>NC_064815.1:25511715-25656964 GCF_023721935.1 Panthera uncia | reverse complement strand
GGGCGGGGCGCGCGCGGCGCGGGGCTGAGCTCGCAGCGCGCGGGGCTCGGCCGCCGGGACCGCCGAGCCGGGGCCGCGCAGGGCCCGCGAGGAGCGCACGAGCCTTCGAGGTTGCGGACGAGGGAAGGAGGAGCCGCAGCCGACGCCGGCGCCCGCCGGGAGGGAGCCCGAACCCGCCGCGGGCCATGAGCCGCCGGGCCCCGAGAGCCGGGCCGCGGTCGGGGCAGCGCTCCGCCGGCGCCCCGGCCCGCCCGGTCGCAGCTGCGCGCCTGTAGGTACGGCCTGCTTGTCCTCAGTTCCCGCGTCCATCTCCCCAGACCCGGTCCGTCCCTGAGGGCGTGCGTGTGTGTGCGCACGGCTGCCCGGGGAAGCGCGGCCGCACGCGCCCTGGTCCGCGCGTGTCGTCTTTGTGTGCGCGGGTGGGAGGGAGCGCGACGGAGGAGATGCGTCCCCAGCGGGGACCTACTAGCCGACCCCCTCCCGGGCTGGGCGGGAGGGGCCGAGCCGCCTCCGGAGCAGCTGCGCCCCCGCCCCCTCCTAGGGCCCAGGCCGAGTGGTGGGGCGAGCTCAGCGGGCCCCCTGGAGGAGGGGTCTCTGGCCCGGGAGCGTCGCAAGGGAGACCGAGACTCTTCCCTTGGCTGCGAGGGCGGGGGGCGGGCCCACCTGGAAGGAGGGTACGAGCCCCGAGAGGACCCTATCCAGTCCACAGTCACCGGGCCGGCACGCCCTCCATTGGGCCCAGGCCATCTTTCTCACGGTCCCCAGTTCGGCCCGCCCACCCCGGGAGCTCTCCGACCGCCCTCGATAGTGGGGAGGACCGTGGAGGGTGCCCGAGAGGCCGGCTCCTTTAAGAAGGGGCGGGTTCATGCCCTCCATTCAGGCCCTTCGGCCTCAACCATTGATGAACCTACTGGCCGCGCGGGGCCCGGGAACCGCGCCAAGGCCAGGCAGAGGCTGGGACCCGGCCCGGCCCCCATCAGCCCACGAAGTGAGGTCCTCAGAGGGAGAAGGCTACAGTGACGGGGGTCCGTTAGGAACCGCGCAAGGCCGATCCGGCTGCCAGCCTCAGGAGTAACTGAACATGGATAAGCCAGAATCTGTGTTCACACCGACTTGGTGCAGGGGAGAACCTCAGGGGTGGGAGTCAAACCTGGGTTGACCCCTACTTCTGCACTTTGAGCCTCCATTATCTACCTTGTAAAATGGAGACTGTGCCGCCTATCTCCTAGCTGGGGGACCAGTAAGAGTTGTCCGCTTCAACACAGGCCACCGGTCGTGGGGTGAGTGAGGGCAGCAGCAGGAGGGAGGGGAGGTTCCCCTAAGCTGTCTCTACCGGGGACATGATCTGAAACCTCCCCGACTCTGCCCCCACTTTAAACAGATCTCTTCCCTCCTAACCTCCCTGCTCCATCCAGGAGGCCGTTGGTCAGGGGACTGATTAGAACCTTCTAGCTCTAGAAACTTTGGGAGAGGTCTGGCGGTAGGGGCAGTGCTGGGAGGCTGGTGTGAGTCAGGGTGTTCATGGGGGTCTGGAAGGCAGAGTTTCCCACAAACTGTTCCCTTTTACTCCTCTCTCCCCCTAGAGGGCATGAATGAATGATGGTGGGCAAGAGATTCTGAAGCAGGTTAATGGAATGGTTCGAAGTAATTGAGGGTTCATCTGTGCATGCTTTTCCTCTTACCTACTGTGAAAATTGTGTCTAAATTTTCTAAACCCTTCCTACCTACTTAGTGGGTCTCCAAGGAGAATCCATACATACATACCTAAGGGTGGTATTCCACCAAGGCTGAGCATTTGGTTTTGAGTCGATGTGCCAGGCTGAGGGCGTCCTGCTGGTTCTCATGTAGTCTTTACAATAACCCTGTGGGTCTGTTACTATTATTACCACCATTTTACAGAGAAAGAAACAGTTTAAGGGAAGTGAAATGACTCGGCCAGAGTCACTCAACCAACAAGCCAGGCCTCCAAACCACTCGTGTCTGACAAAAGCCTGGCTGTTCCCTCTTGCTCCCTCTTCTATCCTGGGTTGTAGGGAAATGGGGCCTAGGTGTCTTGAGCCTCCCGGCTGCTGTCCACATGGGGTTCTTGGTCCAGTCTTGGAGCCCACCTCCCTTCCTGCTCCTCATTTGTTCACGTGGCTCCAAGGGCAGGGTCAGCCTTGGAGCCTTGGGGAAGTTTCTCTTCCCTTCTCACCTGGCTAGGTCTGTTTTTATGTCTGCACTCTATCCCAAGGGAGTGTGCCTCCTTGTCTAGAGGAGGTTACAGCCAGCACCTCTTTGGGCAGAGCATCAGTGTGTAGGAGTATAGTATCTTTTGACTCCTCTGGGTGATGCAGGATTTGGGCTCCCTTCTCCAGATGCTTCGGACCCTCTATGTATAGGGCCCACCTGGGGGTGCGTATAACATCTGCTGGGGGTTCATGGTCTGGTGCTATCGTAGAGGGGCAGGAGAGGGAGGGTGGAGGCGGGGACAGGACAAAGAGGGCGTTCCCAAGGCCTCCATAGGCTCAGTGGCCTGGCAGCTACTGGGGCAGAGGAGTGGGAGCAGGCGGGGCAATGCCTGGCTGGATGCTGAGACTCCGAGCAGAGAACAAGCAGGGGTTGGAGGACGAAGATGTAATAGAAGTTGGAGGTGGTGAGTTTGAGGCGCCTGGTGATCAGCCAGGCTGGGAGTTCAGGTGCTTGGAGAAAGACCCAAGGAAGCCGTATAAGCATCTGCGGTACCCAGAGTATCTCAGAACTGAGGGGAGGTACTGAAGGTCTCAGGAGTCACTGGTATGTGTGTCATGAAAAAGCCAGAAGGCAGACAGGTGGGCTGGGTGGTGGGGGTTGAGAGCGTCTCGCAGGTTTCAGGGGCCAGGCCAGGGAGGTCTGGGAAGGGTATGAATCCGGACCTAGGTGAGATCCATGGCACTGAGAGAGAGGAAGAGACCTTTGAGGCTTAGGCCAAGGCTGGAGAGGGGGTGCCCCCGCTCTGTACTAGTACAGCTGGAGCCATCCCAGCCTGCATTCCACCTAGAGCCTGTCCAGGAACTGTCCAGCACCAGGTGCTCCTGAAGAAAGATGGGCTTCCCTCTAAGCCCCCCAGGACCCAGCCAAGCTTATTGTCCTGGGCCCTGCTGCCTGCTCTTCTGACTTCTGTCTCCTGCAAGGCCCAGCTCTGGACTCCCCTGCCCTCCACTCTGTCAGAGTGCCGCTTCTCACGGCGGGCATCTCCTCTCGGGAGGCGGGGCCTAGGTCTCCCACGCCCACCATGAATGCCCTCAAAGGAGAGCTTCCCAGGGACAGGGCCCTGTTGTGAGTAGCACATGCTGCAGACAGGTGCGAACTCTGCTGGACACTCCCTTCTTGCCCATTCTGTGACCCCAGACCCACCAGCATGGCTGCTGACATATAGTGGGAAGCCAGCACACATCCAGTGAACGATAGGCTAGTCACCTCCCTTCCAGCAACTTAATTTCTTCATCTGTGCAATGGGCAAATCCTGTCTTCCTGGCCGGGAAGGTGTGAGGGGAGAAGGGTTTGAGGGGCATCTTGGGTGGCTCAGTTGATTGAAGGCTGACAATCTGACTTGAGCTCAGGTCATGACTTCACGGTTTGTGAGTTTGAGGCCTACGTTTTTTTAAACATTTTTTTAAATGTTTATTTTTGAGAGACAGAGTATGAGTGGAAGAGGGGCAGAGAGAGAAACAGACACAGAATCCAAAGCAGGTTCCAGGCTCTGAGCTGTCAGCACAGGGCCCAGTGTGGGGCTCGAACCCATAAACCACGAGATCATGACCTGAGCCGAAGTCGGACGCTTCGCCGACTGAGCCACCCAGGCACCCCAAAAATGAATAAACATTTTTTAAAAAAAGAAGAAGAAGAAGGGTTTGAAACAGGGGCATAGCCCAGTTGGATGTGAGTTCTAGGAAAAGACCTTGGCCACACTGTAGAGCCTGGATTTGTTGGGGGTTGGAGGGGTCAGTGGGAAACAGGGAGGCCAGGGAGGAGGCCTCTAGCCATCTGCTCAGAGCAGTGAGAGGAAAAGAGGGAATGGATACAGAGCATTTACTAAGTAGAAGCAGAGGACTTTTGATTTTTAAACCATTTACTTTTTTTTTTAAGATTTTTTTTTTTAAGTTTTATTTACTAAGGGAGGGAGGGAGGGAGGGAGGGAGGGAGAGTGTATGCGGGAGAGACAGGGAGGGGAGGAGCAGAGAGAAAGGGAGAATCCCAAACAAGCTCCACATTGTCAGTGCGGAGCCCCACACAGGCCTTGATCCCACGAAATGTGAGATCATGACCTGAGCCGAAACCAAGAGTCAGACACTCAACCGACTGAGCCACCCAGGCGCCCCTTTAAAATTTATTTTCAAGTAATCTCTGCACCAGGTGTGGGGCTCAAACTCACAATCCCAAGGTCAAGAGTTGCATGTTCCACTGACTGAGCCAACCAGGTGCCCACCCCCCCCCCCCACCCCCAGTTATTTAATCCTGTGATGGCCCTCTGAGCCCTTTAACAGATGAGGAAACTGAGGCCCTAGGAAGCTGTGGAGCTGGGATTCAAACCCAGACGCACTGGCTCCCGATCTCAGGCTTTTAACCTTCTCCACTGTCCTGCGTGTCAGATGATCAGATGTGGATGCCCAAGCAGTGGGGCCTCTGTGAGGGGGGCAGCTATGGAAGCCCCAAGGACTAGGGGTCTATGGGTCCCAGAGTTCGCCCAGGGTTGGGGGCATCAGTGGAAGCCCAGGGGCTCAGCAGAGGGTTTTCACCACCCCACAGGGGGAAAGGCCAGGAGTGTATGATAGGCGTGGGGAAACCCTGGGCACAGAGCTGCCTCCCAGCGCTGCTCCTCAGCATGGGCCTTGGGCCAGGAAGCAGCCCGTGTGGGAGAGCAGCATGGTTGTTGGTCCCTTCACGGCTGTAGAAACTGATGCTCAGAAAAGCCAGGACCCGGGTGCCTGAGCAGTTAAGCGTCCAACTTGGGCTCAGGTCATGATCTCATGGTTCGTGGGTTCGAGCCCCACGTCAGGCTCTGTGCTGACAGCTCGGAGCTTGGAGCCTGCTTCAGATTCTGTGTCTCCCTCTCTCTCTGCATCTCCCCTGCTCACACTCTGTCTCTGTCTCTCTCAAAAATAAACATTAAAAAAAAATTTTTTTTAAGAAAAGCCAGGGCCACCTAAGGGAACCCCCCCCCCCCCACCGCCACCCACACAGGGCCAGAATCCCAAGGGCTCTTAACCTGCACCTGTCCCTGTCACTAGCCAGAGCGCCCTCCTCCCACACCCGCTCTGCAGCAAAGTCCCAGCAAGTTCGAGGTTGTTAAGATCAGAAATCACACCCATTTCTGCCTCTCCAGGGTCGTGGGGTGAGCACGGATATTCTGTGTGGGGAGGGCGGGGAATTCCAGCCGCCTCCTCCCAAGGAGGCCCTGGTTCAGAGCCTGCCCCAAGAAGATGAGGACGCGTTCTGGGGGTGGGTGGGGCGGGGACTAGACTCTAGAGCCAAGGCCCGAGGCCCCAGCAGTGACGCAGAGAATGTGCCCCATGTACTCTGAGCCTCCGTCCGCAGGACAGACTGAGGCAGCCAGTAGGCGGACGGCACCTCTGGCTGAAGGAACAGCCCAGAGGTTGTCTGCATCCTGTGAAGGGAGGGGTGCAGAGGAGGGGCTGGAGGGGACTGTCCCACAGAGGCCAGGAGGTCAGCTGGAAGGAGAGCAGGATGGAGGACAGAAGGAACGTGTGGGGTCGGGGTAGCCGGGTCAGGAAACCCGGAGGAGAAGACAACAGTGGGCATGGTTGAGGCCACGTGAGGCCTTGTCTCCTCTTCTGGTGCTGGGGGGCCCCTGGTAGAGACCACAAGCTTCCCCAGCGTGAGTGGCTCATGGCGGGGGAGGGGAGCACTGCTCACCCGGTGCAAAACAGAGCGCCCTTAGTTCTGACCCTCACCACCCCTTCTGGCGCTTGGCCGTCTGGGTGCTCTCCAAGCACGGAGCTGAGCGAGGGTGCAGGCGAAGGGTCGAGGACCTTGGTGATGAAGGAGCTTGCCCCCAGGACACCTTTGCAGGGTACTGGGTGGCTAGTTTGCGCTGCAGGGCCGACTTCCCTTCCCTAGGGGCAGACTGCCTTCCGTGATGGTAAAACCCCCAGCTGGGGCTCCCACAAACAAGGCCGTGAGGCCCCTGCAGGTCGTGGGCCAGGCCGGTGCCTCCCGTTCCAGCGGGGCAGAGGTCCTCCGGGAGTTGGATCGATTGGTCGTCAGCCCATTAGCGGGGGTGGCCAGGCTGCCTCATCAATATTTTAAGGCATGACCTGGCCGTGGGGTCCGGAACTGCGTGTGGCAGGGGCTGATGACTGGCCTTTTTTCTATTCCAATTGTGAGTGCTATTTTTACTACCGGAAGGCCAGCCGCCCCCTCTCCCAGGCGGCTAACTGGGTGGGGGTAGGGTCTCCCATCTGGGTTCCTGGCCGCAGGGTTAGGAGAGTCCGTGGCTTGGAAAAGTGACAGGCAGGGACTTGATTAGGCTTCCTCCCTGAAGCCCCCTCCCTTCCCGCTCTGGCCCTGGTGAAATGAGAACGAAAACCAGGAGCCAGACAGGCCGGCTGAGCCTCGGAAACCCCCGGTTGATGGATCAGGGGAGGGTGGTCTACCTGGGTGGGCACCCTTTGTCTCCAGCCCCAGTCCTCAGAGAAGAAGCAACCCCTGCCCGTCCCTGGTCCCAGGGGGGTGACAGTGAGGCCCCAGTCTTCAGTGTCCAAGGGCCGTAACAGTCCCAGGCCTTAGAGGCCACTGCCCCAGCGGCCCATTTTACTGGTGGGGAAGCCTGAGGAGACACAGAGCCTGGCCTGAGACAGAGCCCAGTCCTCTATTGCCCTCCCGCACCGACTCAGCAGGTATCTTCTGGCTGTATGGGGCCACAGGAGGAACTGGGACTCTGCCCATGGAAACAAGAGGGCCAAGGACCACAGGGACCATGGGAGCTCGGGGAGGGAGGGCCAGTGTAGGGAGAAGGCTTCCTGGAAGAAGAGGTTTTACACAGTCTAAACACCAAGTAGAATTTGAGTAGTCAGTAGAGTGAGGACAGCTGTTCAGGCAGGAGACTGGCACAGGCCAGGACCAGGGGGCCACTGGAGGAGGGAGAGCCTAGGGCCATCTGGATTCATCCATAAACCTTCCAGGCGAGCCAGACAGTGGGGGCCAGGGTGAGTTCATCCACCCTGCTTCCAGGATCGCTGGGCTCAGCTTTTCCCACGTTGGGGTCTGGTCACCTGCAGAATGGGAGAGGGCCCCATCTCATTCATTGGGTGACACTGGCTGGTCCCTGGAGAGGGCTGGAAAGGCCTCCTGACTGCACCCGAAGTTAGGGAGGACCCCGGCTCTGCCCGTGGCCGCCCATGGACTATAACATTGCAGAGTCCGCCTCCTGTGCTGTCCTTCCAGGAAGGGACACCCCTTACCCCATTTTAAAGTGAAAAAACAGGCTCAGAGGTGGGAGTTGTGGTCGTCACTCACCCAGAGAGCAGTGGGGTCAGGCTTTGAGCCTAGGTCGGCCAAGATCCCTGCGCTTGGTCTCATCCCCCGTTTTGGCTCCGAGGGCAGTTCGGTTGGGGACAGTACCTCACTGCTCCTGCCAAGGCCGAGGCCTCTTCTGCATGGCTTGCAGCCTTCTCTTTGCAGACAGCCACGTCTGGGCCTCTGTCTCCCTGTCTGTAGCTAGTGTGGGGCTCCCTGCTGGCCCTGCTGTTTGTCACTTACCTCTCCATGCCCAACCCCTGTCCTTTCTATGTAGCCCTGGCTAGACCCGGGGGACACTGAGCCCCATAGGCTCCTGGCCAGCGAGCAGGGGTGGGTGGGGGAGATCAAGGCAGTCCAGTCTCTGCCTAGGACGTGGCCACAGCCACCATACCCTTGACAGATTCTTCTCTTGAGGTCCACCCCTATCTCCAGTGAGGGCTAGCTGGGACCCACGCTGTGAGAGCCTCCCCTCAGGGCCCCATGCCTCCACTCTGTCCCCTTCAAGCAGCAGGAAGAACAGGGAGGACCAGGGATTGATGTGCAAAGAGGCGCACCGGGACTGATTTCCTCCCTGCGCCCCGTTCCCCTGTGGGGCAAACGGGTGTTCACATTCGATGCTGGATTCGGTGCTAGCCCTTCCCAGGCTGCTGTGTCATCCACTCTGACCGCCCTGATGGTACAGGGGGAGAAGTAGGGAGCACTCCCACCTGTGGGGAGCACAACCACACGGGGTAAGTGGATGGGCTTGGAACAACAGGAACAGAGCCTCACCGGCTTAGCCGCCGGGCTTTCTCCCCACTCCCACCCCCAAAAACGTACCCCCTCGGCAGGTCAGGCCAAGGCCTTGTCTCTCCACCTTCCCTGGAGGCCTTGCTGGTAGTGGCAGGTGTGTTCCCACCTCCGCCCTCATTCCTGGCATTATGACTCAGGCCTGTCTTCTGCCCCCAAGGAGTGTCTATGCCGGATGGGGGGGGGGGGGGGGGCAGACGTGGAAACAGACACCTGGAGCACCCTGTCATTGGCACCTTTCCCGAGGGGCATACCGGAGGGGACTGTGGGAGCTTGGAGGAGATCCTCATGCCACATGGGTGGGGGAGGTCAGGGAAGGCTTCCTGGAGGAAGTGCCCCTGGATTAATTATGGGTGCCTCAGCCCCCGTTCTCCCCCAGCCCCTTCCCCTATGTCCTGAAAGTCAGCCTCCGAGTTATTGTTCTTGCCTACAGTGAGGTCACTCTTTGTTCTCCTCCCTCTTCACTGTCATAAAGGCCATCGCAGACCCCACCTCCTCCGGGAAACCCTCCTAACTCCTCGCAACCCTCTTCCGCAGTGCGGGGGCAGCAGTCTCTGAGCAGACCGCTGGTTTGGAAAACTGTCCTCTGTGCTAAGTGCCTCATCAAGTGGCCTGTTTCCTCCCTGGGGCTGCCCTGTGGTTATTGACTGCAGATCGATGGCCGAGGTTGCCCCAAGGTGAGAGGGAATTCCCACAGTGCCCTATGGCCCAGAGGCCCCGCAGATGATCTCACAGAAGTGGGGCAGCTATTTTTACCAGGCGTTTAATTACAGAGTTCGGATCCCAGAGGAGAGATGAGATGATGCTCCCAGGAGCTGTGAGGGAAAGGCCATGCTGGGTAACGTGGGGATCCTGGGAAGGCAGGTGAGGGCTTGACCCTCTGTCTCAATTCCCCTAACACCAGGCTGGCCCCCTCAGACAGGGGCTCCCCAAGGCAGGGCAGGACCACATTACCCCACTTATTCTCCACTGGTAATTTTCCCCCTGGCCTGGGGTCAGGGGTGGACTACGTACACACAATGAGCTTGCTCTGTGCCCCCACGGGTGATGGCCATCTTGGGGGACAAGGAAGCAAGGCCGCCCAAATGACTGGCCACACCAGTAGGGTGGCGATTCAGAGTGATGAAGGCTGGATGGGCCTGGGAGCAGGAGAAAGCTGGCTGACGAGACAGCTCAGATCCCTGTGTTGGGGCCTCTTCAGGAAAACCAGGTTTGGATGGGAGCTCTGGAGGGAACAGGATTCTAGAAGGTGGGAACACAATAGAGAGTACAGGCTCCGGGGGTGGAGAGAGACCTGAGAGGGCAGTGCCTTCGGTGCCAGTATGAAAAGTTGGCTCCTACTTTTCTTTTTAAGCTTCTTTATTTTGAGAGAGAGACAAGAACAGAGCATCCAAAGCGGGCTCTGTGTTGCCAGCACAGAGCCCAATGTGGGGCTCGAACTCACAAACCGCGAGATCATGATCTGAGCTGAAGTCTAACGCTTAACTGACCGAGCCACCCAGGCACCCCCAAATCGGCCCTACTTTATCCATACCAGGTGACCCACGAGTCCTGGAGTCAGGGTGAGAATCCCCGGTCGATCACTAACAAGCTGCATGTTCTTGGGCCCCATGCGAGGGCTTAGGCAGTGACAGCTGTGACATGCCCGTGGGCCAACGTAGGGCTCGAACTCACGACCCTGAGATCAAGAGCCGTGTGCTCCTCCAACTGATCCACCGCCATTCATTCAGTGTTTACTGCGCCTCCATGTGCCCGGCACTGGGGACACAGCCACTTAAAATACTGCATTCTCAGGGGAAGGCCGTGGCGGGCAGTTGGGGACAGGACAACACAACCAAGCAGTGGAATCGATGATATATCAGAGAGGATAAGCATCGTGGAGAGTAGTAAGCAGCCAAAGGGTGTGGAGACACCAGCACTGAGTGGAGCAGGAATCTTCCTTCCTCTCAGTGGAGTGGGGGTTGGGGGAGGCTGTTGGACAAGATGGTATATGAGCAGAAACCTGAAGGAGGTGAGGGAGTGTGGGGGTAAAGAATATTCCAGGCAAGTGCAAGAGAGAATTGCAAGTGCAAAGGCCCTGGGGCTGGACCCAACAGCAGCCAGAGCAGAGTGGCAGGAGATAAGCTCAGTGAGGTAAGTGGAGGCAGATCATGTGAGGCCTGGGTGGTTATGAGAAGGACTTCTACTTTTTCCCTTGAGTGGAATGGGAGCCAATGCAGGATTAGGAGCAAAGGAGGGACCTGATCTGTCTTGTTTTAGGAGTGATGTCTGGGTGGAGAACAGATGGTTGGGGGGTGAGGTCAGGTTCCGGGGGACCGGTGAAGAGGCTGCTCAAGTACTGGAGGCCAGAGAAAGGGTCACGTGGGCCCCTGGGCGGCAGCCTGGATGATGAGGAGTGGAGGAAAGGTTGGGTTCTTGGCATATTTCAAAGGCAGAGCGGAGCGGATTGCCCTTGACTTCTTCCTGCCCACCTGCCTTCGGAGGCCCTCGGATAGAGGTTAGCTTGGGATGCTAGACAACAGGAAGCTCATAGGGACCCCAAATCAAGGCACCTGGCACCCCAGCCTCTTTCACCAGCCCCAGAAATGACCTTGAGAATGCTCTTTGAAGGGTATGACTGGGGGGAGGGGGCTGCCTCCTGCAGACGCCTCTCTCTCTCTGCTCCGAATGGCCACAGGACGTTGCCCCCTCCCCTGCCCCCACCTCAACACACACACAGCCCCAGGGAGCCCTGGGGGGGGGGGGCGGGGAGAGGGGCCGAGTAGTGAGCGCTGTGGTCACAGGGTCACTCTGCACTCTTGTCGCCCACAGCCGCAGGGGGCTGCGATGGGACGGGAGCCATGAATGGTGCCGCCTCCGGCCCCGCCGCCGCCGCCCCCGCCCCGGTCCCCGACTGGCGGCAGTTCTGTGAGCTGCACGCGCAGGCGGCCGCCGTGGACTTCGCGCACAAGTTCTGCCGCTTCCTGCGGGACAACCCGGCCTACGACACGCCCGACGCCGGCGCCTCCTTCTCGCGCCACTTCGCCGCCAACTTCCTGGACGTCTTCGGCGAGGAGGTGCGCCGCGTGCTGGTGGCCGGGCCGGCGCCTCGGGGAGTGGCCGAGCACCCCGAGGCCATGGAGCCCGAGCCGGCGGGGCCCGCGGCGCTCAAGGCGGCGGCCTATGGCCACTCGCGGAGCTCCGAGGACGTGTCGACGCAGGCGGCCGCCAAGGCCCGCGTCCGCAAGGGCTTCTCGCTGCGCAACATGAGCCTGTGCGTCGTGGACGGCGTGCGGGACATGTGGCACCGGCGCGCCTCCCCGGAGCCCGACGCTAGCGCCGCCCCGCGGGCCGCCGAGCCCCCAGCCGAGCCGCGAGACAAGTGGACACGGCGCCTGCGGCTGTCGCGGACGCTGGCGGCCAAGGTGGAGCTGGTGGACATCCAGCGCGAGGGCGCGCTGCGCTTCATGGTGGCCGACGACGCGGCCGCGGGCCCGGGCGGCACCGCCCAGTGGCAGAAGTGCCGCCTGCTCCTGCGCAGGGCCGTGGCCGGCGAGCGCTTCCGCCTGGAGTTCTTCGTGCCGCCCAAGGTGAGCGCCAGCCCCGTCCGGGGGGGCGGCTGCGGGTGTCAGGGGCTGGCTTCCGGGCCACACTGCCTGGCTGCCTGCCCTCCTCCGTCCTTCATCTGGGGCCCCTGGGTGGCTGGGGCCTCCCAGACAGGGTGACAGTGGCACAGAGAGGGTGCCTGAAATGTGTTGGTCCCCAGCGCCGCCCAGCCCCTGCTGGCCGGCCCTTTTCAGGCTTTGAAAGCTGAGCTTCTCGCTGTCACCAGCATTGCTGCTCACCTGAGTGCACCCGGCCCCTCCCCAACTTGGGCCCTCTCCCATGGAGAGCCCCCGGGGGCAGCTATGGGCCTCCTCCAGGGGGCACACCTGCCCTATTTGGAAAGTGGGAATCATTGTAGTAACAGTGGCCCACTTTCCAAGGGCACGCGGCCCTCCCAGGCCTAAGCCGGGTGCGAAGTCTCCTCCCCCGCCAAGACCCCGGCAGGGAGGGCATCGTGGTCCCCAGGTCACAGAACAGAGAACAAAGGAATGCTCAGAGAGGAGGTGTGGCCTGCCCAAGGGCGCACTGCTGGTGGGTGGCAGAGCCGGGCTAATTCTACCCACCACCCTGGTGGTCCCTAGAATGAGGGAGCGTGGAGGTGGGAGCCGCATGTGTGCTAGGAGATTCGGAAAGGTGGGAGGTCGTGCTGGAGCAGAAGCTGGCAGCATCCCCAGGAACCACCCAGGCCCTCAGCCCCCACCCCAGGCCTACTCTACTCCCAGGCACCTTTAGTCACCCTGAGCCTCTCGCCTTCTCCATCTCCCGGTCTGTCTCTCCCCACTGCCTCCTGGCCTCTCTCCACTGGAGGTACAGGGCGTGGGCTCCCCGAGGCTCAGTGCCCACAAGCTGCGTGGACTCTGGAGAGGTGACTTCCCAGGGACACGCTTACTCCCTGAAGAGCTTTCTCCTTGAGTCCAAGGACCCCGACTTCCCGAGGGTTTTTTCCCCTGCCAGGCCCCCACCGTTAGGCCCCTGAGAGAAATCACTGACCACTATGCCCAGCTCCACCGCTTGTCAGACCGAGGCCTGGCAAGTGGGGGGTGGGGGGGCTGGGGCTTGCCCAGAGTTGCCCAAAGGGCAGGGGCAGAGGCCCAGGGCTCCAAAGCCTCTGGGCCTGAGTGGCAGTCACAGCTGCCTGGCCATAAATAGCAGTGTCTGCAGCCCTTGGGGGGAGGACGTACAGGAGATGGGGCCTCTCTGTTAGTCTCTCTGGAGCCCACCATTCACCACTGACAGAGGGCAGAGCTCCTGAAGGGTCACTTTCCCAGCTCTGAGGAAGGCAGACGGGTGGGTTCCTAGCCCCTGATCTGGCCTCAGGCCCTCCTTTTTCCAACGAAGTGTTTGTGAATTCAGAAGTGAACCCCATAGAAGGTAGATAATACTATGGTCAGGGCTCAGATCAGGTCCCCCAAATGTGTTGGCTCCCAGGGTGTGTGAGCCCCACAGGGCATCCCTGCTGACACCCCTTCCCAATGCCTTTTAGTCCTGTTCACCCACCCCTGGGCCAGATCTCCTGCTCCTGGAGGCCTAGCTGCACCCTTGGAGCACAGGAGCACAGAGTCCGCGGCTTAGGGACTTTTTCCTGGGATCCTCAGACTTCCCTCTCACAGCCCCATGAGTCAAGTCTCTGGCCTCCTGCTCCCTCATCCTGCAGGAAGCCTCCTAGACCTCAGGTCCCCCCCACCATAGCCCTTTGCCAGGCCAGCCCTGGGGGCCCAGGGAGCAGTGGGCCTGGCCCATGCTGTTGGGGAGCCATCAGGGAACCTGTATGTGCAGGACTAGATGGTCAACTTCAGCGGGGCAAGCACTGGATACTCTGGGAGCCCTAAGGAGGGGAAGCTCGGGCTGCAGAAGTGTCCACCAGGAGCAGAGCCCCCGGGACGGGCCTCTCCGGAGGCACACGAGCTGAGTGAGCAAAGGCGGGAGGTGCAACACAGCCTGACAGCTCTGGCCAGGGAAGAGGAATGGGGAGGTGTGGCTGGAGCGGGGTCAAAGGCCGCTGGGCCAGGACAGACGCAGTTCAGATGCCAGGCAGGGGAATCCAGCTGAAGCCCCCAGGCCAGGCCTGCCCTGCAGGACCACACGCCCCTGCTCCACTGGCTGGCACGATGGCCTGCCCTGGTCAGCCGAGGCCCTCGGTCCCTGCTCCAAGTCCCGCCAGCCTGCACCCGCTGGATGGCAGCCAGTGCTACCAGGAATTCCCATCAGCCTGCCCACCCAGCGTGTGGCCCTTCCCTTTCCTCCTGAGAAAGTCCCTATTCTGGAGCCCAAGCCCTGCCGGGAAGCCCAGTCTCAAGCCAGCCCGGGAGGACTTTAGGGCCATGGCCAGGAGCTTTGGAGCAGAGTGGGGCGGGGCCAGGCACAGGGTGGTCCTCCCCCGGAGACCTGATGGCTCACCTTGGTTAAACCCCACACTGGTCCCTTTTCCTCCCCCCCGGGGACATGGCCCTGCCCAGCTCCAGGAGCCCTGTTCTAAGTCAGGGACTCCAGAGCCAGGCTCTGGAAAGTCTAGTCTAAAGGGGGAGGAGAGCATTTTTTCCCTAAATGAACTAAGACAGACCAGAAGATCCCTCCCTCCATCGCACACAGTCAGGGGGAATATTGTCTGTCAAACGTTCGTTTCAGAGATATTTTTACCTCAGCATGTATGTGCCGGGTCACGATGTCAAATCTATTTCTTACTACGGGTCAAGGTCAAAAATGTGAGAACCACAGATGTGGTGGGTAGAAGGGCTGCAGAAGGGCAGCCTGGGTGGTTTTCCCGTCAGGGCTCAGAGGTGGGAGACTCCGATGTCAGCTCCAGCTGTCTGTGACTTGCCCTGTAACTATGGGGGGAGGTCCCTTGTTTCCTAGAAACCCCCTCAACGTAGCCATCGGTGGAAAATGGAGTTCGGAGCACCTCTGTGCCCAGGGCTGCTCTGACCTCCGAGAGGTGGGAGGGCAGCGAGGGTGTCAGAAGGCCCCGGGTGACTCTCTCACCGCCCCTTCCCCTGGTCTCCCAGGCCTCCAGGCCCAAGGTCAGCATCCCTCTCTCGGCCATCATCGAGGTCCGCACGACCATGCCCCTGGAGATGCCAGAGAAGGACAACACGTTTGTGCTCAAGGTGAGCCCCACCCCCAACCTCACAGATCCTCTGGCTGCCCCAGGCCACCTCTGCTGAGGGCCGCTGCCGGGGTGGGGGTGGGGGGGGCTGCGGGTGGTGAGGGTAAGGAGCCAGCAGCAGGGCACGGGGAGGCGGCCCTGGTTGGGGAGGCCCAGGACCCTACCCCGACGTCTAGCACACAGCTAGGACTCGAACCCAGGCCTGGGCTCTAGCACCGTGGGCTCTGGGTGTCACCCACCATCTGCCCCCCCGCCCCATTCCCATTTCCTCCTGACCCCTTGAAGCTCCTCTGAGTTTCACTTCCTCGCCTCCCTTCCCCAACTGGAACCAGCATGTCCCCACCCCGCAGTCTGCAGCAGTTATGCAAATGCCCCTGTCGCAGGGCACTGGAGTGTGGGAACCTGCCTGGCCCCACGGAGGGCACAAAGGCATTGAGGGTGGGCGGGAGGGGCACCCCAGTGGGTCTGGGGGCAGCTCGTCCTTTTTCCCAGGCTCCACGGTACCAGGGTGGCCCGCTGGGGTTGCTGAGGACACAGCTCCAGGCTGCCAGCGCTGTGGCCCTGTGCCTCCTCAAAGCACTGCAGGGTGTTTGTGAGGCCAAGTCCCCAAGGAGGCCCGGTTCCACCCACCCAAAGCTACATGAAGCTCCCACCCCCCTCTCTAGGCTCCTCGTCGGGTTTATGTTTTACTTGGCCCTGTTTGTTTAGTCACAAACTCCCTTATTCGTTTAGCAAACGTTTGCCAAGCCCCTACCCTGAGTCACCCCAGGCCAGGGGCCGAGAAGGTAGTCCCTCCCTGCCTGGCATTCTTGTCTGCTGGGCGAGACAGGCCCAGAGCCTCACTCCTGACAGCTGGCTGGCCACCGTGCTTCTGACTGTGCCTGGGAGCCCCGAGGCAGAGGGGCTCACCTGCCAGCTCCGCTCCGGGCCTCAGTTTCCCCATCTGTCGAGACAGGACTTAAACCCCACCACCACCACCAGCTCTAAGATGCCGGGAGTCAGCAACCGCTTTTTAACCGAGACGCACACCTGAACCTGGGGTCAGGTCCCAGCGCTGCCACTGAGTGCTGGTGTGAACAAGTCAGCTGACCTCTCTGAGCCTCAGTCTTCGCCATCAAATGGGGAAAACATACCGCCCCCCTCACAGGGCTGCTGGGAAGAGGTCCTCAGGTGACGCATGTGCAGAATTGCACTTTGGACCACGGCAGGGGCTTCCTCCTCCTCTCCGCCCCTCCAGGCGCTGAGGTGTGGGAGCCCCTCGACTCGATGTGCTAGGCCAGCTGGCCCTTCATTCACTTAAGGGCTGTGACACTCTTTTACCCCATCTCTGGGGTGCCAGGGTACGTCCCTTCCTTGGCCAGCATGGCTTCCTCAGAGGCTGCGTCCCCAGGGCCCAAGGAACTGTGGTCAGCAGGGCCGGACATCGCCCCGGGTGATCCCCACTGGCAGGCTCTGGAGGGAGGGGCTGCCGAAAGTGTGGCCAAGGCTCCACCCCAGGACCCTGACCTGGGCTTGGGGTGCTACCCGATGGTGACCCCGCTGTCTTCCCTGCTGCCCACACCAGTGAGCCCCCGTGATGGAGGGGCGGGATGAGCCATTTGTCCCGGAGTCTGGAGCCCTTGGCTGAGGGCACTAACAGACCGGGACTCCTGGCTGCCCCCTCCCCAGGTAGAGAATGGAGCCGAATATATCCTGGAGACCATCGACTCACTGCAGAAGCACTCGTGGGTGGCTGACATCCAGGGCTGTGTGGACCCCGGGTGAGTGCCCCAGGTGGCCCTCAGATGGGTAGATGGGGTGGGGGCCTGGCTGGGTAGTACCCTTGGTCCCCCCTACGGGATGAGGTTTCCGGTGAGGGTGGGGGCTGAGCTTGGAAGCTGGGCTTTGCTCATGGCAGTCCTGTCCATGTTGGTGCTGCCGGCCAGGCTCACGTCGTTCCCCACCCCCAACGGGCTCTTTGAAGCCTGCTGCACAGGGCCAGGGCCTCGGGACCTGGGAGAAGGTTAGACTGATGCTTATCCCCACTCCAGGGTAGTCTGAGACCACTAGGAGATGGGCAGTGATGGGGAGAGCCCAAAGGGCCAGGGGTGGGGGAACAGAGGCAAGGCCCCGAACCCAGCCCTGGGGCTCGGAGAAGGCGTGCTGGTAGAAGGACTCACCTCTTCTGAAACTTAAAGGAAGAGCTGGCCTGAGCCAGGCAGAGGGGACTGCTCAGCCAAAGGTGTGAGGTGTGTGAGCGCCTGGGACTTGCGGGGAATGTCGAGGCCTCCGGGTTGCTGGAAGTAGAGTTGATGAGGGCAACTTTGATGAGAGCCTGGGAAGTTGGGGGCAGCGGGAGCCATGGCGAGTCATAGGCAGAGGGCAGCTACGGTCAGCTGTGTGGGGAGGAGCAGCAGGGAGGCTGGCTGCATGATCCAGGAGAGACTCTGAGGCCAGGAGTAGGAGGGGCAGGCTGGCCAACCCCGGAGCACTTGGCAGCAGCTTGTCTGGCTAATGGGGTGAGCCAGGCCCGGGGGGAGGGGCTGCTGCTTTCTAATTAACAGCTTCATTTGAAGAAGCACAATTAAAGGCCTGAGTGCCTCCCAGGCCCCCCGATCCCCAAAGTGGCTGTAATCCCTCCCTTGCCACCGTCCCAGCCATCTGGTCTGCAAACTCTTCCCCCAGCCCCTGTGAAGGTGACCCTCACTTTGCAGCATTTTCAAGCTGGCAGGGTCCCAGATGCCTCATGTCATGGACAGGGAGACAAAGGCTGGGGCAGGGAAGGGAGCCGCCCGGGGCCCCGCCTACCACCGTGCCCTGCCATCGTCTGAGGGACACCCCCTGGGGTCCCAGGAGGAAGACTGCACCCACTTGGCGAGCCGTCCATATGGCCTAGTCATGTACATGGTGGCCAGACAGTGAGCTGATGGTGTGACAGAGGGACGTGGAGGCAGAGGGACCCAGGCCAGCAGGAGAGGGCTGCCGTTGTCAGCCTGGGCATGGCTCCCTGAGCAGCCGGTGGCTGGGGTCCGAGTCCCGTGGCAGGACACGGTTGTGCTTTCCTGCCTTCACAGGGACAGCGAGGAAGACGCCGAGCTGTCCTGTGCCCGGGGGGGCTGTCTGGCCAGCCGAGTAGCCTCCTGCAGCTGTGAGCTTCTGACTGACGGTAGGTGGGGGCCGAGCTGGCGGGGGTAGCGGAGGGCAGGGCCGGAGGGGGTGGGTGTTCCCGGATGGCCACTTCTCTCCAGCAGGGGACCTGCCCCGGCCCCCAGAGACAACGGCAGCCGTGGTGACAGCTCCACACAGCCGAGCTCGAGATGGCGTTGGGGAGTCCCTGGTCCACGTCCCTCTGGAGACCTTCCTGGAGACCCTGGAATCCCCGGGTGGCAGAGGCAGGGACAGCAGTAACACAGGTGCAGTGGGTGTGGGGTTCTGTCCCCGGGCCTCCTTCCTGAACCCCCACCCCAGGCCGCAGAGGCCCCTGGACTCCCTCTAAGGCCATTCCTGAGCCTCAGAAGTCATGACATTTCACGCCACCGGGTCCAGTGCTCAACAACTCAGTAGGCAAGTCCTACCTGACCCCTCCCACAAGCCCTGGGTTCCGTGGAACATGCTTGTAAAGGGTTGGAACCAGGAGTGGGGGACGAGGAGACTTGACTCGTTCCCAGGTTTGTTGCCGACTTACAGAGTGACTCCAGGATCATTGGTCGCCCTGTGCCTCAGTTTACCTCATATGCTGAACTAGTGGGTTGGGTTGGTGCCCTGCCCTGTTCTAAGATCATTCAAACAGCATTTTATGTGCAAATACCCAACAGGCTGGTGCATCACCTCTCATTTACTTACCCCCCCGCCACCGCCTCCCGTCCACTCCCCCATGCCCCTCACGCTGTCGTCCTCTCCCAGGGGAGGAGGGAGTGGAGGCAGAGCCTGAGGCCGAGCCTGAGCTGGAACTCTCCGACTACCCCTGGTTCCACGGCACGTTGTCACGGGTCAGGGCGGCTCAGCTGGTGCTAGCGGGAGGACCCCGGAGCCACGGCCTCTTCGTGATCCGCCAGAGCGAGACTCGGCCTGGGGAGTACGTGCTGACCTTCAACTTCCAGGGCAAGGCCAAGGCAAGTCGGGCAGGGGAGGTGGCGCACAGAGGCCGAGTGGCCGGCTGGAAGGGAGGGGTGCTAAGGAGGTGCCAGGAGCAGGCTCCGCGGTACAGGCGGGGCGTGACTGCCCACAGGCATGCCCTCACCCCACCTGTATCCCCACCCCCACCCCTCTGAGGGCTGCAGTCAGCCCCAGATGTGGCTTCTTCATTGTCCACATGGGGAAGCCACCCACGTTTTGGCTGAGCCCACAGGAGGCCGGGCCCTTCTGAGAGTTTAAATTTGACCCTGTACCTTGCGGATCGCTTACCACTGAGACTTCTGAGGGTCTCCGCCACATTGGTGCAGAGCAGAGGTCAACCAAGGCCCTCCTGCCCCACCCACCCCCACACGGCTCTCTTCTTCCCTGCTCAGGTCAGTTCCCCAAGCCCTCCCGGGCCCCGGCTCTGAGCCAGACCGGTGGCAGGCCCAGGGTCACAGAACCGCACGCAGGTGGTGTCCTGAAGAGCCAGGCAGGAAAGAAGGAGGAGGAGGACTGGGCCAGAGGGCTGCCATGCAGGGTCTTAGGGCCGGGGGGTGCTCCTGACCCCACCAGCCAGAATAAGGGGTCAGTGACCCGAGGCATGCAGTGAATGGAGAATCCTCCAGGGGAAGACGAGCAGAAGGGAGGTCCAAACAGGGCACAGCAAGGGAGTGGCCGTGCATCCAGATGGGGGGGGCTCCTGAGGAAGGGTACTGTGTGCTAATAATGACCTGAAGTGCAAAGGAAAACATGACAGAACATTGGGGCGGGGAGGGGTGGTTTGTGGCTACAATGTGACCAGAATGGGCAGGAACCCCATCCCACTCCCCCCAACCATCCCAAGTTTCCGATAAGGAAACAGACCCGGCCCCGGCTCCTCCCAGGACACGGTTCCCGTCAGTCCCTGCTGGAGGAGGGGGCACCCCAGGACTCCTGCTCCAGGCCTGCATTGGTAGTCAGTGCCCCAACCCCTGGTTGGCCTGCCACAGGCCCTCCCCCCGCTCCCTGGGCATCTCTCCTCGGCAGCGCCGGCCCCGCCATGAAAGAGACGGCGCCTCCCCGGGGGACACCTCCTTGGAAAGCAGCTGCCCTTCCCAGTTCCTCTGGCAACCAGGCACTTAACGCCCGTCCCTGGCAGCCTGAAGTTTACCTTCCGGGCCAGCACTGCCCCACACAGACTCCCTGGAGGGCCTGGGTCTGACTCCTACCCAAGCCAGAGGCTAGGACCGTGTCCGGCCCCCTGTGGGACATCAGTGGGGGGAGGGAGTTGGGAGGTGGTGAAGCAGAGTGGGAGGCTCCTCTCCTTCCAAGAGCGTGACCCAGCCTTGAACTCACCCCATCTGCTGCCCCATCAGAGCAGGGTGACTGTCCAGCATTTGACGTGTTAGTCGTGGGATAGAGCAGGACCCCCAGCCTGCTGCTTGCACACCTCCTAGGAAGAAAGACCCCTGTCTTCCTAGGCAGCTCTCTCCATCTTCGGGTAATATGTCCCGAAAACTGAGACGCTCTGCCTGGTCCTCTACCCCCAAAGGCCCTGCCCAGACTTGAGGCTATAGTAGGACCCACTATGCTTTTCCTCTCCGGCTGAGCCCCTGCCCTAGGCTGCCATTGATGCTCCCTGGGTTCGCTCACACTGTTCTGGCAACTTCTGGCCCTGCTGAGTGGCAGAACTTCCTCACCGGGCTTCTCTGTCCTTTATGTAGGGGGCCAGGCCTGTTTCCTCTCCTGGGCGTACCCTGAAACCCTCCTGTCCCTGGCTCTCTTGCTACACCCTCCCGCCACCCCCCAGACAACCACCCTTCCTCCTGTCGTATACACATTGAGCAAAATAAGGCTGAGGCCAGAGACCTGTGGCTCACCACTAGAGACCACAGGCCTGTGTCTCCTCTCCCTGAGGCAACTGTCACGTGTGGGCTCCCCTGGAGACCCAGGAGGAACCAGCGCTATCCCTCGTGCTTCAGGGGCTCCTGCGACAGCACAATTGGGAAGCAAGATGTGGTCACTCCTCCCCAGCTGGACTCAGGGTTGTTTCTACCCTCTGGGCTTGGACTCTACAGGAATAACAGGCCGACCGCTCCCCGCTGGGGTGGGAGAATCACACAAATGAGTTCTCTTCCCAGCTGGGTGCCCTGTGACTGTGGGCGAGTCACTCCCTCCCAGTGCCTCAGTTTCCCCATCTCTAACACGGGGGCTGTATCTCCACCCTCGAGGGCTAGTGGAGACGAGAGATGGGGTGTGAAGGGCATGATGTGGGTGCGTCTAGCACAGGGACGAATGCATGGCTCCCTTCAGTCCCAGCCTGGCTCTGTTGCCCTCCTTCCCCATCCTTACTACAGGGGTAACCCCCTAAGAGGGGGCTCACGGGTGCGGTGTCCCCGCTCTGACACAGCCCCACGTGGCCTCTTCGAGACCTCGTGTTCCCAGTGCCCCCCAGAGGCGCTTGCGAAGCCGCTGGCTAGTCCAGGACCCCACCACTGACCACACCCACCTGTGTCCACAGCACCTGCGCCTGTCCTTGAACAGCCACGGGCAGTGCCACGTGCAGCACCTGTGGTTCCAGTCTGTGCTTGACATGCTGCGCCACTTCCACACCCACCCGATCCCACTGGAGTCAGGCGGCTCTGCGGATATCACCCTACGCAGCTACGTGCGGGCCCAGGGCCCCCCACCCGGTAAGGCTCCCCCAGTGGGCCTGTGTAGACAGGTGGGCGGTGGGCAGAGGGAGGGAGTCACCCACAGGTGGGCGCGGCACTGCCAGTCCGGGTCGGAGGAGCGCCAGGTCTTGGGCGGTTGGAAGCACTCTGGGCCATGGGGGTTGGGAGGAGACTGGCAGCCCCGGGCCAGGTCCGGAGTGATTCCGGAAGGAGGTCGCCCAGAGGCGGCGCTGCGGGGGTCCCTAGACGCCTGCACGGGTGGGGCTCGGCGCCGAGCCGCTGAAGGAAGTGTCGTGTCGAGGGGGGTGGTGAGGGTGGCCAGCACGCGCAGGTCTGTGTGTACCTGGGACGTTAGGTACCCGGGGATGGGGGACCGGAGCCGGGAGACCTGAATGCGAGTCCCGGCCCCGGGTGTGATCCCAGGCTACCCGGCACTCCGCGTCCCCGCGTGACACGCCGGGGCTGCGGAGGGCTGGGGGGGTGGGGGGGGGCGGTCGGGGGGCGGTCGAGGGTGCCCGGGCCGGGCCCTGACGCGCCCGCGCTCTCCCGCCGCAGCCCCGGGGCCCTCGCCCAGCGCCGCGCCCGCGCCCCCCGCCTGCTGGAGCGAGCCGGCGGGCCAGCACTACTTCTCCAGCCTGGCCGCCGCCGCCTGCCCTCCCGCCTCGCCCTCGGAGGCGGGCGGCGCCTCGTCCTCGTCCGCCTCGTCGTCCTCGGCCGCGTCGGCGCCGGCCGCCCCGCGCCCCGCCGAGGGCCCGCTGAGCGCGCGCAGCCGCAGCAACAGCGCCGAGCGCCTCCTGGAGGCGGCGGGGGGCGGCGCGGACGAGCCCCCGGAGGCCGCGGCCGGCGAGGGAGCGCGGGGCCGCACGCGCGCCGTCGAGAACCAGTACTCCTTCTACTAGCCCGGCGCGGCGGCGCCAAGGCCCTCGGGCCCCCCGGACTCGCCGTGCGGCCGCCGCCGTACCCGTCCATCCCTCCGTCCAGCGGCCCCAGCCCGGCGCTGGGTGGGAAAAGCGAAGCTCTTCAGTGAAGACATAAATGTTATTAAAGAGCCTGTTTTAGGGACTGCACACGGCTCTCCTGTCGTCCTTTCTCCTGCCCTGGCCTCGGACACCGCTCCTCTGGGACTGCGGGGAAGGAGGGCGGGTACCACACCGGGCATCCCCATCTCCTACACCTTCCCTATCCAGGCCCGCAGTGGCTGGATTCAGCTGGATCCGGCTCTGCCTTAGGGGATCCAGCTCCCAGTCTGGCGAGGAGACGACCCGAAGGAGACACCGTGCACTAGGCCCCACAGCAGGGCTCAGGGAGACGGCCCCGGGGGGGAAAGGGATCGGGGAGGGGGCTTTATTGGAATTTTGGGTGAGCTGTGACCTGAGCAGACCCTTGGGGGGAAGAATGAAGGGTGGTGGTTGGGGAAAAAGGAGAAAGGAGGGATCCTTTGATGCAGGGACTCGGGGAAGATGGTGGGGGCCTTGAATGCCAAGATCAGGGGTAGTCCCTGGCTAAGAGAGACTAAGAGTGTTCTTGGGGGTGACGGGGCAGGTTTCCTCCACATTAGCGCACTGGGAGGCTGAGTCTCCATCTCTGACCTAGGTTCAAACTGGGAAGAGGACTGAAGGCCCTCCCGCCCCCGGCCCCAGCCCATGCTTCCCTGCAGGCGGAGTTCCAGCTGTGGCTCCTGTGTCCCGACCACTGGAGGCCCAGCCTGCTCAAGGTCACAGCACCCCAGCCCTCTGGCAATACTCCCTCTGGGGAGGATCTCCTTCCTGCTGAGCCAAAGCACACGCCCCTCCCTCAATCTAAACACCCGGGGCCACAGACTCAGGGTTCCCCTGCCCAGCTGTGTCCTTGCACAGCCTGCAGTGATGTGCCTTTCGGGACCCCTCCCCCCAGACCAGTGATCCTCCTGGGTCTGCTGGTTGCAGCACCCACATGCCCTTCCCCACACGGGGGGCACTGGCACCCGCATGGGGCTCCCGGGGCTTTGCTGCTGCAGCTACCCAATCCTGATTCACAAAATGACCTGGAAGTGACAGCCGTGCTCCGGCTGCCGTCTCGCAGAAGGAGGAGTGCAAGGCCAATGCTCTGGAGAGCAGCCTGTTCCTCGGCCTCCCACATCTCCATCCATTTGGCCAGGGGCCCTTTGCGCTCTTGCCGCCAGGCCCTGGTGGTTTGGGGTCTGTCCCACCCTGCCTGGAGTAGAGGAGATCTGGGGTGAGGCTCAAGCTGGGCAGAGGCCCAGGGGCTGGTGAGAGCTCTGTTTGGCTGCCTTCTGCCTCTCAGTCATCTGGAGTCCCAGAACATTCCTCCCTCCAGCAAGATGCTGAGCCCCAGACAGCACCCCAAGCCTGGGGCTCCATCCTCGTTCCCTGAGGGGACTGCCCCTTGCAAGTGTCCAGAGTGGCCTCAGGGCGGGGCTAAGACGTGAGCCCAAAGTGTGTGGGCCTTCAGGCCCTCCCCACCCTCCCCTCCTGGCACAGGGGGCCCCCCTGGAGTGCCCCCAAGCAGGAATCTGGACGTGGAAGTAGGGCAAAAGGAATGAAGCCCGTCACCTTTGCTGAACTGGGGGCACGTGAGGAAGTGCAGAAGGGTCTGCGCCCACCTCCCGCTGGCGAGTCGGGCGCTGCTCCTGAGGTGTTCCCAGGGTAAAATGAACTTGGGGGAGAATAGCAGAGAATGGGGACCACCCTGGGTTCTCCAAGAGGCGCGAAGGGCCAGCAGCAGGAGGTCAAGTAGAAAGGGGACTCCCCGCAGCGTGGCCCCCAGGGCGACACCCTCAGGCCTGCTACTCAAAATGGTGCTTCCAGAAAGCCCGGACTCTGGGGCCCTGAGGAAACCACCGCCATTGTCCAGTGGCAGCAACATTTCTTGTGGTGGGGTGGGGGACATTTCAGGTGCCCACTCTGTGCCAGATGGGGCCCACGGGGTAGCAGGGCGGGCAGCCAGGCAGGCCCATCGTAGCGTGACGAGCAGTGACAGGGGGCTGTCCCATGCACCGCAACCACATGGCAGATGTGCCCAGGCTGCCTGTCGGGGCACCGGTGGGGCCGGGGGCCCCAGGTGTGAGGGGCAGGGAGGGGGCAGAACAGCCAGGTGAGAGGGTCTTGAATGCCAGGCCAGAACTGAAGGCACTGGGGAACCAGAGCCAGCTTGAAATGGGAGCAGAGATGGTCAGTTCTGCATTTTAGACAGATCATCCTGGGGCCGGAAGGTCAGGGGCAGAGGGAGGAGGGATTGGAAGGGGCAGAAATGAGGGCAGGGGGCCCGGGAGGGCGCGGAGGTCTGGGGAGGGGCGGTGAGCTGTGTCAGGGCAAAGAGGAGGAGGAGGAGATAGAGGGAAGATCATCCATAGACTGATGGGAGGGGGAGGGGCGGGGGCGGAGACGGGGTGGGGGGAGGTTGGGGGCAGGGGAACTCAGGCTTGAGGCTTGGAGGCCAGCTGGACCCACCTGGAGGGTTCCACCTGAGAGGGGCTGTGGAGAACTCAGAATCCACTTGGAGAGAAGGAAGAAATCTCGCCCGAGGCGAGAGCGTTACATGGTCAGGCTAAATCTGGGCCCATGCGCGATACCCAAGCGACCTTGTCTCAGAGGGCTCCAGGCTAAACCAAGGCTTCGGGGTCTCTCCGGAGGGCACCCAGACCTGACTATGTGAGGTGGGTTTTCCCTTACTCAGCCACCCACCTGCCAGACCAAGAAGCGGGGAGATACTTTCCGTCCTGCCTCCAGTCATGAAGCTGAACTTGCTCCAAGGCCATTGCCATGGGAATGGAGGTATGTGTGTTGGGGTAGGCCAGAGGGTCCACACCTGTGCCTGCTCCATCAAAATGCAAAGCCAGTATTTTATGGTCCTGGTGGTGAAAACACTTGCAGAAAGAGAACTGATGTACCAACAAGGACTCAAATAAACAGTATCCTCTGCCGGGGGGAGGGGGGCTCCTAACAGCCAAGTTTGAGCCCTTTGGGCATAGAAGATGTAAAATTTCCTGGGACCTAGGGGGGTTCTTATATGTATCAAGAGACAGCAAAGCAGTGCTCTAATGCAGATTTTGACTAATGAACCTTAGTCGGTGTCCCCAAATCCTTTAAAAACAGAAAAAAGACTGGGGCGCCTGGGGGGCTCAGTCGGTTGAGCGTCCGGGTTCAGCTCAGGTCATGATCTCGCAGTCTGGGAATTCGAGCCCCGCGTCAGGCTCTGTGCTGACAGCTCAGAGCCTGGAGCCTGCTTCGGATTCTGTGTCCCCCTCTCTCTCTGCCCCTCCCCCACTCATGTTCTGTCTCTCTCTGTCTCAGAAATAAATAAACATTAAAAAAAATAATAAAAACAGAAAAAAGATTCATCTGGCCCAAATTGCCATCCTGTGGGTAGAAAAAGCCAAGAGTCCTCAATCTCGTTTGTGCCTCAGACCTTGTGGTAGTCTGATGAAGAATAATGCTCAGAATAATAATCTAAAACTCACGAAGCAGGGCACCTGGCTGGCTCAGTCGGTGGAATGTGCAACGACTCTTGATCTCAGGGTTGTGAGTTTGAGCCCCGCGTTGGGTGTAGAGATTACTTAAAAATAAAATCTGGGGAAAAAAAAACCAAAACACCTCATGAAGTAAAATGCATAGACTTGCAAAGGAAACAAATTTTACTGGAATTCAGCCAAAATATTAACTACAATTAAAAACTAATTTGGGGCACCTGGGTGGCTCCGTTGGTTAAGAATCTGACTCTTGATTTCGGCTCAAGTCAGGAACTCACGGCTCATGAGTTTGAGCCCCTCGTTGGGCTGTGCACTGGCAGTGCGGAGCCTCCTTGGTATTCTCTCTCCCTCTCTCTCTCTGCCTCTCCCGTGCTCACACACACTCTCTCTCAAAATAAATAAATAAACATTAAAAAAGATAAAAAATAATTCAAATAAGAATTTTAACTTGTGATACGGCAAGCTACACGCTTCTTTGTTAACACTTTTCTTTCTTTCTTTCTTTTTTTTTTTTTTTTTTTTTTAAGTAGGCTCCACGCACAGCACGGAGGCCAATGAGGGGTTTGAACTCATGAACCTGAGATCAGGACCTGAACTGAGATCAAGCATCACTTAACTGACTGAGCCACCCAGGTGCCCCTATTAACGCTTTAAATAGCAAGCTCTAGCAGGGGCTCTAATAAGTACCATAATTTTCAAAGAATGACTAGTGTAATTGATGCTTCGAAGTTTCTGCAACGACCGAGATCTGATATGAAAATATCCCTGATTTCTAGCCGTGGCAAAGCGACAGGTGCCACTAACACTGCTGTGGTTTCTCCTTCAATTAAAGCATTGTAACTCTTAGCTAGCTGTTAGTTAAAGATGTAATTTTATACCCATTCAAGTTCATGGACTTACTGAATGATTTATGCATGAACCATCTCAGAACCTCAGGTTAACAACCCTGCTCTAAAGAGTAAAAACAGGGGTGCCTGGCTGGCTCAGTTGGTAGAGCATGTGGCTCCTGATCTCAAGGTCATGAGTTCAAGCCCCACGTTGAGTGTAGAGCTTACTTTAAAAAAAAAAAAAAAAAAAAAGAGTTAAGGCAATTTACATGTATTTGAAATAGAATGTTCAGAGGTGGCAGAGAAATGATGGCATCGTGATAAGAAATCAGATGCACACTATCTGAAAAGCCCTCAGCATGTTCTCTCACTGACCTTATTCTCCTGGTTTCAGACTGGCTGGAGAGGGCTAATTAAAAGAAAGCAGTTAAAGGATTTTATGCCCATGTATATTTCTGCGTCCTAACTTTCAACTTGAAGCTTTGTAAATTGGAAGATTATTTTGTAACTTCACTGATAATAAAATTTGGTGCCCAGGAGCTTTAAAAGATACCAGCAAACTCATAGAGACAGAAAGTAGAGGAAGGGTTACCAAGGACTTGGGGGAGAAGAGAAGTTATTGCTTAATGTGTATAAAATTTCCATGTGGGGTGACAGAAAAGTTTTGGACATAGATATGGTAATAGTTGCACAACATTGTGAATATCATTAATGCCACTGAATTGTACACTTAAAAATGGCTAAAATGAAAAAAAAATTGGCTGAAATGGTAAATTTGGTGCAATTTATAAAACACACACACACACACACACACACACGCCAAATAAATTACCGTTTATGCACAACAGATTGGCAAAAACTACATTCAGTACCCTCCATGACCAAAATTGATCAGTGAGAATTTTTAGCTGAGTAGGAGAGTTATAAATTGGTAGAGCCACTTCGAAAAGCTCACAGAGTGTGAGCAGGGGAGGGGCAGAGAGAGAGGGAGACAGAGAATCCAAAGCAGGCTCCATGCTGTCAGCACAAAGCCCAACGTGAGGCTGAAACCCACAAACCTGAGCCGAAGTTGGATGCTCAACCAAGTCACCCAGGCACCCCATTAACTGGTTGTTTTAAGAAAAAGAAAGTGAAACACAACGCATAGAATGGGAGAAATTATTTCCAAATAGTCTATCTGATAATAGTCTAGCATCCAGGATATATAAAGAACTCTTACAACTCAACAACAAAAAGATAAATAACTCAAATGAAAAAATGGGTACCGAAATAGACATTTCTGGGGCTCCTGGGTGGCTCAGTCAGTTAAGCATCCGACACTTGATTTCAGCTCAGGTCATGATCTCACAGTTTGTGAGTTTGAGCCCTGTGTCCAGCTCTGCACTGGCAGTATGGAGCCAGCTTGGGATTCTCTCTCTCTCTCTCTCTCTCTCTCTGAGCCTCCCCCTCCTCAAAAATAAGTAAACATTAATTTTAAAAGAATAAATAGACATTTCTGGGATGCCTAGGTGGTTCAGTCGGTTAAGTATGCAACTCTTGATTTCAGCTCAGGTCATGATCTCACTGTCTTGAGATCGAGCCCCGCATTGGGCTCAACACTGGGCAAGGATCCTGCTTAAGATTCTCTCTCTCCCTCTCCCTCTGCCCCTCCCCCACTTGTGCAGGCGCACATGCATTCACACACAGACTCTTTCTCTCTCTCTCTCAAAAAAAAAAAAAAAAAAAAAAAGACATTTCTCCCGAGAACATATACAAGTGGCAAATAAGCTCATGAAAAAATGCTCAACATCATTAGTCGTTAGGGAAATGCAAATCAAAACCACAATGAGATACCATTTTACACCCACCAGGATGGCAGTAATCAAAAAATTGGAAAACACCATGTGTTGGCAAGAATGTGTAGAAAAATGGGAACTTTTTTATGTTGCTTGTGGGAATGCAAAATGGTAGAGCCACTTTGGGAAACAGCTTAGTAATTCAGAGTTACCCAATAACACAGCAGTTCTGCTCCTAGGTATATACCCAAGAGAATTCAAAGCGAACGTTCACACAAAAATGCAAACATGAATGTTCAAAGCAGCATTATTCATAGTAACCAAAAAGCGATGACAACCAAAATATCCATCAGTGGATGAATGGATAAATAAAATACATTGTAACCATGCGATGGAATACTCTTCAGCCATAAAAAGAAAGAAGTATTGATACATGCTGCAACATAGCTGAACCCTGAAACATTATGCTAGCTGAAAAGAAGTCAGACGCAGAATGCTGCACATTATAATTATTCCACGTAGTCTGAAATGTCCAGAATAAGCAAATCCACAGAGACAGAAAGTAGATTAGTGGCCGCCAGGGGCTGGCAGGGGGAAGAGGGCAATAGGAAGTGATCGCTCTGAGTACAGGATTTCTTCTGTGGGGCCATGAAAATGTTCTGGAGTCAGATAATGGTGATGGCTGCACAGCTCAGAGAATATACTGATAACCACTGAACTGGTTCCAGTTCAAAAGGGTGAATTTTAGAGGCACCTGGGTGGCTCAATAGGTTGAGTGTCTGACTTTGGCTCAGGTCATGATCTCACAGTTCGTGGGTTCAAGCCCCACCACATCTGTCTCTGTGCTGACAGCTCAGAGCCTGGATCCTGCTTTGGATTCTGTGTCTGTCTGTCTCTCTCTCTCTCTCTCTCTCTCTCTTCCCCCCCGGAGTCCCCACCTGACTCTATCTCTCTTTCAAAACTAAATAAATATTAAAAGTTTTTTAAATAGATAAACATTAAAAACAATTTTCAAGGTGAATTTTAATGTAGATGTAAATACGTGAATTACATGTCAATAAAGCTACTGAGATAAATAGTTTACAAATGAAGTTATTAAAGAAGACTTCATACAAATCTCAAAAATAATTCTACACTTGAAAAAGGAAAAATTTACACAAAATTCTTTGTGTAAAATTTCAAGATAATTTTTTTAAACCTCCATATATACATATTATACTTAAACTTCTGATTTTCATTTTTGTGTTTTAAAAAATAAATGTATGATGGTGCCCCACTAAGTCAAAATTTTTTTTTTTTTTTTTTTTTTTTTTTTTTTTTTTAATGTTTCACTGTCAGCACAAACTCCAACGTGGGGCTCGAATCCACGAACCACAAGATCAGGACCTGAGCCGAAATCAAGAGTCAGATATTCAACTGACTGAGCCACCCAGGCGCCCCAAGGCAAAATATTTAAATATCTGGAGTAAACACATAAAATACTTTAACTTTTACCATTTCTAGGAAAATCCATGGATCCCAATATTCAAAATTAATAAGGCTTTGTAAGGTCCCAATACAGTATAACCGTACCTTGGGTTGGTTTGTCAGTTGCTAATCTTCGTGTTTCTGAAATGACTTATTTATGGAAAAAGACAGCCTCACTGAGGTTAAACTGAAATACAAGAGAACAAGATCCCCAAAACAATGATCAGCAGCACGTTCACCACCAAGGCTGAGGTCAAATGGGAAATGGGAAGTTTCTTTTTAAGTTACTTTAAAATCCTGCCCGGAGGTCGTGCATGGATTTAGATTTTTGCACCGGATTCAAGGTAGCTTACGATGTCTGTTCTAGTGACTGTGGCTGCATAATGACTCACCTCAAAGCTTCATGGCATAAAACAACAACAATCATTTTATTATCTCTCACGGTGGCTGCGCATCAGAAATTCTCGAAGGGCTTGGCTGGGTGGTTCTGGCTCAGGTATCTTATGCAGTTGCAAATAAATGGTGGTGGGAGCCTAGCAGCGAGGGCTGGCCAGCCTTCTCATACTCTTCCAGTAGCCTTGGGACCTCTCCATTTGGGCTAGTTGGGGCTCCCTTACAACATGGCGGCCTCAGGGCGGTTGCATTGCTTATGAGGTGGCAGAAGGCCACTCCAGGGGGAGTAATCTAGAAAAGAAAGGAACTGAACTGCATTTTTATGACCTAAGTTTGAAAAACATCTGGTATGGCTACTGCAAGGTTGGTTACAAGCCTACCCAGAATTCAAGGGGGACTCAGCATCTCTTAGTAGTAAAAGTAGTAAGGTCCTCAAAGAGCATATGAGATAGAAGATTTTTTTTTTTTAAGATTTTATTTTTAAGTAATCTCTACACCCAACGTGGGGCTTGAACCCACAACCCTGGGATCAAGAGTTGCACGCTCCACCTCCTGAGCCAACCAGGTGCCCCAAGATGAAAGATATTGTCGTACCCATCATTGGAAGATAGAATGTGTTCAGTGCCCATGGCTGTAGCTCACATTTTTCTCTGCTGTGTCTCATGAAACTCTGAAGTATACCACCAACCAAAATGACACTATGGAGTTTATAAATAAAATATAAGGGTGGGTGGGCAGCTCAGATGTGTAATAATCAAGGGTGCTGGTAGAATCTGTTTATACACTGGCTCTTGAGAAACTCGGATAACAGTATAAACATTCCGTGGACTTACGGAAGGTGTTTCATGTAAGTTTTCTCGGCACGGTTTTTTATTTTGGTAAGATGTGTATACCTCACAACGTACCACTTTAACCCGCTTTAAGGATATAATTCAGTGGCATTAAGCATATTCATGTTGTGTAGCTGCTGTCACCACCCCTTGCAGAACAGTTCCATCACCCCAGACTCAAACTCTACGCCTAGTAAACAGCAGCTCCCCATTTTCCCCCTCGACCCCAGTCTCGGGATGGTTTGTTTTGTTTTCTTTTGTTGTCAGTAGGCTCCACACCCAGTACGGAGCCCAGCATGGGGTTTGAACTCACCATCCCAAGATCAAGACCTGAGCTGAGATCAAAACTCAGACAGTTAACCAACTGAGCCACCCAGGTGCCCCTTGAGATAGTTTTTTGGGTTTTTTTTTTTAATTTTTTTTTAACGTTTATTTATTTTTGAGACAGAGAGAGACAGGGCATGAACGGGGGAGGGTCAGAGAGAGAGAGGGAGACACAGAATCCGAAGGAAGCAGGCTCCAGGCTCCGAGCTGTCAGCACAGAGCCCGACGCGGGGCTCGAACTCACGGACCCCGAGATCATGACCTGAGCCGAAGTCGGACGCTTAACCGAATGAATGAGCCACCCAGGCACCCCAAGATACTTTTTTAAATGTAGTATTTGACATACTTCTCTGGTACTTCTTATTAATTTTACTTAACATTAGTGCAATTGAATTTTCTGACTTTAGCTTTTATAAATTTGTATCTGCATTTATCTGCATATAAACACTAAAAGTGCCTATGATAAAGAAATAAATAAACAAGGGGCTCCTGGGTGGCTCAGTCAGTTGAGCATCCAACTTCAGCTCAATCATGATCTCATGGGCACGGCCAGAGGCAGGTGTGGGGGGACAAAATAAGGTGGGAACAACTCAACTCTTCATGTTACACTATCGTCTTTTGTTTTGGGTGTCATCCTGTTGAGCAAGGACGTGGGTTATTGATACTTTTGCCCAACTCGCTTTTGCTCTCTATGTAAATGACAAACTGTCAAATCTAAAAAGGTCTGGTCGTTTCTTTACCAGCCAAATCTGTCAGCCCGGCCTGACACCCCTCAGTGAGTTCGAGGTTGAGCCATAACTTGTTCTGAACGGGGACTATGTTCTGCGACTTTACAGTGACCAGAGGACCCTCGAGGAGCAGGCAGAAGGGACAAAGAGCACTTGCCCAAGTTTCCAGCCACGGGAGGGGAAAAATTACCCACCAGCTGTGTTTTTGTTGTTGTTGTTGTTGTTGTTGTTGTTGTTGTTGTTGTTTTAATCATTCTATTCACCTCTCTGCTCCCAGGTCTACTAGATGTCCTCTTTGAAACACGAAAATGATGCTAAATGTTTCAGAAAGTGTGTTTTGCTCTCCTAAAACACCAGAGTTTTGTTTTCTGTTTTGCATAGTAATTTTTTAAGTTTATTTATTATTTATTTTGAGAGAGAGCAGGGGAGGGGCAGAGAGACAGGGAGAGAGAGAATCCCAAGCAGGCTCTACACCATCATCAGGAAGCCCGACGTGGAGCTCAAACTCACGAACTGTGTGACAGTGACCTGAGCCGGGGCCAAAAGTGAGGCACTTACCCGATTGAGCCGCCCAAGCGCCCCTGTTTTGCACAATAATTTTGATTCAGCGTTGTGTTCGGACTGGAACTAAGTTCTTGTCTCTAGCGTTTGAAGGTTGGGGAAGAGTGCTTCTTTCGTGGAGAACCATCAAGACTACTAGTTTCCGGAAGAAACGGAGCACTGTCCCTGGGAATCATGGTCTATGGAACTGGAGCGGCTGTCATGAGGGCGATGGTGTGAGATCCACCGGGTCACGAGGCTGCATGGACACAGTGCAGTCATCGAATAGTGGAGATGGTACATTTGGGATCGGACTGAAGCAGGTCCAGAGGACACAAGTAAAAGAAACAATCAGGCAACTTCCTTTTCTTCTGGCACATCATCACTGTCAGCATCACCCTACGGAGGAAGGCGTGGGCAGTATCCCGAACTTGCCCGTGTTCGCAAACCGAAACGCTCTCCCCTTTAAACACTAGCTCCCCATTCCCCTCTCCCAGCCCCTGAAAAGTGATTCCACTCTGTCTCTCTGAATTTGACAAATCTCGGGACCTCATATAAGCAGAGTCATGCAACACATAATGTCTTATGTGTCTCCCTTGTTTCTCTTAACATAATGTCTTAATATTTTTTTTAATTGTTATTTATTTTTGAGAGAGAGAGACAAAGAATGCACAGGCAAGGGGCGGGGTGGGGGTGGGGGGGACACAGAATCTGAAGCAGGCTCCAGGCTCTGAGCTGTCAGCACACAGCCCGACACGGGGCTCGAACCCAGGAGCCGTGAGATCATGACCTGAACTGAAGTCGGACGCTTAACTGACTGAGCCACCCAGGTGCCCCTTTGTTTCCCTGAATTTAAAATGTCCTCTTCCTCTGGCTGTTTAAGAATTTTCTCTTTCTCTCTTCAGTCTACTGAAGTTTGACTTTGATATGCCAAGGTGTGGTTTGCTCTGTATTGAGCCCATTAGGGTTTACTGCACTTCTTATATATGTGGATTCATACCTTTCATCAATTTTAGAAATTTCTCAGCCAGTAACTCTTACTACTCTGGTGCTTTTTCTCCATCTTCTCCTGCTGGCTCTGGTTTTCAGCACTGACTTGCCTCCAGCTACTGGAGATGAGAAATCCCTTTAAGGGTTGCATCAAGGCACTGTCTCCGTGCTGGGTTCCACTGGCTGTCCTGAGCTTGTTATTTTCTTCCTTCCAGTTTTCTCAGGCGATAAAGAAAAGTCAGCCAACTCCACAGTTCATAGAATTGCCATTGCCCCCATATCCTTCAGGATCTAAGACTACAACATACGTGAGATTCTTGGCAACTGTCAGGCCACATCCACAGGAGCAGAGAGACACGGACAGTTGAGGTGTGTGGCTCTCAGGGCACGTGGTAAACTCAAAGGTCAGCCAAAGAGATGTGGGTTATAGCTTCAATAGCATTATCTCTACAAGATAACCAGATGGGCAATGAGGAAAGCTCTTTAGAGAAAAATACCAGCTAATAAATGCATAAGGAATGATAAAATTCAACATCTTATAGCACTCAGGGAAATAATGGATGCAGGAACAACCACCACGGGCTGCAAAAACCATTAGGTCAGGTTTTTGGAGCTTTATAATGGATGGGTTAGCCTGCCAACTTCTAACCCCCAATCAATCCTATCATGACTAAAAGCGAGTCCTGAAGTGAGATGATGGAAAGAACAGAGAACTTCTTATGAATCAAACAAATAAGCAAAAAAGTTGAACTTGAATCCAATCACGTCTCTAGATCTAAATATGAGTTTATTTAAAACATTATTGTAATACGGGGATAGATGAACATGTCAAAGAACACTTGGGGAAAAAAAAGGAGGGGGGCCACCTGGGTGGCTCAGTTGGTTAAGCATCCTAATCTTGACTTTGGCTCAGGTCATGATCTCACAGTTCATGAGTTTGAGCCCTGAGTCAGGCTCTGTGCTGACAGCACGGAGCCTGCTTGGGATTCTGTCTCCCTCTCCCTCTGCCCCTCCCCTGCTTGCTCTCTATCTCTCAAAATAAATAAAAATAAACTTAAAAAAGAAAAAGAAAAGAACACATTTAGCCAAATCTAGAACTGAGAAAATCTACAGGAATATATACTCTGTTTCTTCAACAAATAATTGTCATGAAAAAGAAAAATGGGAGGGGATGGGCGCCTGGGTGGCTCAGTGGGTTGAGCGTCCAACTTTGGCTCAGGTCATGATCTCACAGTTCGTGAGTTCGAGCCCCGTGTCGGTCTCCATGCTGACAGCTCAGAGCCTGGAGCTTGCTTTGCATTCTGTGTCTTCCTCTCTCTCTGCTCCTCCCCCGCTCACACGCTGTCTCTCTCTCAAAAATAAATAAAGATTAAAAAAAACAATGTTTTAAGAAAAAAAGGGAGGGGAACTGACATAGATAAGATGTAGGAACTAAATGAAATCATCCAACTGTAAAAAAAAACCAGCATTTTTGAGACAATTGGCAATATGAAAACATTGGGTATTAAGTATAAAAGAATTCTTGTTAATTTTGTTAGGTGTGATAGTGGTATTACGGATTTTTTTTAAGGTTCTTATTTGTTAGGGACACATGCAGAAATATTTACAGATAAGACAATATGATGTCTGGAATTCGCTAATATTCCAGTGGGGGTGGGGTGGGGGCAGGGACAGAAACAAAAGTGTTGACAGGTGTTGAAGCTAGGTGATGAGTACGTGGGAATCACTTTGTATTTGCTCTTCTTAGGACTATTTTTTATAACCATAATTAAACTTTTCAAAAAGCACAAGTTGGATGGTGAGGAGAAGGAGAGCCCCTGCACGGGGACGTCGAGTCTGGAGCATGTTTATATGTGGAAGGAGGGATAGAACGACAGAAAAAGAACTCCCCCGTGGAGCCAGGGCTGGAGGGTCCCGGGAAAAAAAGGTGCAAAGCCCAGGTGGCAGGCTTGACCTTGGCGAGGGTGGCAACTACAGTCCAGCCTCCATTAGATGAATGCCAGCTTGTGCCCTATTCACACATTTGATCTTAATTGGCCCTTACAGCCATCCCATGAGATAGCGTCATTATTCCCCTTTCAGAGATAAGGAATCGAGACTCCGAAAGATGGGTGACTCACTCAGGGTCAGACAACCCGTAAATGGCAGATCCTGGATTGAAACCAAAGTTGCTGTACTTCCAGAGCTTGGAGCTGTGAGACGGGATGAAGGTGGTGAGAGCGGAATGTCAACCATTGGAGGTGACAGAGGTGACGACAGACGCAGCCTGTGCGACTGGTCGCCTCTCTTCCTTGGGCAGCTGGATGGGAGCTGTTAAGGACAGGGTGCCCGCCCGGGGAGGCGGAGGTGTCCCCACAAGGAAATTCCGCAGGGAGAATCGTCAGGTGCCTCACGTGGCCCCCTCCCACTCTGCGGCAGCTTCACGAGACAAAGGTCCAAATACAGAGAGTGCGAGTTGACCTGAGCTGCATATGAATCAGCAGAGGGTAGAAGGCTTCCAAATAAAGCTCATGCAAATTCAGCTGCTACCAAGAGCCCCAGGAAGGGGAGGCGATGCCCAAGACTACCCCCATCTCACGGTGCTCTGATTGCACCTGAACTTCCATTCTCTGTGCAGCTGTGCCCTGCTCCTGCGTAGACACCTGTTTCTGAGCCAAATGCACAGACACCGGAGGGGCTTCAGACAGAAGCTGAATGACCAGCACCAGACGAGCCATCTTGTCTACCTGGGGTTCGTTGTCACTTTGGATGCCTTCTGACTTTCGCAGCCTGCCTTGAGTTCGTGGTTGGCCAACCCGAGCCTGCGTTTTCTTCTTTCGGCCCTTCTGAAGCAGTTGACGGGAAACAGCCCACAGCATACTTCTCACACTTTCCTTTGCTCCTAAGCCTTTCAAGTGCCATCAAGGCGCATGAGCGAACACACCTTCCACCTGGGTCTTGGCTCCATCTATCACAGGAGACAGCAGGAGCGATCACGCTGCTGTTGCCCGCTGGGGGTTGTCACCACCCCCACGGACCCCTCCCACAGCCTGCCCAGTGCACAACCCAATCCTACAATCATGAGGGGCCGCTTTCTTGAGTCACTTCTACTACCAACTGTCTTAGCCTGGGTTCCATCCAGAAGGATGAGTCATTTATTTTGGGAAGCGATCCCAGGGTGACAGAAAGTAGGGGACAAGGAAGATGGAAACAAGGAAGAGAAAGCGCCAATCCAAGAGAGATTGATTGAGCTGCTCCCCGCTGTGGGCGTTCTGGGGCTGAAGCCAACTCGGACCCTCTGCGAAGCCCCATAGAGCACATCTCAGAATTTTCCACTCCAGGAGCGGAAGAGAGAAGCATTTATCCATCAGTTCCTGTCCCCATCGGTCAAGCACCCCACATGTAACGTTAACTCCCTCCAGCGACCAGCTCTGAATCCGCGTGAGTACCAGTGGGCCCCAGGGCGTGAAGCAAGACAAGTGCCAGGCTCCAGGGGCAAGGCCCATAATAAAAGTCGGGTCCGGAAGATCTGAAGGGAAGGACAAGAACAGTGAGGAAAGGCAGTTTTTTCCGGTAAGCGATGCTGAGGAAACCAGATAATGAGATAACCAGAAAGCGAAATTAGTTCTTGACTTTACCTCAAGCCCTGGAAACAGTTTTAGGTAAATCGCAGATCCAAATGGCAAAGGCAAGCTAACGGAGTGGGTAAGAAAATAATTTCTTAAAGTAGGACACCGAAAGGGGTGCCTGGGCGGCCCAGTCAGTTAAGCATCCAACTCTTGATTTTGGCTCAGGCCGTGGTCTCATGGTTCTCAGGATTCAGCCCCACGTGGGGGTCTACACTGACAGCTCGGAGCCTTCTTAGAGTTTTCTCTCTCCTCTCTCTCTGCCCCTCCCCCTGCCTCTTTTTCTCTCTCTCTCCTGAAATAAATAAACATAAAAAAAAAAAAAAAACCTTTCACATAGGACACAGAAGGCATCCTGATGGCTAACAGACACATGGAAAGATGCTCAACATCACTCATCGTCAGGGAAAGACAAATCAAAACCACGATGAGATACCACCTCGCGCCGGCCAGAATGGCTAAAACAAACAACACAAGAAACAACAGGTGTTGGCGAGGATGTGGAGAAAGGGGGGCCCTCTTGCACGGTTGGTGGGAGTGCAAACTGGTGCAGCCACTCTGGAGAACAGTATGGAGGTTCCTTAAGAAACTAAAAATAGAACTACCCTCCAATCCAGCAATCGCACTATTAGGTATTTATCCAAAGGATACGAAAATACAGGCTTGAAGGGGTATATGCACCCTGATTTTCTTTTTTTTTCAACGTTTTTTTTTTTTTTTTTTTTGGGGGACAGAGAGAGACAGAGCATGAACGGGGGAGGGGCAGAGAGAGAGGGAGACACAGAATCGGAAACAGGCTCCAGGCTCCGAGCCATCAGCCCAGAGCCTGACGCGGGGCTCGAACTCACGGACCGCGAGATCGTGACCTGGCTGAAGTCGGACGCCCAACCGACTGCGCCACCCAGGCGCCCCTGCACCCTGATTTTCATAGCAACAACAGCCAGACTATGGAGAGAGCCCAAATGTCCATTGACGGTTGAATGGAAAAAGAAGATTTTATATATATATATATATATATATATATATATATATAATATATATATATATGAATATTACTTGACCATCAAAAGGAATGAAACCTTGCCATTTGCAATGATGTGGATGGAGCTAGAATGTATTATGCTAAGCAAAATATGCCAATCAGAGAAAGAAAAATACCATGTGATTTCACTCATACGTGGAATTTAAGAAACAAAACAGATGAACATACGGGATTGGGGGGGGCAATAGAAGAGAGGGAAACAAACCACAAGAGACTCTTAATGACAGAGAACAGACTATGCGTTGATGGAGGGAGGTGGGTGGGGGATGGGCTAACTGGGTGATGGGTACTAAGGAGGGCACTTGTTGTGATGAGCACTGGGTGCTGTAGGTAGGTGAGGAATCACTGAACTCAACTCCTGACACCTGTAGGTTAAGTAAAATTTAAATTTAAAAAAAAAGGAAAAAAATAAAATGGGACACAAAAAGCCCTAACCAAAGGAAATGGTGATAAATTTGACCACATTAGAATAAAGAGCTGGGGCACCTGAGTGGCTCAGTTGGTTGAACGTTTGACTCTTGATTTTGGCTCCGGTCATGTTCTCATGGTTCCCAAAATCGAGCCCCACATCGCCAGCGCAGAGCCTGCCTGGGATTCTCTCTCTGCCCCTCCCCCACTCTCAAGCACTCCGTCTTTCTCAGAATCAATAAACAAACATAAAAAGAATAACGGGGAGTTCCTTTTTGACAACTGATGGCAGTAAACAAGTAAACAGGTGAACACAGAGTGGAAGGAAGATATTTAAAATGCGTTCTGATTGATTCCGAGCATGTCGAGTTTCAAACATCTGACCGACCACATGAGTTTTAGAGGCATATGGTTAGATGGTGAAACCATAAAGATATAAAGAAAATTGAGGAAGCCATTACCATTCAAGCCAGAAGAGTGGTTACCTCTAGGGGGAACAGAGTCGTGATTTGGACGATTGGGAGTGGCCCGTGGGCTGTGTTCTAGCCCTTGACGGGAATGGTGCCGTATGGGTGTTTGCTTTGTGTTCGTTCATCGAGCTGTGTTTTGTCTGCGTACATTTTTCTGCATGTGTGTTCTATCTCACAAGATAAAAGTTTAAAATAGTGTCTATCTCAGAAGGTTTTTGTGAAGCTCTGCGTGAAATACTGCATAGGACCCCATCACAAAGAGCCTGGCGTATGGGAAGGTACCTGCCAAGGTTAGTGACTCTGATTATCGTTGGGCTGGGGGTGTCTTGAATGTGACCCTGCATGTGGAACTTAGCAGATTTGTGGGCGGTCCACATGTATTCGTGGACGGCCACCCAGGGAAGGTGTGTGGGACACAGGTGGGGCAGATAGTGTCGGAAGGGGAGAGATGATGGCCCAACCCAGATAGGGCAATTCATCTCTCCCATTGGGTCCTTCAACCAGCAGACTGAAGTCCCCTAACCTTAGGAGTCCAAGTTCAGGAATAGGAAGGTACTTTAGTAAGTCAGACGGGGAGCTCTGGAGGATGGGGATTGTGCACCTGCTGCTCTAAGCCCCTCCTACCATTGCTCAGTGTGGCCTGGGTCAGAGAGAGCCCTGGGCTTTGGGTGCTGACTTGCCTCAGCCGGAGCCGCCAGGACCCTGGCCTGTGGGTGTGTGGGGCCCAGAGGCGGAAACATGGGGGCTTCATCCACATTGGTCTCTGGGCTTTGGAAAACCTATTGCTGCCACCTGAGCCCTTAGCCCCACTCTGGACAGGCCAGAGCAGGGCACGTATACAGGCTTTGAGCTGCCTCAGGTGAGCACGATGGGCTCAAAGCTGGCAGTGCTCCCCAAAGCCACCCAGACAATAGGGGGTTGGCACCTCTGTAACCTGGCAGGTGACTTCTTTTTTTTTTTTTTTTTTTAATTTTTTTTTCAACGTTTTTTATTTATTTTTGGGACAGAGAGAGACAGAGCATGAACGGGGGAGGGGCAGAGAGAGAGGCAGACACAGAATAGGAAACAGGCTCCAGGCTCCGAGCCATCAGCCCAGAGCCTGACGCGGGGCTCGAACTCACGGACCGCGAGATCGTGACCTGGCTGAAGTCGGACGCTTAACCGACTGCGCCACCCAGGCGCCCCTGGTGACTTCTGTTTATTATGTCGAGTGTACTGGAGTATAATTATCATACAATCAAATTCACCTTTTTACATTTTTATTTGTATTTTTTTTACGTGGATTTATTTAATTAGAGAGAGGGTGAGCATGAGTAGGGGAGGGGCAGAGACACAGGGAAAGAGAGAATCCCAAGCAGGCGCCGCATTGTTAACGCAGAGCCCGATGCAGGGCTCAAACTCACAAACCGCGAGGTCATGACCTGAGCCAAAATCATGAGTCAGATGCTTAACTGACCAAGCCACCCAGACGCCCCGTAAATTCACCTTTTTTATATAAAAAAAAATTATTCTTGAGAGAGAGAGAGAGACCACAAGCAGGAGAGAGGCAGAGAGAGAGAGAGAGAGAAATACAGAATCTGAAGTGGCCTCAGGCTGGGAGCTGTCAGCACAGAGCCCAATGCAGAATTCAAATCCACAAACAGTGAGATCGTGACCTGAGCCAAAGTCAGACACTTAACTGACTGAGTCATCCAGGCACCCCTTAAATTCACTCTTTTTAAAAATTATTTAATTTAATTTAATTTAATTTTATTTTATTTTAGAGAGAGAGCAAGCGTGAGTGGGGGAGAGGGGCAGAGGGAGAGAGAGAAAGAGAATCTCAAGCAGCCTCCACACTCAGCCCAGAGCCCCACATGGGGTTTGATCCCCCAGCCCCGGGATCATGACCTGAGTGGAAATCAAGAGTTGAATGCTCAACCGACTGAGCCACCCAGGTGCCCCAAATTCATCTTTTTTAAGCATATACTGGGACACCTGGGTGGCTCAGTCGGTTAAGCATCCAACTTTGGCCCAGGTCGTGATCTTGCAGCTCGTGAGTTTGATCCACGTGTTGGGATCAGTGCTTGACAACTCAGAGCCTGGAGCCTGCTTCAGCTTCTGTGTCTCCCTCTCTCTCTGCCCCTCCCCCGCTCGTGCTCTGTCTCTGTCTCTCTCTCAGAGGTGAACATTAAAAAAAAAAATTAAGCATATACTTCAATGAGTTTGACAAATGTGTGTGTTCACATAACCACAAGCCCAATCCAGACATACCATGTTCATCACCCCCAAAAGTTCCCTTGGCCCCTTGACAGTCAATCCCCTCCCCCTGCCCTTGGCCCCTGGCCATCTACTCATCCGTGTTCTGTCCCCATCGTTTTCGGCTTTTCCAAAATGTCAAGTAATGGAATCATTCAGGTTGTAGTCCTTCAAATCTGGCTTCATTCACTAAGCATAATGCTTTTGAAATTCATCCATGTGGTTGCAAATATCAATAGTTCCTTCCGCTTTATTCCTCAGAAGTGCGTCACTCTATGGATATATCACAATTTGATGGTCATTTGGGTTGCTTCCAGTTTGGGGCAATTATGAATCAAGCTACCATAGGTATTTGCATACAGGTCTCTCACTGGACGCATATTTTCATTTCTCTAGGGTAATGCTTAGCAGTGAGATTCTTTTTTTTTTTAATGCTTTTATTTATTTTTGAGAGAGCATGGACGAGCAGGGGAGGGGTGAAAGAGAGGGAGACAGAGGATCTGAAGCAGGCTCCATGCTGACAACAGAGAGCCCGATGTGGGGCTTGAACTCACGAACCATGAGGTCATGACTTGAGCTGAAGTCAGACTCAACCAACTGCACCACCCAGGCATCCCCCCACACCTTAAAAAAAAAAAAGATTAGATTTTTTTTAATGTTTATTTATTTTTGAGACAGGGGAGGGGCAGAGAGAGGGGGGACAGAGGATCTGAAGCAGGCTCCATGCTGACAGCAGAGAGCCAAAGGTGGGGCTCGAACCCACAAACTGTGAGATCATGACCTGAGCCCAAGTCGGACACTTAACCGACTGAGCCACCCAGGTGCCCTAGGAGTGAGATTTCTGGGCTATATGGTACATGTATGTTGATCTTGATAGGAAACTGACAAACTCTTTTCCCAAGTGGGTGTATTCCACCTTAGTTTTTATTCCCCTTGCTGGAACTTTCCTCTTGTCATGTTTGGCAGGACCATTGTGGGAAGACCACTGACTCACTAATTCAGTGAGAAACTCAAATTATGGAATAGCCGTAAATATTTTTGGTGTTTCAGTTCTTTAAGCACCAACCACAACTCAAAGGATTAAAAGTAGGAGTGCCCACCCGGCTAGGGTGACTAACTTGCCAGTGTGCCCGGGATTCTCCTGGTTTTAACACTGAAAGTCCTGCATCCTGAGAAACCCCTCCATCCTGGCACCAAACGGGGATATGTGGCCACTGAATGCCGGGGCACTGAACATCCATCACATGGTTTTATTCACGAGAAAGTGTCAAGGGTGGGTTTGTGCCCTGACTCGTGCATGAGGGAACAACCTTCTAGAGTTGCTTCCCCAGCCCACGCTCCGGAATAGGTTGAGCCAAACTTTGGCACCAGATCTGCCAGACTCCAAAGCATCCCCCCGGGGTCCTGGGCTTCAGGGGCACAGGCCAGCAGGTGCACCTGGGTAGAGCTCTGCTGCCCTCTGGTGGCAGCAGAGGAGGCACTCTGGGTCAGAGTCCACTCTCGTGGGGCAGCCAGTGGTGGGAGCCGGAAGACACCCTTTCCCCCCAGGGAGCAGGACCTCAAATCTGGCCTCGGCCCTAGAAAGGTGCCACATGGAGGGACCCCACCAAGGCCTGCTGGGGGCCTTGGTCCAGCCGTCCGCGAGTCACGTGATCAATCGGGCCCTCACAGACCCAGGGCCAGAGTGCTGGGTTTGAGTCTGTGTGTAATCCTGAGCCAATCACTCAGCCCTCGGGGCTTCAGTTCCCTATCTGTAAATCAGGATGATGAGCGTGTCGACACACTTAGACTAGGCTTAGACACTGAGGTTGTAATTACCAGCTCCATCACACCCACATGCCCCCCACCCTTGTGCACTCATTCACTCCGTTCACTGACTTAACTTCCATCCAGCAGCTATCTGCCAAGCACCAGCTTTGTGCCAGACCCGGAGGTGGAGGGGTGACAGAGACGGCTGCTCTCCTGGCTCTTAACTCAGCTGATCCACTATCTCATGCATTCATTCATTCCTGGAGTATCCATTTATTTATTGAGTGTTCCTTCGTTCTTTTTCAGACTCACTGAAATTCCTTTTTCATTCATTCATCCATCCCTTGGTTATCACATTGACACATCCATTCTTTCTTTATTTTTTCAGGCAATTGTTAACTCCCCGCCCCCCTTCCTCCTTCCCTAATTCCTGTTTTGCAAGCATTCTGGAAGCACCACTCAACTCGAGGCCAGGATTAGATGCTGGCATTCTGGCTCAACCCTCCTCCCAGACTTGTGGGTAGGCAGATGGTGAGGACACGCTGTGCTAACTACCATATGCCAGCCATCAGGACCCAGAGCAGGGAGAGCACCAAGAAGGGAGCAACTGACTGCCTGGAGGAGGGAACAGGGGGGCAATCAGAAGAGGCTTCGTGGAGGAGTTAGCATTTAAACAAAGTTAAGAAGGGTGTAGGGCAGTTCTCCAGGGAGGGAAAGACACTCCAGGTAAAGTCTTTTTGTGTGTGTGGTACGTTTGGGGAGAAGTGAGGTACCTGGGTGGCTGGAGTATATGATGTAGGTCATGTGTCCATGACAACATCCAGGTCAGGCTCTCCCTAGGTTCCGGTGACAGTCATAGGCCAATCAAGGACTTCTAATTCATCACCCTTGGGCACTGGAAAACCACCCACTATGGTGGGGGGGGCAGGAATAGCTTTAAGGCATTAACAAAACACCCTGTCACCGGGGTCACCTGGCTGGACTGGGACACTCAGTGAGAGAGCTGCCTGGATGAGCAGGCTGTGCAGACAGCAGCAACATTAGTATCTGAGGTGCCTGGCCCCCAGGATCCCATGGTCATCAGCAAAGGTTAATTGTGTCCTTCGCTGTGAGCCAGTCCTTGCCCCAGATGTCGAAATACAGCAGTGAATAGAATGCCCATTCTTTAGCTGGTGACAAATACAGGAGAAAACTAGCAAGTGTGAGGACCAGCAGAAATATACCTGCAGTTGAAAAAACAATTGGTCTGTTGTCTCTTTTAGGAAAGGAGACTACACTGACTCCAACAAGGGGGTGTGAAAGAGGACTTCTTGTAGCATTTGCGCTTGGGTGAAGTGATTTGGGGGAGGGTTCAAGTAAGTGGATTTAACTCTAGGTGCTATCAGGAAGCAACACAATTCCATGACTGGCTGTCTTAATAGTTAAAGTGAACCGGGGGGGGGGGGGACAGAAAAGAAAGAAAAAGGAAAAATAGAGAAAAAGAAATAAATAAAATAAAGTGAACCGAGGCTAATGCTTTAAAGAAGCAGTAGTTACTCATAAGAGCCAGAATGAGGTTTCAACAATATTCCTGTTTTCATCTACTTTCAAACATGATTACAGAGCAGTCTTGTTTATGCCTTGTGTGAGGTCGGTGTTCTGGGAAATTGTTTACGTCCAACAGGAGGACATCAAGGTCTAGCTGTAAGTGCCAAGCCAGCTCCCAGACGGGAAGGGCCCTTTTCTCTTTCTCATAAGATTGTCATAAATGGGAGAGTGGACCAGCCCCGAGGAACGGCCAGGACAAAGGCCCAGGGCCAGGAGGGGATGCTGAGAGCCATTAGCAGGGCTCCCGGCGGCGCCACGACGCGTACGCGGACTGGAGAGGGCGACTGGGGTCGCACCCTCGGGCGTGCAAGGCCACCTCTCCCATAGGAACTTGGGCTCTCGGCTGCCTTGATTTGTACAAACACAGGAAACGAAAGCAAACAGCTTTGATCAAGACAACCTACTCGGCCACGAGCTCATGAATATTCAGCAGGATGCTTCCGGCTTGCGACTCCGCCCCAGCCCCGCCCTGCGAGAAGACTGTGCTCGCCCCGCTCGCGCGCGGCTCTGTCGTCATAAGTACGCGCCGCCACCGCCGCCGCTCGCCGTGGGGAACTGGAAAGCTGTCATGGCGAGTTCGGCTGCTTCCTCGGTGCGACCGCCGAGGCCCAAGAAAGAGCCACAAGCGCTCGTCATCCCCAAGAATGCGGCAGAAGAGCAGAAGCTCAAGCTGGAGCGGCTCATGAAGAACCCGGTGAGACGAAGCACTGGTTCGACTCCTCCTCCGAGTCCCCTTCCGTTACGGCGCTGCTGGGGACCCACGGGCCCACCTCTCCCACCTCCAGACTTAGGAACTGAGTACCCGAACCCCAGGGCCAGCCCTTAGGAAGGAGTAGGCGACCTCGCAGACCTTGAGCTTCTTCTGTCCTTGTGTTGGAGCCCAGCCCGGATGTGGGTGCTTTTAGACACTTAGAGTTTAACTTTCTGCGAACAGAAGCGTTGACTGGAAGGATAGCATTCATGGGTTAGCACAAGGGTTTATTAACTTCTAAACAGCACTGATTGTTAGAAAGGCTTTGGCTGAGCCACCCGGAGCAAATCACTCCCTCAGTCATAAAAAATAATTGGGTGAGGTCTCTTACACCTTTGGCTAGAAAGGGTTAACTCCGCACGTAGTAGAGTTAGGGTTAGAAGTTTCCAGCCATAAATGGTGAGTTGCGTTTCTGAGTTTTGTTTTGGAAAGTTAAGTGTAGCCCTGGCAAGGCCACGGGCTGTGGTAGACCCCAAGATGTACGGGATGAAATAAATCTAAGGCACTGAAGAAAATCGGCTTTAGGTCCAAGGAGCAAAGCAGCCTTTCTTCACCAATCCAGTTAAAATGCTTTGGTTTTAAGAGATGTGATTGTCAGCAGGTTTGTGCTTAAAAACGCTATTGTGTTTAAATGTTGCAGGACAAAGCAGTTCCGATTCCAGAAAAAATGAGTGAATGGGCACCCCGGCCTCCCCCAGAATTTGTTCGAGATGTAATGGGTAATGTCGTGTGTGTGTGTGTGTGTGTGTGTGTGTGTGTGTGTGTAAATACAGTTTTTAAAGCATAGATCTAAAAATCCTGCAGTTAGCATTTGTTAATTAAATCTAAAATAGGGAAAAAAAAGTTCACCGTTTCAGTAACTTTGTACTTACAGCAAAGGGGTATTGTTGCTTACAGTTTGGCATTAGAGAATTTTCTTCTGCATTTAAAAAAAAAAGTTTATTTATTTTGAGAAACAGCGCAAGCGGTATGAGGCACAGAGGGAGAGAGAGAAATTCCTAAGCAGGCTCTGTGCTCAAACCTAGGAACTGTGAGATCAAGACTGAGCTGAAATCAGGGTCAGGTGCTCAAGCCACCCAGGAATCCCTTCTGCATTGTTTAAATAACTTATTTATTTATTTATTTATTTATTTATTTTTAACGTTTATTTATTTTTGAGACAGAGACAGAGCATGAACAGGGGAGGAGCAGAGAGAGAGGGAGACACAATCTGAAACAGGCTCCAGGCTCTGAGCTGTCAGCACAGAGCCTGACGCGGGGCTCAAACTCACGGACTGTGAGATCATGACCTGAGCCAAAGTCGGACGCTTAACCGATGAGCCACCCAGGCGCCCCAATAACATATTTTTTTAAATCTAACTGGAAATAGCTTTATTATTTTGGGTGGTTGTAAATTAACATACTGATTATAAAGAGGACTAAGTAACAGAGGTCTGAAAAATTTTGAACCCCCATAATTCCATCATTCCCCTTGTAGCATGCTGCTACAGCCTTCTAAATTCCCCTGGTCAAAATCACTCGTGTAAGAAAAAATGATTTTTAAAAATGTGGCCATTCTACACATACTATTTAGTAGCCTACCTTTTTCCTTTAATATACATGGACATCTTTTCAGCTCAGTAGAAATTTAGCGTGTCAAGTGTGAAGTCATCTGGCAGGGGAGGGAAAGGTCTTAAGCGATCTTCTAGGTTTCTGGTCACTTAACTGCAGACTGTTTCTCCTCTTACTACTGTGTTAGGGTGGAATTTTTAGTGACTTCCCCTTCAACATTCGTGCAACAATTCTTTAATGATGCCGACACTATGCAAGTCACTGCTAGATTCTGGAGTTCAGTGGGGCATGGTCCTTTCCATTACTTCCAGTTTGTTTTTTTGGTCCTTTTTGATCAAGGGTCACCCGTGTCGGTGACTGGATTTCATTAAGAACTCTGGACTCTCCTGGCTGTAGGTTCCAGCGCTGGGGCTGGCAGTGGAGAGTTCCATGTGTACAGGCATCTGCGCCGGAGAGAGTACCAGCGACAGGACTACATGGATGCCATGGCTGAGAAGGTCAGTGAGTGACAAGGCTGGCTGAGCCCTTGGGTTTGGGCAATGTACACTTGGGACTTTTAGGAAAAAGCTGCTGCTGCTGTTTTTGGCTTTTTTTTTTTTTTTTTTTTTTTTAAAGAAAGAGAGAGTCCCAAGCAGGCTCTTGCAACACAGAGCCTGATGTGGGACTCGATCTCAGGAACCATGAGATCATGACCTAAGCTGAAATTAAGAGTTGGGCACTTAACTGAGCCACCCAGGCTCCCCAGGAAGAGGCATTTAAAGAAGAGAAGATACACCTGGTGTGAAGGCTGCCTTCTTAAGTCAGCATGGGAAACAGACGTCAAGTAAATCCAGGTTAGTCCTAGGTCAGATTCAGCACATCAAGATGCTCCCACTGGGAGATGTATGAGAGAAGGGAGACTTCCAGTTGGGCAGAAAGGACAGCAGAGACCTCTCTCCCTTCCCCATTTGCCGTGAAATGGAATAGAAAGCAAGATGTCCCGCATCACTTGAGTTATTATTTCTAATTCTGTTGTTCTCTTTTTGGCCAAATGCCTTTAATTCCATTCAGCTATGTGTTTAGTGTGGATAGTGTGTGTGCGTGTGTCTACTTTGAGTTGTCTAGCGTAGAGACTGGCATTTCTTCATGACAGGTGTCAAATAAGAATTGGGAATGGCTTTAGAAATTGAGGGGCACCTGGGTGGCTCAGGTGGTTAAGGATCCGACTTTGGCTCAGGTCATGATCTCATGGTTCGTGGGTTCCAGCCCCATGTCAGGCTCTGTGCTGACAACTCAGAGCCTGGAGCCTGCTTCAGATTCTGTGTCTCCCTCTTTCTGTGCCCCTCCCCCACTCATGCTTTGTGTCTGTCTCTTTCTCAAAAATAAAATCAGAAATCGTATCATAAGGGGTGCCTGGGTGGCCCAGTCAGTTGAGTGTCTGACCTCAGCTCGAGTCGTGATCTCACAATTCGTGAGTTCGAGCCCCACATCCGGCTCTGTGCTGACATCTCAGAGCCTGAAGCCTGCTTCGGATTCTGTGTCTCCCTCTCTCTGTCCCTCCCCCACTCATGCTCTGTCTCTGTCTCAAAAATAAATAAACATTAAAAAAGATTTTTTTAAAGAACTATTAAGGTTTTTGTTACCTGACTGGAAGGGCCAGAAACCTCTTTTTTATTGCTCTTAAAAAATGCTCTTTGGACATTTCGCTTATTTTATTTATTTTTCAGAGAGAGTTTTGGAGTTATTTTATCCACACCAAAAATTGTGTTGGATTTTTTTTTTTTTTTTACTAGAATTGAGTTGAATCTGTCACTTAAATTGAATGAGAATGGATGTTATAGTGTTTAGTTATCCTCTCTAGAAACTTTTATCTTTTTTTGTTTAAAAATGTCTGTGTCTCTCAATGATGACTTATGGAGATTTGATACTTATCTCACTGTATTTGTTCGTAGATTTTAAGTTTTGGCGGGGCTTGTTTTTAGGTAGGCTCCATGCCCAACGTGGGGCTCAAACTCAAGACCCTGAGATCAAGAGTCGCGTGCTCTACTGACTGAGCCAGCCAGGTGCCCCAAAGATTTTAAATTTTTAAATTTTTTTTTTTAAGTTTATTTATTTTGAGAGAGAGAGTGCAAGTTGGGGAGGGAGGGAGGGAGGGAAGGTGGGAGGGAGGGAGGGAGGGAGAGAGAGAGAGAGAGAGAGAGAGAATGAATCCCAAGCAGGCTCCACACTGTCAGTGCAGAGCTTGGTGCAGGGCTCGAACCCATGAACTGTGAGGTCATGGCCTGAGCCGAAGGCGGACACTTAACCAACTGAGCCACCCAGGCGCCCCCAAGATTTTAAGGGATTTTTTTATTGCAGTGGTTCTAGGTGCTCCTTTATATTTTATTCTTGACTATTAGTAAAAATCAGAAAAAATCCTGATGTTTTAGGACTCTTCTATTTTCCAACCTGGCTATTAATAAAAACCAAATATTATTTGGCAAATTCTTTGTGATTTCCCACATTTGATTTCTCCTTTTTAAATTTTTTTTATTTTTTATTTAAAAAAAAATTTTTTTTAATGTTTTTATGTATTTTTGAGAGAGAGAGAGCGAGAGAGAGAGAGACAGAGCACGAGTGGGGTAGGGGCAGAGAGAGAGAGAGAGAGACACACACACACACACACAATCCGAAGCAGGCTCCAGGCTCTGAGCTGTCAGCACAGAGCCCGACACAGGGCTTGAACTCGTGAACCGCGAGATCATGGCCCGAGCCGAAGTCAGACGCCCAACCGACTGAGCCACCCAGGCGCCCCTGATTTCTCCTTTTAACATGCATGAGAGATTGCCTCTCATTCTTAATCTTACAACATGCAATGTAAGACCTTTTCCTCACTCTGACTGTGGTGCCCATTTTTTCATGGAATACGTTTGTGTGTTTTAGAGATTCACATGCTTTAAAATGATATGTATTTGTATTGTGAAGTCACCACCTTGAGATGAAGACCTAAGCTGAGATAGAGTCAGACACTTAACTGACTGAGCCACCCAGGTATCCCTTATTTGCTTTTTATAAAGGAGGAAACCGCTTTGGGCAACAGCGTGTGATTTTCCAATAATTTGCTTAAAAAAAAATTAACTCACTGTAGAACTTCTTCCTATATAAAGGAAATAAAATGCTTTAAAAATTTAAAATAATCATTCACAAGGGGTACCTGGGTGGCTCGGTTGGTTAAGCGTCCAACTTCGATGCAGGTCATGATCTCACAGTTTGTGAGTTCTAGCCCTGCATCAGGCTCTGCGCTGACAGCTCAGAGTCAGGAGCCTGTTTCACACTCTGTGTCTCCCTCTGTCTCTGCCTGTCCCTAGCTCATGCTCTGTCTCTCAAAAACAAACAAACATTAAAATAATCATTCACGGGGCGCCTGGCTGGCTCAGTCGGTTGAGCGCCGACTTCGGCTCAGGTCACGATCTCGCGGTCCGTGAGTTCGAGCCCCGCATCGGGCCCCTGTGCTGACAGCTCAGAGCCCGGAGCCTGTTTCAGATTCTGTGTCTCCCTCTCTCTGACCCTCCCCCATTCATGCTCTGTCTCTCTCTGTCTCAAAAATAAATAAACGTTTAAAAAAAAAAAATCATTCACAAAAATAGAATACTACTTAGCAATAAAAAGGAATAAACTGATATATGCAACAGTGTGGATGATTCTTAAAACATATGCTGAGTGAAAGAAGCCTTGCATAAAAGAGACCACACTGTAAAATTCCATTTATATGAAGTTCTACAAGAGGAAAAATTAATGTATGTAAAAAAAAAAAAAAAAAAAAAATCAGGGGCTCCTGGGTGACTTAGTTGGTTAAGCGTCCGACTCTTGATTTCCACTCAGGTCGTGGTCTCAACGGTTTGTGGGTTCAAGCCCCGCACCTGACTCTATGCTAACAGCAGAGGTTGCTTGGGATTCTCTCGAGCTCTCTCTTGAGCTCTCTCGCTCTGTCAAAATAAACATTTTTTAAAAATCAGAATAGTTGTTTCTGAGAGTTGGATAAGAAAAGGTACGAGGGAACTTTCTGGTGTGATTACATTGTACACTCTAGATTTGATCATTTTGTTGTATGTATTACCTTAAGTGGAAGAAAACAGAAAAACCGTTAACAAATATTAAACTCTAGTTGATGATATGCATGCTTAAATCTTTAGAGGTGAAATGTCCTGGTGTCTGCAACTTACTTTGAAATGTGTTAAAAAGAAATAAGATGGATTGATGGAAGGATAGAGGGATAGATAGGTGGACAGGCATGTGCTAAAGCAAGTAGCAAATGTCTGTAGGATTTAGTGGTGGGTATACGGACTGTATGATTCCTTCAACTTTTCTATGTTGGAAATTTTCCAACATAAAATGCCAGGGAAATTATTAAAGGGATAGATATGATACAGAAGAAACTATGGAGATTTAAAATTTACTGGAATGGGGGGCGCCTGGGTGGCGCAGTCGGTTGAGCGTCCGACTTCAGCCAGGTCACGATCTCGCGGTCCGTGAGTTCGAGCCCCGCGTCAGGCTCTGGGCTGATGGCTCGGAGCCTGGAGCCTGTTTCCGATTCTGTGTCTCCCTCTCTCTCCGCCCCTCCCCCGTTCATGCTCTGTCTCTCTCTGCCCCAAAAATAAATAAAAAACGTTGAAAAAAAAATTTAAAAAAAAAAAAATAATAAAATTTACTGGAATGGCCAAAAATTGAGTTTGAAAAATACCTTTATGATTTTGGAACAGAAGGGAATCATTGCCGTGGTGGTTTTCACCTGCTGTTTGCTTGTCCTGCGTCTCTCTTGGCCCCCAGCTGTTGGTGGTTCTTCTCCAGCTACTGCCGTCCTCTGGATGTGGCATTCTCAATTCTAGGGGGGAGTTTCTGGTGGCTGGTCACACCTCTACCTGGTCACTGAAGTGGGTTTTCCACTACCAAGAATAAATAAAACTCTATGTAGAAACTATCTGAAGCTACTTTAGCTTCATTTTGAAACTACTTTACATACTGAAACTACTTTAGAGGGAAGGAAACAGAGCAAGCTGTTGGCTCAACTACCATCAGCTAGTCTGGTTTTTATACATCGATTAAAGACCCAGGGAAAACACAGAAAAATGTTTCACAGACCTTGAATCCACACAGACACGCAGGTTCTTATTTCACACGGCGAAAGACAGGCTCTGAGGTTAGAAGAAACAAAGAGGCAAGGGTGTCCCCACCCTTCACGGTGACCAACAGGGCGTCGCCACTGGAAGAGCTCGTGGCGCCGCTCGTGGTGAGCTCAAGTCCTGCCAGGCCCGGCGGGGCTCCGGCGGGTCACTTGTTGGCTGCAGCTGCTCCGGCAGCAGAGTGAGTTTACGGTCCAGCTGTGAACAGACCACATGCTTTTCCTTTTAAGTCGTTTGCTTTCTGGTGCTCTAATCGGAACTGGGTTCCTTGAAACGAGACCCTTCTCTCTTTTTTTTCTTATTTACTTATTTACTATTTTTTACTTTCTATTTTAGAGTGTGAGTGGGGGAGAGGGCCCAGTGGGGGGAGAGGGAGAGAATCTTAAGCAGGCTTCGTGCTCAGCGCGGAGCCCAACTCGGGGCTCCATCCCACAACCCTGGGCCGAAATCAAGAGTCAGACGCTCGACTGACTAAGCCACCCAGGTACCCTGTTTTATTTATTTTATTTTTTTTAGTGATCTCTGTACCCAGCGGGGGGCTAGAACTCGCCACTCCGAGATCAAGAGTTGCACGTTCTTCGGACCGAGCCAGCCAGGCGTCCTGACTCCTCTTATTTCATGATCTCTGCTCTCAGTTTCTGCGTCACTCTAAGCAGAGCCACACAGCCCTGGCAGTGCAGGCCAGCAGAGGGGTTGAAGCCACCTTGTCCTCTGCTGGCCCCTTGTTTACTCTGTTGACCTTTAAGGCTTTGACTAGAAGAACGAGATGGCATTTTATTATTTTTTTTAATTTAATTTAATTTTTTGAGAGGGAGAGAGAGTGCAAGTGGGGGAGGGGCAGAGAGAGAGACACACAGACTCCGAAGCAGGCCTCCAGGCTCGGAGCTGTCAGCATAGAACCCGATGCGGGGCTCAAACTCACGAACTGTGAGATCATGACCTGCACCGGAGTTGGACGCTTAACCGACTGAGCCACCTACGCGCCTCAGAGATGGCAGTTTAGATCCTTGTATCTTTGTGGTTTACAAGTGCTTTCTAGTAGGTTATCGTATGTTATCCTTTCTAAAGGCTCTAGGAGAGAGGAATTGGTCTTTTCCCCATTTTATAGGTGAGAAAACGAAGGCTCAGAGACAGGGAGCTGCTATGAAGGGAATTATTAGCCAACAAGGGCAAGGGTTGGCTTTGTATGGACGTGTGTACACTCCCGTATTCCTGTGTGACACATGTATGTGCTTAGTCGCAGTGATGGCACTGGGTGTTGTCTTGCTGTGGAATCAGTCACCTGATGACTGTCATCATTAAGACTTGAAAATCCCATGGTTCCCCCTCTCTGGCTGTTCCATCTGATGAGCCCAGGTCACCGTAAGGAAAAAACGTGCCCCTCTGTGTCTCCTCTACTCTCAGTTCTCTGCTCCTCTTCTGACACTTCTGGTCACCAAGTATGTGGGGATTTCTCTCACACCAAGCAATTTTGTGACGCTAGCTGAGCATCCTACAGTTTAACTCAATCCTGATGCCATCCACCAGGCAAGAACGTCCAATGCCACATGTTCAACGGGCTCAGTCCCGTGAGACTGCCTCCCCGCCCCCAACCACCTCAAAGGCCAGGCCCAGGCCCAGGTGTTGTCCCCTGTCCTTCTGACCGACTGGCTGTGGATTAGAGGTCTCCCACCACTCCCTCCTCAGGTTCAATTAAGTTGCTCAGAGGGACTCACAGAACTCAGGAGAAGCCAGGTGGAAGAAGGGGGCACAGAGCTTCTGTCCCCTCCCAGCCCCTCCACATGTTCACCAACTCGGAAACCATCTGAACCCCATCTTTTTGGGGGTTTGGAGGCATTACTACTAAGGCACAATTGATCAAATCATTGGCATTTGGCAGTTAGTTCAGCCTGCAGCTCCTCTCCCTCCCTGGAGCACAGGAGGTGGGGCTGAAAGTTACCCTGGTGACCAGCCCTGCTCCTTAAGGGCTTTCCAGAACTCACTCGTTAACTTAAACTCCTGTGTTTGAAAAGGGGCTTGTTATAAAAAAAAGACACCATTTCACCTTTCTCTTGGGAGCTATTTCAGAAACTGGGAACATAATTAAGTATTATAATAAAAGGTGCCCCTGTGGCTCTTGAATAGGAAATTTATAGGAGCTTTTGGAGCCACGTTCCAGAAGTAATGGATGAAGACCAAATACAGTTGACTCTTAGCAGGTGATTAGGGGCACCAACCCCTCCACCATGCAGTAAAAAAATCTGTATATAACTTTTGACTTTCCTAAAACTCTAATAGCCTTAACTATTGACCCAAAGCCTGATAATATAGTCAGTTAACATATATTTGGTTACGTGTATCATATACTGTATTCTTATAATAAAGTAAGCTAGAGAAAAGAATGTTAAAATCCCGAGGAAGAGAAAATACAGTACTGGACTGTATTTATCGAAAAAATCCGCATGTAGGTGGACCCGCACAGTTCAAACCTGTGTTGTTCAAAGGTCAGCTGTGTACGTTTCTTACTGTAAATCACAATGTCACACTAGCCAAGGCCCTGGCTACGTAGCCGGTAATTCTTCCTCTGCCTTCAGGGAATACACAGTGTGCACCTTCTCGTGCGCTCATGTTTTGTGTATGACTGCCACCCTACGGAACGAAGTAACTTTCGCCATCGGAGAGCCAGATACTGGGGGCACCCTCTTAATGGTTACGGTGGCCCCAGAGACCCGGATGTGCCTATGGCACCCCCAGTGCTGCGACTTCCAGAGCTCCCATACCCAGCCCAGAGTGTGTCTAAATGACGTGTTTTTTCACAGCAAAGATTGGATGCAGAGTTTCAGAAGAGACTGGAAAGAAATAAAATCGCTGCAGAAGAGCAGACAGCAAAGCGCCGAAAAAAGCGGTAAGGGCTTTGTGGCTTCTCCTAACCGATGACACTTAAAGGCAGAAACGTGAAAGCTGGGGAATGAGTCGTCCTTGCGGTCAGAAGTTCACCTTATGACCTGTCAAGGTCTTAGGTGTTACCCAGTAGAGGAATGGCCTTCCTTCCAATAACTGAGAAGAGATTAGGTCACTTAACTACCACTGCATCCCCCTTCCCCCGTACAGATTCTCCATAGCTCAGGTCAGCACTTTGGTGCTCACGTGAATTTCTGGGTCTCCTTCCCTTCTGTATTTTAACACCAAGTTTAACAATATGCTGCGAGTAAGGTTCCCTTAGCTTGTTCCTTAAATTAGGGTGTGTGACCTCCCTCAGTGACATCGTGTGAGCGTGTAGACTGCATGTGTGTGTGTGTTTTAATAAATACTCCCTCGACCTTTAAAGAGCTGAGCAGGATTCTGAAAACAGTCCTTAATTCTTATTTATTCATTTACTTATTTAAGTTTATTTATTTATTTTGAGACAGAGAGCACGAGCAGGGTAGGGGCAGAAAGAGAAGGGGTGAGGGAATCCCAAGCAGGCTCCACACTGTCAGTACAGAGCCCAACGTGGGGCTCGAACTCACTAACCATGAGATCATGACCTGTGCCAAAATCAAGAGTCAGACGCTTGACCAGCTGAGCCACACAGGGGCTCCTGAACGGTCCTTAATTCTAAGTCTGTTTCTGGCAATCTGTTCGTGTATTGGGATAGTTCTTTTTCATTTGCTTTCCAATAGGCATAGTAAAGGTAGTTAAAGAGCACATCTGTATGCTACAACTTGATTACACCTTTTTTTCTGTTTTGTATTTTTTCTTTTATCATGTTCCAGTTTCTGCATGTAGAATTAAATAAGAAACAAAACCTGTAAAGCTGTAACATTTCACATGGAAATGCTGCCCAGCCTTCACCAGCTTCGGAAATCTGACCTTTGCTGATGGCTGCAACGAAGTGTCACCTAAAAAAATAAATCAAAATAAATCAAAACAGTCCCTCAACATCTTGGAATGAAAAATCTGTCCAATATTTCTGAGATTGTTTTAATCACCTCAAGACTCTGAAAGGTTGTTTCATTTTGATTCAAGAAGAAAACAGCTTGATAATGTTGATGGTGTTGGAGTAGCAGAATCATGAGAAAGTATTTCTTCCATTTCATTATTGTAGTGTTTGTGTAATTGTAAGGTCTTTAAACATTCCATAAGTAGCTGTTGTTTTCTAAAATACATAGTAAGGTAGCGGGGGAATTAATAGATTTATTTTATATTTGTAGCCAGAAGTTAAAAGAGAAGAAATTATTGGCAAAGAAGATGAAACTTGAACAGAAGAAACAGAAAGAAGGTGAGTGGCACCTGCTTTTCTTGGTTGGGACCTTTCTCACCTATCAGGAGTGAGATTTAGAGTTTGGAGCTGGTTGGCTGGCCACTGAAGACATGAGGACTTCCTTCCATGAGTTAGGACGCGTTTAATTGCAAGTGTCAGGATGTTAAACTGGTGTCAGCAAAAAGAAAGATGCTGACTGGCATTAAGTCAGGACAGACCTCCCTTCAGGGATGGCTAGTAAATGAGCTCCGTGATGTTACTGGCCTTCTTTGTCTCCCTCTGTCCCCTGGCTCCTTGTCCTCAGGCAGGTGCATGTCCTCCCTGTGGTTGTGGGGTACCTGGGGCTGCACCATGTCTCATTCTCGTCCAGTAGGAAAGACTGAGGGGATGTCCCTCGTAAAAGTGCTTTTGTGTTTTTTTGGCCCTGATGAAGTCGCTTGGCAAGTCAGTTAAGAATGCTTTGGGCTATAAAAAAAAAAAAAAAAAAAAAACAAGAAAACTAGCAGTAGTTAAAGAAGAGTTCATTTCTCTCACTTAATAAGAAATCTGGTGGTAGATGGCAGCCTCTTGTGGTTCAGCAGCTCAGGAGTGGCAGGCCCAGTATCCCCTGCACTTCTCTTGGCCTTTACTTTGTGGGTGTGAGATGGCTGCTGTGGCTCCTGGCATCATACCTGTGTCCAAAGGGGAGAGAAGTGCAGGGGATGCTGGTATTTTAACAGAAGTGCAGAAGATCCCCCAGAAGTGCCCAACAGAGGGCATTTTATATTTCACTGGTCACCTTGCCATCCCTTGCTGCTATTAGGCTAGACGAATAGAAAACCGAACTGTTGTGACCGTGTTTAACCTGTCACGATTTATCCCTGGGAGCCGGGTACATTGCCACCCCGGACTGGGATGAGATTTTGTTAACGAGGAGGAATAGGGGTGAGTCACGTGTCAGTGTCCCACAGTGCTACCAGTCCTGTCCACCTCTGAGCACTCCACCTGGCCAGAGGTGCCAGTCGCTCCCCTGAGAGCCCCTGAGCTGAGAACCCGGGAAAGAGGGGCCTCAGATGGAAAGGACCAAAGATGCTAAGAGACCAAAAAACGACAAGTGCATACACATTACTGAATTGGTGGCTGTTCCCTGATTGACTAGGCATGGTTCCTGGTTAGACGGTTGTGAGTTTTGGTCTTAAGATAAAGTCAGACTTTCACTGACACACTAAATATGATCGGTCCCTTCCAGGATCAGTTTCCTTATGGTTTGTAAATGTACTGCATGACACCCTCTGTATGGTATAGTCTTAGACTCTTCCTCCCCATTTCTTAGAATCATTTCTTTTATAACACTGAAATATGATTGCTAGGACCTCATCCCTGAAAGAAACCACCTCATTACTTTCCCAGCCCTCTTCCTCCCCACACACACAGGAACATCCAGTACTTGATCCAAGGGCTGGAGGATTGGGCACAGGAGCCAATCTCATGGTTTTTGGTTTTTGGTTTTTTGTTTTATTTATTTTAGAGGGAGCGAGCGCATGTGTGAGTAGGGGAGAGAAAGAAGGAGAGAGAATCCCAAACAGGCGTCACACTCAGTGTAAAGCCTGATGCAGGGCTCGATCCCATGACCCTGGGATCATGACCTGAGCCAAAATCAAGAGTCGGACACTGAACCGACTGAGCCACCCAGGCGCCCCGAGCCAGTCTCATGTTATATTGAAGGAGGTATTGTAACTTGGACCCATGACATCAGGATATAAAAAGGTCCTTGGCTCTAGGTGATTTATGTTTTCTTTGTGTTGTCATTGCTATTATTTAGTGTTTAGTGAATTTCCTGAGCTAATTTTGTAAAGCCTGCATTCTTTATTGAGTCTGCTTTGTTAGCTTAGTGGTCAGCTGAAGAGTAGAGATTTCTTTGAACTTCCAAGTCTCGCAGCCTTTGCCGAGGGGCTCTACGTATCTGTAGGAACATGCCTTCAACGTTTTGGCAGGCGGTTCACAATTTGCTTTAGCCTTCGTGCCCTCCTTGCACAGAGCTTCGAGGTCAGCCAGAGGTGAGATTAGGACCATCACTTGTCTTTCTTAGACAGGTACACAGCTCTGCACGTGGCTGTCTAAAGTCCCAACTTTTCCTCAGGTTTTGATGGATTTCTTGATTGCGCCAACTGTTAATACCTTAGGCAGCTGCAATGTTCAACAGTTGCCACTGGTTGTTTTTGACGACCACCCTTGAGAAAGGGCTGTTTGCACTAAGGTTGAATGAAGATAAGCCTTGGGAGTGGAAGTTTTCTGGGGAGCAGCTAGACAGCTCACATAGGGACAGTGCTCTGAGTATGGAACTTCTGAGGACCGTCCAACAGTTTACTTCCTCCAGTGGCTGCCAGGCGGTTGGTTTCCACAACCGCTGTGGTGATGAGGGGCTACCTTGGATATGGTGAGAGAGAGACGTTAGAATGCCACAGAACTTGCTGTACTTACCAAGGTTCAGCCATTTTTCTTGAACAATCCAAGGAACGTTTCCAGAGTTCTGAAAAAGTTGGTTTTGACAATTGTTGATGTTCTTAATTATTTTTATGGAGGAGCAGATTTTTAGAGATCCTTACTCTGCCATTCTGAAAGTGCTTCCATCCCTTTAGACTTTTCCCTGCCTATATTTGAAATGTTTCTTGGGGGCACCTGGGTGGCTCGGTCAGTTGGGTGTCTGACTTCAGCTCAGGTCATGATCTCACAGTTTGTGGGTTCGTGTCCTGTGTCAGGCTCTGCGCTGGCAGCTCAGAGCCTGGAGACTGCTTCAGATTCTACGTCTCCCTTTCTCTCTCCGCCCGTCCCCTGTTTGTGCACGTGCCTCTGTCTCTCTCAAAAATAAACATTTAAAAATAAAATGCACTGGGGCGCCTGGGTGGCTCGGTCGGTTAAGCGTCCGACTTCAGCTCAGGTCACGATCTCACGGTCCGTGAGTTTGAGCCCCGCGTCGGGCTCTGGGCTGATGGCTCAGAGCCTGGAGCCTGCTTCCGATTCTGTGTCTCCCTCTCTCTCTGCCCCTTCCCCGTTCATGCTCTGTCTCTTTCTGTCTCAAAAATAAATAAACGTTAAAAAAAAAAAAAATTTTTTTTTAAATAAAATAAAAATAAAATGCACTAATAAAAAATTTTTCTTCTGAATAAATATGTTTCATGTAGATATCAGATGTTTGAGTCATGGGTTTTTTTTCCCCCCCATTCTTAGAGTCTCTACCTTTTTATATTGATCTGTTTGGATTTTAGGGCTACCATTTTATTTGGGGGTTTTTCTGTTGTTCCTTCTGTATTTCTGTTTCTTTTTCTCTGTCTTTTGTATTATTTGAACATTTTTTTTATCTCACTTTAATGTATTGTGTTTTTAACTATATCCCTCTCTCTAGCTTTTTAGTTGTTCCTCTGCAGCTTGCTATATATGTACTCCTTTCACAGTCTACTTAGAATCGGTATTTAAGTGGAATGTAGAAACTTGTCACCATTTAGGTCTCTTGACCTTTTATGTTGTGGTTGCCTTAAGTATTACATCTACATACATTGAAAACCCTAGTGAATAATGTTATTTTTGTTTTCAATCATCCGGTACATTTTGAAGATCAGGAGGAGAATTGTCTAGAATAATAATAGTAACCAGATAGTTAGATTTCTGTTCTTCCTTTGTCCGTGATGTTCCAAGCTTACCTCTGGCATCATTTCCTTTCTGTCTGAAGAACTTCCTTCAGTCATTTGGTTAGAAGAGGTCTGCTGGCTATGAACTTTCTTTGCTTTTCTTCATATGAGGCTGTCTTTATATCACCTTTGTTCCTGAAGGACATTCTCACTAGATATAAAACTTGGGGAGCACCTTGGTGGCTCAGTCGGTTAAGTGTCTGACTCATGATTTTGGCTTAGGTCATGATCTCACTGTGAGTTCGAGCCCCACATTGGGTCATGATCTCACTGTTTGAGCTCCGCACTGTCATTGCGGAGCCTGCTCTCTCTCTGCCCCTCCCCTGCCTGCCCTTGCTTACTCACTCTCAATCTCTCCCCCTGCCCCTCTTTTAAATAGATGAACTTAAAAAAAAATTTGGGGTTGGCAGTTTTTTCTTCCAGCACTTTAGAAATACCATGCCACTTTCTGTGGCCTGCATGGTTTCTGATGAAAATTTTATAACTATTGAGATTGTTCTATCATTATTTTTATCTGGCTGCTTTTAATATTTCTGTCTTTAGATGTCAACAGTTTGATTATGATGGGTCTGCATATGGATTTCTTTGGTTTAATCCTGTTTGGATTTCACTGAGCTACTCCAATCTGTAGGCCTGTTTGTCTTTTGTCAAATTTGGAAAAATTTTGGAAGCAAAAAGAATATAAAAACAGGGAGGGGGACAAAACATGAGAGACTCTTGAATATGGAGAACAAACAGAGGGTTACTGGAGGGGTTGCGGGAGGGGGGGGGATGGACTAAATGGGGAAGGGGCATTAAGGAATCTACCCCTGAAATCATTGTTGCACTATATGCTGCAAACTTGGATGTAAATTAAATTAAAAACAAGTTTTTTTTGGAAAAATTTTTATTCAGTCGTTTTTGTTTCTGGTCTTCCTATTGGATAATTCCTACTGATCTGACTTCAAACTATCTCTTTCCTATGCCATCTATTCTGCTGTTAATCCTTTCCAATGGATTTTTTTTTTTATCTCAGTTACTGTGTTTTTTCAGAAAAGTCCTGAAATTTCCAGTAGATTCTTCTTTATATGCCTTCTATTTGCTGCAATTTTCTCTCTTTCCATTCATTTCAAGAGTGTTCACTCTTCCCGGAAAGATTTCTAAGCAACTGCTTTAAAGTATTTGGTTACTCCAGCATCTAAGTCATCTTAGCATTGGCATTTGTTGATTGTCTTTCCCCGTGCAAGTCGAGATTTTCCTGATTTTTCATATGTCAAGTAACTGTCTACTGTATCCTGGGCATTTTGAATATTCTATCATGAGGCTTTGGTCTTGTTGATACTTATTTTAGCAGGCAGGCAGCCTGGTTCTCGCCAGCCTTCTGTAGGTTGTGGTTGCGGCTCCAGTGTCGGTTGGGTTCTCGGAGCATTTGGTATGATGACTAGGGCCACGTCCATACGTGTGCTTGTCAGCGTGAGCCCAGGGATTCGGGAGGTTCTAATCTTTTTCTCCGTGACTGCTCCTGTACTCTCCGGATCCCTGGGACTCTCCTTTTCAGAACTCCAGGCAGAAAGCCGGGGCTTTAGTTACCACTCTGGTACGTCCTTCCTCCAGTTGCCCCTGCATCCAGGGCGGAGGGGGAAAGCGGCAGGCTTGCCCAGCTCTCTTAGGACCCACAGCTCCTCTGATGGGAGAGAAAGGCTCCCCTCTTTTGAAGTGTTTGTGCCAGCAGGCCCCCGCTGCCGCCGCAGTTGCTGTTGCCGTTGCCGCTGTGACTCTGGCAGAGTGGCCTGGGAGCTAGGGTGTGAGAGAATGGAGAACAAAGAAGCACAGAATTTCCCTTACTCTGAGCATCGGGAACCCCCTTTCTTACTCCTCAGACTACAAGCGGAGGGTTTCTTGTGTTCTGTCTGCGCCCAGGCTTCACTTGTGCATGTTGAACATCTGAGTCTGGACCGAGGGATACTGGAGTGGGGAAAAACCCAAGGAATTCAAAACTGTTCCAGTGGCACTTTGTAGGCTGGTCTTTTTCCGCAGTCTGCTTGCTTCTCAAGAGTCCATCATTCTGTCCAGGTCCCGTCACTATATTCAGTGGAGAGGAGGAGTCCGTGTGCTTGCTTTATCTTACCTGGAACCTTCTATTTGTTTTTTGTTTTGTTTTGTTTTTAATTCAAACACGGGACTTTAGCTCTTTTGCGTTTTAACTTGGTGCTCTCGGCTCTGTTGATTCAGGTTCCAAAATCCTTTTGAATTCATATCCTGAAATCAGCATGTTGCCTACCATGTCTTTCTGATGTTGTCATAGGCAGATTTGATAAACATAATTCCCTTGTCATTGATAAAAATGTCGAACCAGACTGAGCCTGGGTGGGGGCCAGAGCCCTTTAACATCCACAGGAGAGTTCCTCCTTGTAGGCTGGCAGGAACTGGTTTGTTAAAACTCTTAGTGTGGAGTTAATTCTCCCACTAAGAAAGCAACCAGACTCCCTCTTCTTTCCTCTTACCAACAGACATGGCATAAGAAACTAAGTGGTAATATGAGATCATGGAGTGAGTATAGTAGAGGTAAGTTCTAAAGTTAGCTCTCCCTCTGGCTCACCCTGACCTCAAACATCTGGGTTCTCTTATTTGAAATTTCTTTTTTAGCTTATCACTGATAAGCTCTTTCTCGATCTAAAATTCTGTAGTTTGATAACTTTGCCAAATGCCTTGCTGTAATTACTATATTTGGGGGCGTGGGGTGGTCCCTCACCAGTGAGTCTAAAAACTCTTTCAGAACAAGAAATAGGTGTTAGTTTGCACTTAATGAACGAACCTGTATTGGGTCTTTGGAATGGCATATAAACTTTTTAGTAATCGGTTCTGTAATTGAAGGGGACCAGTGGCACCATCACAGAGCTGGGGCCTCTTGAATCCTCCTTTTCTAACCTCTTCTAGACATTTGGTGCACCTGACCGTACAGTTTTCTGTCGCCTTTCTTTAATTTGCCCGAGGCTATGAAGTGTATTTGAGATCGTAGAGCAGGCTTTAGTGTTTTCGGGGAGATTTCATCTGGAGCCTCCAGCTTCTTTACAGCAGCCTTGTGCCCTCTCCCCGGGTCTCCACCTGTCTTAAAGTTCAGTTCTATCAAAAAGACAGATGTTTGTCATAATGCCACATCCCGGAGTCACACCACAGTAGCACGGTGTTTTCTCAAGCCGAGGGTGTGATCTTCACTCGCTAAGTCATGCAGTTAGTTTTGAGGCTGCAGCTGTCATTTTTCCAGACATCAATAGAACAGACTAGAAATTGTCAGAGTGCATCACACTCTGGTTAAGTATTTGTGAAATTTTCTTTCAGATTCTGTGTCAGCTGTGGGCTGCAGACCAACAAATTTGAAAATCATTGTTCAGATTCAGGGGCCCTGCTCTTATGCTTAATTGTGAAGTTAGCACCTGTACGTACTAAACAGTGATCAGTAATAATACATGGTTGTGTGTGCTTGGTACCAGTGAGCAGGATAGAGTGCTGGTCATAAAGACGGTGTGTGTGCCTTTTACTGTGCCTTCTCAGTTTCCTTCTTTATTTTTCATATTGTGAAAGACAAAATAGATCTTGTTGTCTGATTGAAATGAATAGAAACTTAATGTGGTGATACCGAGTTGTGCCACAAGGTGGCTTCTGTGCACCACTGGGTTCTTGATGGGCTTGGACTGAAATCGTTCCAGCTTTTTAGGCCCTTCTAAAAAGCAGCAAGGGACAGCTGGCTACGAGTTCCATTCTGTTGTTCACGAGGAAATCTCCCCGTTCGTTGTCCTTGCCGGTCCAGTAAGTAACTCAGTGAAGACACCCTGCAGTGCAGTCTGAACAACACCACGGGATGGCATTAAGCCAATCTGGATTTTTGAAACCTTGAACTCCTGAAACGATGTGTTCTAACACCAATGTTACTTGTCCTGACATAGGCCTCCCTATCAAAGAAACCCAGGGTGGCCTCAGGCGATTTGTTGTTAGGTATGTCAAGAGCAGTTTCTCATCCTCTGTGCTATCCTGCTGTCGACATTTTGGGCTGAAGAATTCTTTGCTGGGAGGGGCTATATCCTGTTCACTGTGGGATGTTTAACTCTACCTGCTAGAGGCCAGTAGGACCCACTGTTACCTAGGTTACTGACAATCAAAAAGGTCTCCAGACTGGGGCGCCCGGGTGGCTGAGTCGGTTAAGCATCCAACTCTTGATTTTGGCTCAGGTCATGGTCTCACGGTTTGTGAGTTCAGGCCCCACATCAGGCTCTGCACTGCCGGTGTGGAGCCTGCTTGGGATTCTCTGTCTCCCTCTCTCTGTCTGCCTCTCCCCCACACGCTGTCTCTTGAAAATAAGTAAAACTTAAAAAAAAAAAAAAAAAAAAAAAAAAAAAAAAGGTCTCCAGACATTGCCAGTGGAAGGGGGGACAAAATTGCCCCGGTCAACACTCACGTCAACTGGTGTGTTCAGAAGGAACTCAATATATGTTTTGGATTGAACTGTTTGTTTCAGTGCCAAAATTCTTATACGCGCTATGTTGAGAAACTCTTCGTATTGTTTGTGTCTTTTGAGAATAAAGATAATATGTGGTCATTTTAGAAATTTTTGGAATATGCAGACAGTTCATGATCTCAAGGTTTGTGAGCTCGAGCCCTGCCACTTGCGCTCACTCACTCGCTCTCTCTTTCTCAAAATTAATCAGTTGATTACAAAAAAGAAATCTGGGGGCCTGGGTCGCTTCGTCATTGAAGCGTGTGACTCTCAGTTTTGGCTCAGGTCATGATCTCACAATTTTGTGAGTTCCCCCACATCGGGCTCTGTGCTGACAGTGCAGAGCCTGCTTGGGATTCTCTCTCTCTCTCTCTTTCTTTCTTTCTTTCTTTCTTTCTTTCTTTCTTTCTCTGCCCCTCCCCTGCTCACACTGTCTCTGGATTTCAAAATAAATAACTTTAAAAAAATTAAAAAATTTTGGAATATGCAGAAAAGAATAAAGTCAAAACTTTAATCCTAGGGCTCCTGGGTGGCTCAGTTGGTTGAGTCTCCGACTTTGGCTTAGGTCATGATCTTGGGGTTTGAGTTTGAGCCCCGCATCGGGCTCTGTGCTGACAGCTCAGAGCCTGGAGCCTGCTTGGGATTCTGGGTCTCCCTCTCTCTCTGCCCCTCCCCCACTTGTGCTCTGTCTCTCTCTCTCTCTCTCTCTCTCTTTCTCTCTCTTTCTCTCTCTCAAAAATAAATAAAATGTAAAAAAAAAAATTAAAAAACTAAAATTAAAAAAATTTTTAAGTAAAAAATAAAAATAGAAAGTAAATAAGCAAAAAATAAAAAGTATCCATTTCAGTTACACTCTGTGGCATTTACTTAGTATTCCTAAAATATGTGAATAAAGTCAGATTCCTGGATTTTACAATGTTATGTAAACAATAGTATAGCACTAATGGAAACAGCTCAAATGTTATCCTAGTAAAGCCTCTTTCTGTTCTTTTGCTTTAGTCTCTTGCCACATGCACGTGTCATTTGTATGTAGTTACAGTGTATGAACAGTTTTCTGTTTTGCTTATTTTATTTAATATTGTGAGAATTTCCAGTCCTTCCTAATTTTTTCAGTGACTGATGACATCCAGCAGTTGGCATGCTATGATACGTCTAACCTTTTTCCCTTTTGTTAGACATTAGCTTGATTTGGTTTGTGTCTTCTTTAGAAGACACGTTAGCGACTATTATATACCTGTCTCCCTTCCCCCTTTATAAGGTTTATTTCCTTAAGATACATTTCTAGCAGTGGGAATTACTAGATCATAGAATATAAAAAGATTCCGTGCCTCTTGAAATAACGCTACTTTCCAAAGGAGTAGTTCCAGTTGTTACTGTCATCTACAGGATGCAGTGGGGCACACTTCTGCCATATCCTTGCCAGCGCTGGCTTTTAAGAAATTGTTCCTCCAGGGGCACCTGGGTGGCTCAGTCAGCTAAGTGTCTGCCTGTTGCTTTTGGCTCAGGGCACGATCTCACGGTTTGTGAGTTCGAGCCTCGCGTTGGGCTCTGTGCTGACAGTGCAGAGCCTGCCTGGGATTCTGTGTCTCCTTCTCTCCCTGTCTCTCCCCTGCTTGCTCTGTCTCTCTCAAAATAAATAAATAAACTAAAAAAAAAAAGTTTTATGTTCCTCCACGTGGATAAGAATGTGACTTCAAACAAAATGCATCTGAGTAAATTTGAGGATCAAATTGGCTTAATTTTAAGCAATTCATGAAACTGACACCATCCCATCTAGCAAGTGGAGAGATGCCCCCAGGAGGTGTACAAAATGGAAGGTTTTTATTGGAAGGAGGGTCAGGCAAGAAGATACAAGCAAAAGAAAAGAAAGGATTGTTTCAAGCTGGGAAATCTTTGTGGGGAGGGCAAAAGGGAATGGCAGGGTTTTTATCATTCAGATGACCTCTCCCGTGTAGATCTGGAAATTTCAGGCCCACTGTTTAAAAGTCACATTCCTGGCATAGGTTGAAACTGTCATTAAGTCTTGTTTGCTGTCGTGGGGGGCGGGGGGGGGGGGCGGCAAATGACTCAATTTTGGGCTTCTTTTTTCTTTTTTAACATTATGTAATACCAGGGGCACCTGGGTGGCTCGGTCGGTAGAGCATGTGACTCTTGATCTCAGAGTCATGAGTTCAAGCCCTGGGGGTAGAGTTTACTTAAAAAAAATTACAACAATAGCTAACGTTTATTGAAAATTTAATATGTACCCCCAGCTGTACGAGCTTTGTGAATATTAACATGATCCTCCCGACGACCCTGAGAGACAGGCACTGTGTTATCCCCAGTTTACAGTTGAGGGACCTTAGGCACCAAACAGTGCTGGCACCCACAGAGCCGGAGGGAGGGAGGGGACGGGGCAGGATTTGACCCCAGGTGATGCGGCTCCACGTTCTGTGTTTACCCACGAGGTGACCCTGCTTGAGATCTAGTCAGCAGCTCCCGCGTTCCCAGCTCTTCCTTTCCAGCCTCTCCACCAGTTGGGTCTGGCCACTCCCTTCCAGCGGTTCTCTGCCCTCGCCAGGCGTACGCCTCCGTTCTTCACCTCACTTCACGCGCTCTGGACTCTGCGCTCTTTCCTTTTTCCCGCCCCCTGAACCCCCCTCTGCCTGAAGGGCTTGTAGTCATCCCCCGCCTTCCTCCTGCCATGTTTTCTCTCTTTGTCAAGCCTTACCTAACCTCCCTCCTCAACCTAACCAAACTGTCCCCTCCACCTTGCTCCCAGAGGGTGCTGCACATGCTTACTCGGTTTATAGAATCTGCTAAATCCTGTAATGTAGTTGTCTATTGAAGGAGCCAGGATCAGGCTGTCCCAAGATGGGCCACGTTGGCAGGAACATTATTTTGAGTTTGTTAACCTTAAAAATAAAAATTGCTAGTAATCTGGGGCACCTGGGTGGCTCAGGTGGTTGAGCGTCTGACTTCAGCTCAGGCCATGATCTCACAGTCCATGAGTTTGCGCCCTGCGTTGGGCTCTCGGCTGACAGCTCAGAGCCTGGAGCCTGCTTCAGATTCTGGGTCTCCCTCTCTCTCTGCCCCTCCCCTGCCCATGCTCTGTCTCTCTCTGTCTCAAAAATAAATAAAAACATTTTTAAAAAATTGCTAGTTATCTTAGCAGCCAAAAGGGGGTTATTTGGAAATAGAAAAGAACCGCAGTCGGGGCAGGCAAGCTGCAGAAAACCATAGGCAAGTCTGGGGAACAAAGGCGAGGTAATGCTTTTTTAAAGAGGACAGGGGTAAGTTGGGAAGGCCGTTACAAACCGGAAGTCCAGTGGAGTAAACTGAGAATTCAAAGTATGGTGGCTTCTCAGTGGCTGGGCTTTTGGGGGGATACACAGTAAAGCATTTCTTCCTCTGCCTGGGATAGAAGAGTAGTAACCACGTGCAAAGTCAAGCCCATCTCTCCCTGTTGGGTCTGCAGCTGACCTCGAATGGTAGGGTGTGAGACCTCCCCCTGCCAAAACCCCTCAACTCCATTTTGGTGAGGTTTCCTGTTACTAGTTTTCATAAGTTAAAAGCAACCAAAACCTAGCAGATTCAGGAAAAGCTCTTTACCTCCCCCCTCAACCACCTGCTCTGTCAGGAAGAGAGCTATTAATAGAGATTCCTCATTACCTAAGAAATTATCTGCACAGTAGGACAACCTTTGTTTTCCAAACATCTCCTATTACCTTCCTGCTAACGGTTTTCCGCCTCTTTATATCCTCAGGCTTCTGCCCTCTCCTATGCTCAGGATGTCACTCAAGCCTTCATGTTGCGTGTTCTTGGAATTTTGTATCTGTCTGGATTCCCCATATATACAAAACTAAATTTGATTTTCTCCTATTACTGTCCCATGTCAATTTGATTCTTAATCCAGCCAGAGGGACCTTGAAGGGCAGAAGAAATTGTCCCTCCCAACACTATTCAGCTGTAATCTCAGTTCCATGAATGTGGTACAGTGTCCTTTTTTTTTTTTAATAAGAACTTTTTAACATGGTTTTAGATTTACAGAAAAAGTGCAAAAATAGTACAAAGGATTTCCATATACTCAGCTTCCTTTGTTATTAATATCTGAAGTTAACCGTTCCTTTGTCACAATTAATGAACCAATTATTGATAGATATATTAGCTAAAGTCCATACTTTATTCAGACTTCTTTAGTTTTCACCTCTAATGCCTTTTTCTTGTTCCAGAATCCCATCCAGGATATCACGTTACATTCAGTCACAGTTTCTCAGACTTTGCTTGTTTTTTGCCTTTGAGAGTTTTGAGGGTCTGGTGTCCTGGAGAGTGTCCCTCGATTGGGATTGGTCTGATATTTTTCTCATGATGAGACTGGAGTTACTTATTTTGGGGAGGAAGGCCAAAGAGGTAAAGTTCCATTCTTAATGACATCATGTCAAGGCTGTATACTGTCAAGATGACTGGCACTATTGATGTGTTGACCTTGATCACCTGGCTGAGGCAGTGCTTGTCAGGATTGCCTACTGTAAATTTACTCCTTTTCCCTCCTTCCCACACTGTACATTTTGGGAAGAAGTCACTATGTGCAGCCCGCACGTATGGAGTGGGGGATTATGCACCCTCTCTGTGTGGGTGGGAATGCTACATGAATTATTGGAAATCCTTCACAGGTTTGTCTCTTCTCCCCTGTTTGTCTATTTATATCAATATGGACTTGTGGATATTTATTTTATACTTTAGGTCGAATCCGGTACCACTTTATTTCTTTTGTTACTCAAATTGTTATAGCTTTGGCCATTGGGGGCACTTTGCTTTGGCTCCTGTGTCCCTTTTACATACTCCTGTTATTGTGGGATTTAGGTGGGGTTTCCTTCCTTCCTTCCTTCCTTCCTTACTTCCTTCCTTTCTTTCCTTTCCTTTCCTTCCTTTCCTTCCTTTCCTTCCTTTCCTCCCTCCCTTCCTTCCTTCCTTCCTTCCTTCCTTCCTTCCTTCCTTCCTTCCTGGCACTACAAGCTATTCCAGACTTACCTTGTGTATTTCCTGCCCCAGACCTAGAAGCAGCCATTTCTCTGAGGAGTCTTGGTTTGTTTTATTGGGGAATGGTAGTACAAACCGAGATCTGGGGGTTCGTTGTGCTCTTCGCTACTGGGGTGTGGTTGTTTGTAGGCCAAGGAAAAGTGCACGTGTACTGACCAGTGTATAAGTGCATTTTTATAGTTATTTCTATATATAACCATCCGTATTAATCTGTATTTCACTCAAGGTGAGTTTGTCTCGATGTCTCCAACCCTAATTCATTGCCACATGGATCATTCCAGCCTTCTCACTTGTTTGCCTATAACCTCCCACTTTTGACAGTGAGTAACCTGGCCCCTACTACCTACCGTTCGGTTATTCAGTTGTTCAGTTCCGATGGACATGGATCGTGGCTCAGAATTGGTAACCCGTTACCCGTGCAACACAACTTTTATCAGCTGGTGCAGTGTTACGCACAGTTCCTTTGCCTTTGGTCTTACAGACACCGCCGTATCCAAAAGTACGTCGGGGCGGCACCCCGTCCCCTTCACAGAGGTTGTTTCCTCCATTTGTTACACGGTTGGATTCATGTGCCACTTTTTGCATTCATCCTGGGATCCTTGACATCCTAAATAAGTCTTTACATTCGCACACGTTAAGATTGATTCTTTGTGCTGTGAAGTTCTGGGAGTTTTGACGAAGGCACGACGTCATGTGTTCACTATTACAGTATCACACGGAATAGCTTCACTGCCTTCAAAGGAACCCCCTGTGCTTCACCTCTCCAGCCTCCTGCCACCCGCGGTCCCTGGCAGCCTCGATCTCTTCACCGTGTTCCACGGTACCAGATAGCCGGGGTCCCGCGGCACGCAGCCTTCTCAGGCTGGCTTCTTTCACTCGGAGAAATACGTTTAAGATCCATCCATGCTTTGGCCCGGCTCTATAGCTCATTCCTTTTTATTGTGGAATAGTACTGCACCATTCCGTCGTACGGAGACACCATAGTTTCTTTGTCCATTCGTCTATTAAAGGACATCTTGGTGGCCTTCTGTTTCTGGTGATCGTGATGAAAACCTCCACAAACACTTCTGTGTGACTTTTGTGTGGATGTGTTTCCAGGTCGGTTGACTGTGTCCCTAGGAGGTGATTGCCGGGTCACATGATAAGCGCGTGTAGCCGCGTAAGAAACTGACGGACGGTCTGCAGAACAGCTGTTCCATGTCGCCGTCCCTCCAGCAAGTGAGAGCTGCCAATGCTGCACATCCTCGCCAGCGATTGGTAGCATCAGTTTGCATAACTGAGCCATTCTGGGGTGTGCGTTGTGGTGTCTCGTTTTCATTTGGGACAGCATCTTTCTGAATTCTTAGGTCCTAGCTACTAAACACAGTAGTAATGAGCGCTTCGTTTTTTATTTCTTTACTATGTTGAAAGACGGAGCGAGTGAAATAATTTTATTGAATTACCAAAGGACTCGAATGTGCACCAGACTCCTAGGTTTCTCCTCTTTGAGAGCAATGCTTCTAGGCCCTGACGTGTTTCCCACACGTAGGAATCAGTTGTGTTTACTATTAGGTGAGGTACCACATTTTCAGGGGTTTTTCCATCACAAGGGATGATTCGAGCCCTCCTCTTCTTGTTAGCATCTCAGGCTTCCAAAACACCCATTGCACAAACACCCAGGTTAGTCAGCGTTTCACGGTTTCTTCAAGATCAGAGTTGAAGGGACACCTGGATGGCTCACTCGGTTGAGCATCTAACTCTTGATTTCAGCTCAGGTCATGAACTCAACAGGTAGTGAGATCGAGCCCCGAGTTGGGCTCCACACTGACAGCACAGAGCCTGCCTGGGATTCTCTCTTTCTCTGTCTCTCTGTCCCTCCTGCATATGTGCGCTGTCTCTCGCTCACTCTCTTAAAATAACTTTAAAAAAATAATAAAAAGTAGAAATAAAATACGTTTAAATAGAAATTTTTTTTTTTATTTTTTTTTCAACGTTTTTTTTTATTTATTTTTTTTTGGGACAGAGAGAGACAGAGCATGAACGGGGGAGGGGCAGGGAGAGAGGGAGACACAGAATCGGAAACAGGCTCCAGGCTCCGAGCCATCAGCCCAGAGCCTGACGCGGGGCTCGAACTCACGGACCGCGAGATCGTGACCTGGCTGAAGTCGGACGCTTAACCGACTGCGCCACCCAGGCGCCCCTAAATAGAAATTTTTTAAAAAAAGATCAGAGTGGAAGATCAAATCCTGTGCTCCTGTCCTGTGTTCAGACCTGTGCAGGGGTGGTTGGTGGTTCTTAGAGAGCCTTGAGACGGACAGAATATGGGCTCCGCGTTGGAGCCCACGTTCTAGAGCAGGACTCCCAGCTGGTATGTGGGGAATGGGCTACAAGTGGCAAAGACTCTGCCTCCTTGTTCTTCAGGGTGGAGACCAAGTGCCCAAGGTCTTGTAGGCATCACGCCGTGTGCCATAGAAATAACGTCCTTTTCCGTTGAGTGCTGTGCTCAGAGAGCTGAGGGGTAGCATCTGGGGCTCAGAGCCGGGTTTTCAGTCCATCTCTAGCTTTTCATTGTCTTTCCATGGTATGCGTCTCTCCCTCTCTCTTTTTTTTTTTTTTTTAACTGTGGTGAAATAACATTTACCTTTTTTTTTTTGGGAGAGAGTGTGCAAGTGAGTGAGGGTGGAGAGAGAGAGAGAGAACCCCACGAGGGGCAGAGAGAGAGAAGCAGGGCCCAAGCTCACCCAGTGTAGGACTCGAACTCACAAACCGTGAGATCGTGACCTGCGCCGAAGTCAGATGCTTAACCAACTGAGCCACCCAGGTGCCCCTTAACATTTACCATCTTAACCAGTTCAGTGGTGTTAAGTACTTTCTCTTGGTGCCGCCATCCGTCTCCAGAACTCTTCATCTTGTGAAACGGGAACTGTATCTATTCAGCCCTGACTCCCCCTTCTCCCTCCTGCCAGCCCCTGGCACCGCCCATTTACTCTCGTCTCTGAGAATTGGACTACTCTGAGCACCTCACAGAAGAGGACCCAGAGGTATCTTTCTCTCTGGCTTATTTCGCTTCGTGTCGTGTCCTCAAGTTTTCTCCACGTGGTGTCTGTCAGGCGTCACGATGTCCCTTTCTAAGGCTGACTGGTATTCCCGTGTGCACAGACCACACCCTGCTTATCCACTCAGTGTGCTCACCTCACTCCTGTCTCCTTCTCGTTATGCTTTTGCCTCAGTTTCCCTGTGCACTTGCGCATGCAAGGTAGGCCGAGTCCTAGAGAATCAGTCAGGTTAGAGGCCTGGGTCTTACCGATTATGACACGTTGAGTAGCAGCTACTTAATCTCTCTGAACCCCATTCCTCATCTGTGAACTGGATCTCTTGGCGTGGGACTTGTCCAGAGACTTCTGTTAGAGTGAAGCAAGGCGCTGCGTGGAGAGGTGTTCAGTGCTCACTGTTGGTACTTTTGGCAGGAGGTTGAGGAGGAGGAGGAATACCCGAAAGTCGTTAAATCTGAGAGGTTTCCACCCACTGCCGTGAGTGCTCTTTAGTGTCGCGTCCCAGGGTGTGCGGGTGAATCGTAGGCTGTGCTGTGTCCTGGGCACTCCACACCTCCTGCCTTGAAGCTCTCTGTCTGATGCGGTGATGACAGCGTAGCAAAGCTCCGGGTGCCTTGTGCTCTGGGGGTGCTGGACTGAGCTCCTGAGCGTCTGCAGGGAGGAGGTCCGTAGGCGGGCCCGGGGAGCCCACTGTGCCCGCAAGGGGCTGGAGGACCCGGCTGCTTTGGTGGCTCTGGCTCTGCTGTTCCAGCTCTCGCCCACTGCCCTGCTCCCGCGGAGAGGAGAGAGGAGGAGGAGGAGTTGGGAATAAGTTGTCTCTCTGCTCTGCTGTCGGCCAGCTCAGCTGCACTGTGGGTACCGGCAGTCGTGCCGGGGAAGCACTGGAATTCAGAGCTGCGTGTGGAGTGTCAAGAGAGAAGGTTTCTGGGTCTGTGGGAAGAGCCGGGAAGCTGGCCTGTTTGTTGTGGGCAGAGCCCTCTGCTACAGAGTTTTCGAATCCTTTTGTGGACTGTAGTGAGAGCTTGAGACCTCCACAGGAGCATTGTCAGCCTGGTGTTAAATGCTAAAGGGCTGGCCGGGGACATTGCCCTGCCATGTTGACAGACCTGGGCGGGGGGGGGGATATAAAAAGCAGTGAGGCAGACTTCAAGCTGTATTACAAAGCTGTAATCATCAAGACAGTATGGTACTGGCACGAGAACAGACACTCAGATTGGCGGAACAGAATAGAGAACCCAGAAATGGACCCACAAACATATGGGCAACTAACTTTGAAAAGCAGGAAAGAATATCCAATGGAAGAAAGACAGTCTCTTCAGCAAGTGGTGCTGGGAAAACTGGACAGCGACATGCAGAAGAATGAACCTGGACCACTTTCTTACACCAGACACAAAAATAAACTCAAAATGGACGAGAGACCTCAGTGTAAGACAGGAAGCCATCAAAATCCTCGAGGAGAAAGCAGGCAAAAACCTCTTTGATCTCGACCGCAGCAACTTCTTATTCAACACGTCTCCGGAGGCAAGGGAAACAAAAGCAAAAATGAACTATTGGGACTTCATCGAAATAAAAAGCTTCTGCACAGTGAAGGAAACAACCGGCAAAACTAAAAGGCAACTGATGGAATGGGAGAAGATATTTGCAAACTACATATCAGATAAAGGGTTAGTATCCAAAATCTATAAAGAACTTATCAAACTCAACATCCAAAAAACAAAGAATCCAGTGAAGAAATGGGCAAAAGACACCAAAGAAGACATCCAAATGGCCAACCGACACATGAAAAAGTGCTCAACATCACTCGTCATCGGGGAAATAAATATCAAAACCACAAAGAGATACCACATCATGCCTGTCAGAATGGCTGACATTAACAACTCAGGCAATGACACATTTGGCGAGGATGCGGAGAAAAGATCTCTTTTGCATTGTTGGTGGGAATGCAAACTGGTGCAGCCACGCTGGAAAACAGTATGGAGGTTCCTCAAAAAATTAAAAATAGAACTACCCTACAACCCAGCAATTGTACTACTAGGTATTTATCCAAGGGATACAGGTGTGCTGTTTCGAAGAGGCACATGCACCCCAATGTTTATAGCAGCACTATGGACAGTAGCCAAAGTACGGAAAGAGCCCAAATGTCCATCGATGGATTAACGAATAAAGATGTGGTCTATATATACGATGGAGTGTTACTCGGCAATCCAAAAGAATGCAATCTTGCCATTTGCAACTACGTGGATGGAACTGGAGGGTATTATGCTAAGTGAAATCAGTCAGTCAGAGAAAGACAAAGATCATATGACTTCACTCATACGAGGACTTTAAGATACAAAACAGATGAACATAAGGGAAGAGAAGCAAAAATAATGTATAAACAGGGAGGGGGACAAAACATAAGAGACTCTTAGATATGCAGAAAAACAGGGTTGCTGGAGGGGCTGGGGGGGGGGGGATGGGCTAAATGGGTAAGGGGCATTAAGGAATCTACTCCTGAAACCATTGTTGCACTATATGCTAACTAACTTGGATGTAAATTAAAAAAATAAATTAAAAAATACCTTATGGGGCGCCTGGGTGGCTCAGTCGGTTAAGCGTCCGACTTCGGCTCAGGTCATGATCTTGCGGTCTGTGAATTCGAGCCCCACATCAGGCTCTGTGCTGATAGCTTGGAGCCTGGAACTTGCTTCGGATTCTATGTCTCCCTTCCTCTGCCCCTTTCCTGCTCATGCTCTGTCTCTCTTTGTCTCTCAAAAATAAGTAAATGTTAAAAAAAAATTTTTAAATAAATACCTTATAATACCTTAAAAATAAAAGGAATTGCCTTTCAAAAAAAGACAGGCCCACTAGATGGGGTGTTGGGCTCTCTTTATGGATGCTCCTGGACCTTCTTCACAAGGATGAGATCCACCTGCCAGCAGTGGTAGAGCAGTTCTGTGACTGACCCTTTATACCCGAGAAGTGGCGTGAGGGACTGATGGACATGAGGACCCCCTCTGGCCCCTCGCTCTACTATACGGGAACAACTACAGCTGACCCTTGAACAACCTGGGTTTGAACTGCGTGGGTCCATGTAGACATGGGTTTGTTTTTTTTTTACAGTACAGCACTGTAAATGTATTTTCTTAATACCATTTTTTCTCTCTAGCTTACTTTATTGTAGGAATACAGTATACAATGCACGTAACATACAAAATGTTTTTTTTTTAATTTTTTTTTTAATGTTTATTACTTTTGAGAGAGAGAAACAGAGAGACAGAGAGCAAGCAGGGAAGGGGCAGAGAGAGAGGGAGACACAGAATCCGAAGCAGGCTCCAGGCTCTGAGCTGTCAGCACAGAGCCCGATGCGGGGCTCGAATTCACAGACCCCAAGATCATGACGTGAGCTGTAGTCGGCCGCCCAACCGACTGGGTCACCCAGGTGCCCCAACATACAAAATATGTTAATGGACTGTTTACGTTATTGATAAGGCTTCTGGTCAGCAGTGGGCTGTTAATAGTTACATTTTGGTAGAGTCAAGAGTTATACAGGATTTTTTACTGTGAGGGGTGAGGGGTTGGTGCCCCTAAGCTCTGCATTGTTCTAGAGCAAACTGTAGATCCTAATTTTTCCTCAGTGCTCCTCCATTTTTAAAGTGCCCTTTGCTTCTCTGGGTGAATTTGTAGGTCTCTAATCAAATGTCATGTGATTACAGGATCCAGTCAGTCCCAGGAGCATCCATCCAGTAGCTCCGAGGAAGCATCTGGAACGGAGGAGGAGGAGGAGGAGCAGCCCAGCTTCATCATGGGTCGATGACAGTGTTTGCTGTAGCAACTCTCTGCGGCCTAACCCATGCTGTGACCAGGACCTCAGGAAACTGTCCACACAACCCGAGGGAAAAGGAATGTGTGTTTCAACTCAGTTTCCCTCCCAACGCTTTGCTGGAGAGAAGCAAGTGGGATCCCCTCCTGATCATTCCCAGCCCCACCTGTCAGCAGGACGCTGAGCCTGTGGGACAGAGAGGACCGTCTGTTGGACACTGTCTCTTGGACACTCACGGCTGCCAGGCAGAGTTCATTCATGTTCCTGCTGATGGGGAAGATGTGTAACCTTCTGCCCCTGATCCCTGTTCTGCTATTTGGACAGTGATGAGTTTAGGCTTCTGTGAAAGAAATGTTTAGTAAAGAGCAGAAACATCTTAGATTTTGTTCAGACCTGTGAAATGTTGTTCAGAAGCTATAGGGAAGGCTGGGAAATGGTGTGGCAGGGATGGTCCAGTAACATGGACCTGTTTTCCATGCTGAAGGAAATGGCCTTGGCTCTGGGGCCAACGGCGCACCGCAGGGTGCTTGACCGCCATTTCCCTCAGCTGCGGGGCAGACTGTACCCTGTGATACGTGCTGCCGCCCGGCTGCCCCCTGTCCACAGGTGTGAATCAGGAAGCCCCCACGTGTGCAAGGGGAGATGGGGGGCTTAACCAGGGGGCCGAGCCATAGGAAGGGTGACTTGGAGTGTGAAGAGAGCTTTGAGGAAAACGAGAAAAATAAGCAGGTTGAGAATCCAGGCTGGGCTGAACCAGAGCAGAGTATGGGGAGTCCTGGCCCAACCAGAAGCGGGGGGTGGGGTGGGGTGGTGGTAACCAAAAGCTGCGTCTTCATCCTGCAGAAAAGGGGGGCTAAGTAGAGTGGGAGGTGGCCAGGGGCAGCCTTTCAGGCCAGCGGGAGGGACAGAGATGGTGTGAATGAGAGCCTTTGCTCACTTTTTGGATGATTTATCTCCAATTCCAATTTCTAAGTATATTTTGTGCCTTTTATGGTGTTTAATAGAATTAAAGATATAGTGGTTTTGAGTGAAGGGAAACTAAGAAACATTCTACTTGTTTTTCATTTCTGCGGTATGGATTTCCCGGCCCCGCCCTGAGCCGGGCGACATCTGTGATAACTTCTGTCCTTTAAGCAATTCAAGCCACAGGAATTTTTCTTTCCCAGGAAGCTGAAATGGAAAATCAGCCCTAATAAATGGGCACGCCCCGTGGCTGTACGTTTTGGAACCTGTGTTTCTCTCGTCAGGAACTGGCTGGTTAGTTCTGTGCTGGTTTTTTGTTCTACTGTCTTTGAGCCGTTGGTCTCCTTATCTCCCCACAAGATGTGTGTCACAACTCTCGCTTTGAATCTGCAGCCTGGATCTTGTGGGTGTTCGCTTGCCCTGGAGGCTGTCGAGGGTGCCAGAGCTTGGAACCCAAAGACCTAAGGATTCCAGTGCTGACACCACCTCTGCCCGGTTCACCTGGCCAAGAGCTTAGTGACACAGCAGAGCAGGTTGTGTTGGACGGGGCGGCATATGCCAGAGCAGGTAACCGGGTGCCAGACTGGAGGTTTATGTTCTGCACCTTTACTGCATTTCAGAACAGGATGTTTAGGTAGGAAATGTCTGTGGCAATTTCTGGCGATTTTTAAGGTGCCGTCATACCTTCGGTTGAATGACTCTTGGTCTTCGGTGTATTGTTTGAGAAAAGAGAACAGTTAGGTGTCATTGAGAAGGGAGTGGGAGATACAGAGAGAGGCCCCCCCCCCCCCCCCCCCAAAAAAGCCATGATGAGGGGAGAATCATTCAGTAATGTCCTCGTTCATTGGCTTGTGGGTGGAGAAAAATCTGGAATTGATCGACACAGGTGTGCATAACTTGGTCATGTCAGGAAACCTCAGGTACAGGAATTCGGACTTCCTCCCCACACTTTTATTGAGCACTTCACGAGACAGCCCTGCGCCAGCCAACGTACTCGTATTAGAATACTCTGTCCTTCGATTAGATGGCCTTATAGGTTGACCAGACAAGATTCATGAACACAGGTCTGGAAACTTGCCCAGGTCACCCAGCCAGTAAGTGTAGAGCTGGCATTTGAATCCCAGCAGTGTGACTCCAGAACCCACCATTCTAACCCCTGCACCACAGCGCTGTGCTGCTCTGGGGAGACGCTGTGTGTGGCCCGGACCTAGTGACAAGGGGCGCCCGTGCACTGCTCTTTTAGTGCCAGAGCTATAGGCTGAAGGCCGCTTTTTTTTTCTTTAATAGAAAATTTATTGTCAAATTGGTTTCCATGCAACACCCAGTGCTCATCCCAACAGGTGCCCTCCTCAATGCCCATCACCCACTTTCCCCTCCCTCCCACCCCCCACCAACCCTCAGTTTATTTTCAGTTTTTAAGAGTCTTTTATGGTTTGGCTCTCTTCCTCTCTTTTTTTTTCCCTTCCCCTCCCCCCTGGTCTTCTGTTAAGTTTCTCAGGATCCACATAAGAGTGAAAACATATGGTATCTGTCTTTCTCTGTATGACTTACTTCACTCAGCATCACACTCTCCAGTTCCATCCACGTTGCTACAAAAGGCCATATTTCATTCTTTCTCATTGCCACGTAGTATTCCGTTGTGTATATAAACCGCAATTTCTTTATCCATTCCTTAGTTGATGGACACTTAGGCTCTTTCCATAATTTGGCTTTTGTTCAAAGTGCTGCTATAAACATTGGGGTACAAGTGCCCCTGTGCATCAGCACTCCTGTATCCTTGAGTAAATTCCTAGCAGTGCTATTGCTGGGTCATAGGGTAGATCTATTTTTAATTTTCTGAGGAACCTCCACACTGTTTTCCAGAGCGGCTGCACCAGTTTGCATTCCCACCAGCAGTGCAAGAGGGTTCCCGTTTCTCCACATCCTCTCCAGCATCTATAGTCTCCTGATTTGTTCGTTTTAGCCACTCTGAGCAGCGTGAGGTGGTATCTCAGTGTGGTTTTGATTTGTATTTCCCTGATGAGGAAGGCTGCTTCTTTAGTAACCTCCTGGTGCGTGCCTGCACATGCGTACATGTGATTATATATGATAGTTTTAAATATGGTTGCCCCCCCAGGGGTGCCTGGGTGGCTCAGCCAGTTAAGCATCTGACTTCGGCTCAGCTCATGATCTCACAGTTCATGAGTTTGAGCCCCGCATCGGGCTCTGCTGACAGCTCGGAGCCTGGAGCCTGCTTCAGATTCTGTGTCTCCCTCTCTCTCTCTGCCCTTCCCCTACTCATGCTGTCTCTCAAAAATGAATAAACGTTAAAAAAAAAAATTAAATATAGTTGCCCCTTACCCACTCACAGGTTCTGTTTGTGAAGTCTCCTGTTCACTAACACTTATTTGTAACCCTAAGATCAGTACTCATGGTGCTCTGTGGTCGTTTGCAGGCACAGAGTGGTGAGAAATCGGAGTTGCCTAATGCCCTGTTCCCAGCTGAGTTCAAGAAAAAACATTGTTTTTCTTGTTCAGCTCAAACGCATCATTTAGTAACAGTTTTTTTGGCTTTTTCTTGATTTTGCCTTTTTTTTTTTTTAATTTTTTTAACGTTTATTTTTGAGACAGAACATGAACGGGGGAGGGTCAGAGAGAGAGGGAGACACAGAATCTGAAACAGGCTCCAGGCTCTGAGCTGTCAGCCCAGAGCCCGACGCGGGGCTCGAACTCACGGACCGCGAGATCATGACCTGAGCCGAAGTCGGACACTTAACCGACTGAGCCACCCAGGCGCCACGATTTTGCCATTTTTAAAACGGCCCCGAAGCATAGTGCTCAAAGTATTTTGTCTAGTGTCCTAACAGCAAGAAGGCCAGGATGTGCTTTCCTTACGTAAGCTTTGTCCGGGCATGAGTTACAGTTGCTGTTGGCTGCAAGTTCATTGTTAGTGAATCAATATAAACGAAGGCTTTTTTAGTTTTATCTTTTAACGTTTTTATTTATTTTTGAGACAGAGAGAGACAGAGCATGAATGGGGGAGGGTCAGAGAGAGGGAGACACAGAATCTGAAACAGGCTACGGGCTCTGAGCTGTCAGCACAGGGGCCCGATGCGGGGCTCGAACTCACGGACCGCAAGATCGTGACCTGAGCTGAAGTCGGCGCTCAACCGACTGAGCCACCCAGGCGCCCCAGTTTTATCTTTTAAAGAGTTTATTCTTAATCTCTTCAGCTAGTGTGGGGCTTGAACTCACGACCCCGAGATCAAGAGTCGTGTGCTCTGCTGACTGAGCCAGCCAGCCACCCCCAACCAGGAATGCTTTTGAACAGACACATAAAACAAGGTTATGTGTTGATCATTTGACGTGACCAAGTCCCATGTTTCCCCAGATGGCAGCGGCCGGGCAGTCACTAACACTCAGTGCTCGCAGTGACTTTGCAGAATGGAACTACCAGGAATAATGAGAACCAGCTGTGCATGTGTCAAGTGTGAGCGAGCCTGGGCTTCCAGAGAGCGGTGTTTGCTAATGCAGGGGATTGGACTTGACTGGTGTGTTCCCCGCGTGAACGGTACTTATCTCACTGGGCATCAGGAGCTGAACTCCTCAGTCCCGCTTGGCATGCAAGGCCACAGGTGTCACCTGGGAACCGGCACCCCCCCACCCATCCTTAGGTCTTCCCGAACAGGCTCATCTCCCACCGTCTGAAAGGTGCTTTTACGGCACCTCCCCCTTCAGCGAGTAGCTCTCTCAGAGCAGAGAGAGCGGGAGTTCAGGCCAAGCCCTCATGCCCCAGGACTTCACGCACCTGCCCTGGTCGCCCTCCCTGTCGCTGGAGCCACTGTCCCCCCACCCCACCCCACCCCCGCCCCAACAACGTCCAGCAGTTCTGGGGTCTCCCATTTGTGGCAACAGAGCAAAGCTCCAGGTTCTCCTGCACCTACCACGCCATTTATCTCCTCCCTTCTCAGCCCAAATCCCAGAGTTCTTCCGCCTCTGCAAGGTTTCACCCCCAAACTGAAAGCCTTCAGTTTCACCACATCCAGCCCGTGGAGGCATCTGCACAGTAGAGAAGCCTGAACTCTCAACATCTCTGACAGTGCTGCCTCCTGCCTTTCTTCCTGCCTTTCCCTGGCTGGCTTCTCTGCTCAAACTCGAAATGTTTGGGTGACCCAGTGCGCTGCCTTTTGTCGTCGACACCCGGGCCCCAGGAGATCTTAACCTGACCCGGGCTTCAAATACCATCCTCACTGGTGTGTTCTGGGTTTGTGGCTTCAGGTTCCCTTTGGAGCCTCAGCCCGGGTCCATGCCCCCACTCCCCTCTTGCTCTGCCTCTTCCTGTGCTGTCGGACCTCAGCTTTCCGCCCACTCTGTTCTGTTCCATTCTCTTCCTAGCATCCATCTCGTTTACTGGTCTGTACCCTGCCCCACCGGCACCCCTCCCCTCCCCACCGCAGAGCACCACGAGAGCAAGGACCTGCCTGTTCTGTCCTCTGCTGTACCTCTAGTGCCAGCACAGTGCCCGAGACACCACGGGTGCTGGATAAATGAGGGGTGACTGAGCAGATCTGTGACGGAAAGCAGGCGGGGAAGTTGCTCATACTGGAAAAATGGCCGCTACGGCAGGAAGAGCCTGAACAGGCGCACGTGGTCGTGTCTGCCGGAGGCCACTGGTGCCATGGCCCCGGCCACCGCGGAGCCCACCTCTGACATCTGCACTCCCCGACCGCGCCCCGGAGACCACCTCGTGGCAGCTCAGGCATTTGGGACAGCCACCCCAGCAGATTCTGCCACAGGCCCCCCTTCAGAAACATTGGTTTAACCTATCAAGGACTGTTGCCAGCTTACTCTCCTGTTTTCAACATTAACCCTTCTGGAAAAAGCGCGTTATTCAATTGAGTTAGAGGAGCGATGTTGCTTTTGGGAATGGGAACATCGCTAAATCAGTTTCGAGGCTGCATGGAAGGAGAGTTGTGAGGACAGGCGTGCCTTCTCCTCCCCCGTGGAAGTTTCTTTATGTTTAGTCTTTGGCACACTTGATTTAAGTGAGCTACCGTTACCGTATTTTAATATATTTCAGTCAAGAGAACACCCCGGTACGAGTCCTGAAGCAGTTTTCTTTTTCCACAGAATATAGCAAATTGTTGAACATGCCCGAAAGCTTAATCTGAAGGTTTCCTGAGTGTACCTGGCTCAGCAGTGGGGACGATGGTGAGCAAGACACAGGCCTTGCCTTTAAGGAGCTCCAGATCTGATAAGACACAGACAAGAAAAAGGTCAGCACAGTTGCACACAGCACAGGGTACAGCGTGGCATGTGACCCAGGCCTCGGGGATGAGGGCAGGTCTGAGCTGAGCTCCCGGGTAGCCCAGTAATGCAGGAGTTCTAAGAAACCAAGCCGAGGAGAAGCAGATGCCCTGTCATGGCCCTCAGTCACTAGGTGAGGGGACTGGAGTTGATCTAAGGCCCCAGGGAAAACTGAAGGGCTCAGTGGGGGCAGGGGAGAGATGGGAATTTTCCACTTTGTAGTGTGCAGATTAGATGGGAAGGGGACAGATGGAAGGCACTTGCAGTAACACAGTGCAGAGGTGACGAGGGCCTGAATTAGTCTGAGACCTGTGGAGACAAATGGGAGACTTCACAGGACTGGATGGGGATGGGAGTAATCATTAATGACAGATCTGTAATGTCACCAGCTGCGTAGCTGCTGGGTTCCTGACACAGGTAACCCAGGACGTAGAGCAGGCATGTGAGGGAAGATGGGGAATTCAGCTGTGAGCATGGTGAGGTGGGGGCCCTTGGGCCACGCCCTGCCGGGCTGGGGTGACCATTTGGAGTCAACAGGCTGCTTGACACAAGGGGAATGGATGAAACCAGTCAGGGGAAATTGGAGAGACATCCACATCTAGGGGACAGAAGAGGAGGAGACTGCACAGAGGTTTAAAAAAAAAAAAAAAAAGTGAGGTCACCAGAACAAGGAAAGAGATGTTTCTAGCTGGAACGACAGGTTCCTAAAGACAGAAAAGGGCACAGCTGACATCTGTCCCAGAGTCAGCACCATGCTGGCAGGCAGCTGCAGAAGGGCCGAGAAGGAGATGGTAAGGACAGGTCGCTTGAGAAGTTGGGCGTGAAGTGGAACGTGGTGGAAGGAGAGGTTTCGAGGGCTCAGGCTGAGTCAGAAAGGAGGCTGGGGGCAAAAAGCGGGTCTCAGCAGAGTCCAGGAAGCGAGGTGGTCGGCTGAGGACTGGGTGAGAAAGGGTCAGAAAGTGAGAGATGGGAACTGAAGATCTCCTAAGGGGTAGTGACGAGGACCCGGCCATATGGCCAAGGGGACAGAACTGTCCAGACTGGTTCCATAGTCCAGGGTAGCTGAGAGGCCATCTGGATGAGAAGACTCAGGGAAGGGGACAGCAGGGCCACAGTCTTAGCTGAATAAGGGTATGCATTGATGGGGAAGATGAACGCGGTAGGCCCCCGGGATGTGCCTCCAAGAATTGGTCTTTTTCAAGCTGAGGCCTTGGGCAAGGGAGCAACTTGCCATGGCCAAACAGCTAGGGAAATCACAGCCCAGACTGTCACCCAGACATCCCAACTGGGTGGCTGGTCCCTGTGGGCCTTTCCCTCACTTCTGTGTAACTCACGCTCGACTACCTGTGCACCTGAGGGGCCCTCCAACTATTAGTATTGTAATTTGTACCACCTTTCAGCATGGTGCCAGCACCTTCCTTACTCGTCTAGGCAGGGAGGAGGGGGGAGCCATTTTCTGTGTTTGGTTAGGAAATGGACTCTGAAAAGCACAGGTAATTATGACTTAGATTTTCCTTTTGTCCAGACATGCTGGATAAATGTGCTTGAGGGTGGAGGCATCACTGACTAGTACCGAAAGCCTTCTAAAGGATGTGCAGTCAGATCAGACTCCAACGGTGAAAACTTAAGCAAGTGACTCTGTTGTGGAAAGAATGTTCATCTGTGATGCAATTACTCTGGTTTACCAAGTGTCGTCTTCCTGTTTTCCACATCATTTTACAAAGAGCTATTGCTTTTTGAGGATTTTGCCCTGTGAAATTCAGATGATCCCTTTCCTATAGCCATCTATAATGTGTGTGTGTTGATGGGGGAAGGTCGGTAATCAGACCCTGGGATTTCCCTATGCTGTGGTCTGTTTTTAAGTGTCTTCCTGGATTAAAAGGTGTCGTTCTGGCTCTCAGCAATGGCCTCTAAAATGCGTCTTGAGAGATTAATGGATTTGGCCTGACATCCGTTAACCTCTCCTCTTACAATTGTCAGAAAACTTGGACTGGTTGACACGAGTGGAATTTTTCTTTCGTTTGGATAAATGTGTCACTGTCAGATGCTGTTGTGACAGATGGAAAAATCCTATGTAGGGCACGCAGGAAGGACTGTGAGGAAGGACTGTGAGGGGCCCTCTGGCACAGGGGTTGATATGAACCCATCCTGCCTCTTAATTATTCGTGTGCACTTCCTGAAAAACGTTCCTGTTTTAGATCTCAGTATAACAGCTTGGTGGAGGTCTATCAGGGGCCCAGCAAGTTGCACCCAGCCTAGGACCCCAAGTGTCTCCCTGGGCCTGTGGGTAGGGGGTGCGGCGGATGACCACCTGACCAGCTCCTGCACACTCTACGGAGTGCCAGGGTCCACCCTGGCGAGCGGGTGTGGCTGCCTGAACCCTTACCAAACAGAGCCTCACCTTCTAGCCCTTTACCGCACTCACCTCACACCCACCCGCCCTGTGGCCTGGTAATGGGATACCTGTTCCCTCTCCCCACGGGGCGTGCCCTTCTGGTCTCTCCCCAGCCCTCCACCTGGCCCACAGCCAGTCCTGGGCATCCTTTGAGGCTCACCCTGGGGATTCTGTGCTCCTTTCCTCTACTCAGACCCACGCTCTCGGGCCGAGCAGGGCTCACCCTGTCCTGGACCTGTTGTCCAGATCCAGGGACCCAGAGAAGCGCGACCACATCGTCCTGTGTTCCGTCGTCAGGGCCGGGCGCCCGCGCGGCTGGGGGGAAAAGGAAGGGAGGATGGTGAAAGCGAGGGATGCCCAGGCTTCCGGCCCCCTTCGCGGCAGCGCCAATCCGAGTGCACTGTGGCCCGCGGCACGCCCGCCGGGGAAACGGGAGAGATGCGCACCTTTTACCGGTTTCCGCTCCCCGGCTTCCGGCCGGGTGGTCCAGGCTAGAACGGATCCCCGAAGCCGGGGTGTAAGGCAGGAGGGGCGGCGAGTCCCGCCCCTCCCCTCCCCTCCTGGCCAGCCAGATCACGTGGTCCGTAGCGCCCCCAAGGGCCAGCCACGTGACGGCGGCTCGCCGTTGCCTTGGCAGCGGCTGCGGTGGCCTGCGGGGGTGGGGCAGCCCGCGGGGGCGGGGCCGGGGAGGGGGGGACCCGGCGGGACGCACGGAAGGAGGGAGGGGGCCGTGCTCAGCGCCCCGGCCGGGCCACGGGGCCACAGGGCAACACGGCCACGCCGCATGCCACAAGCCTGAGTGGGAGCGGAGCCGGCCGGCAGGCAGGGCAGCTCGGTGAGTGCTGGCCGTGGGGGGCGGTTGGCGGAGTGGGGGGGGGGTACCCCGCCCTGTTGGGGGACCAAAATTGCAATGGGAGACTCGACGCGGGGGAGGGGGTGGGCTTTCTCCTGGGCTGGTTTGGGATGGGGTGGCTGCGGATTTGGAGGGTGGCCAGGGGACCCCAACCCTAAGGGATCCTGGGAGGAGTACGGCGCTGAGAAGACTTGGAAGTCCAGAACAGGGGCCGAGTGCGGGTCCTGCTTCTACTGAGGCTTTGCTAGGGGAAGGGACAGAGATGCAGGTAGACGCTTCTGGGAGAACCCTGTGGAGGCTGCGGGGGCCCCTGCGCCCCCGCCCCGCGCGGGTGTGACAGAGTCTGACACGCCATTGCTCATGCCCCAGATGTTTAAAGGAAGTTAAGACAGGCAAACCCCAAACCTACCGCCTAGAAATGTTTCAGGCAGGCCTGCCAAGGAGAATAAATAGCTCATCTTTAGAGACACCATTATTCTTCAAGAGCTTTTTTTTCTGACTGCTCCTTATATATAAAAAACAAACAAAAAAGCCTCCGTGAAGTTTAGCCAGGAGGGCATCCTTTGAAGCCTCTGTCACCCGACAGAGATGTCAATTTTCATCTTGTCCCACCCCACCGCTACCCCAGCCCAGAGTGTGAGAACTCTGCCTCTCCTGGGGCAGGGGGAGGGGGCCTGGCAGAAGGTAGGACCCCTGGACTGGGACGGTTAGGTGGGATATGAATCCAGTCCAGGCTACTCCTTCAGCAGGAAGTGGCCTCTCTATCTCCAGGATCCACAGGCCTGCCTCAAGACCCAGGCTCCAAGCAGACGGACAGCCTGGCCTTCCTTCCACTCCCTGCCACTCAGAGGACATCTGCAGGGCCAAGACTGCCCGGGCACTACCCAGAGGCCAGTGTCAGCCCTCATTGCCCCCAAAGCCCTCCCTCTCCACCCTCCAACTTGAGCCCAGCCCAGGCCCACTGATGGCCCCCGGGCTTGTCTTTTCACCCTTTGGAGGCAACCAGGTCCTCCTGCTCCTCCCAGGCAGCCAAACATTTCAGTGGACAATCACCCAGACCACACCGACCCCAGGCTGCTGCCCCCTTCACTAGCTCCTTCAAAGCCCCTGCAGCCTGGCACCACCATAGAGTCCAGCACGGTCACACTGCCTGGGCTGCCTTGGGCTCCACACACTTACCACATCCTGCTTTCCACCTACATTTCCCTGACTCCCTCTGCAGCCAGCCTTCCTGCCACATCCCTTGTCTCTCAGAACCCTCCCATGAGGGCAGAATCTCGTCTTTGAGGGAGGGTCCCTCTTTGCAAGTACTGCCTTTACTACCTATGTCCTTGACTCCTGTCCTTGCTCCCTAGCAGGGACCTTCTCCTTGCCCAAAGTGGCTCCTTTGTCCTCACACCCCCTCCACGAAAGCAGCATTTAGCTCATTGGGTGAAAATCCCCCCCCCCCTTATGTTGCTTCCCCACCCAACTCACAGGATCCTCACCATTTTCATCGCTGATGCCTAAATACCAAATGCAATCTGACCTTAAAGCCCAGTAAGAAGTGTCTTTTGGATGGAGAATGGAGAGATGGCTGCTCTGTGAGGGCAAAGGTTGTGCCTTTCACCCATCCACCTGCCATATGCTGTCTTCCTCATACCTGTTGGCTGGCTTCTGTCATGTATGGATAAAGAAAAGAGGAAAAGTTAATCTCCAAATGATGCCATTCTAAATTATTTGGTGCTGACCAACGGATTAGTTAGTGAGCAATGTTTCTCTTAATTCTCCCCGAAGGGAGGGACGGTCCAGTGATTGAAGAGCTGGAAAGCAATGCTTCTGGCTGCAGACAGGGGCATGGGGCAGTGACCAGGGCTCCCAAGCCAACTTTCCTAGAAACGACCTAGTAATTGGTATCCCCTGGCAGAAATAGGAGAACACAGAACTGTTCTCCAAGGTCCTGTTGGCCAGGAAAAGCTGTACCTCTGCAGCCGAGTAGAGAACAAAGAGGAAGGCACCCCAAAAGAGAGAGCTCTTCTCCACCTCTAGGACCCTCCCATAGAACCCTTTCAGAGATTGGTGTGGATAGATCAAGTTTGGGGCATTTCCACAGCCACTGACCCTGGTAAACACCCCTTATACCACCTACCCACCCCCAGCTCTGCTCCCTGGGACCTAGAAACACTGATCTGTTTGTAATAGCCTTAAGTTGGCTTTTTGTGGGGCCTATGCGGGCCTGAACATACAAGTTCACATCTGATGCCAAGTGAGCTGCGAGGTGCCGATGCCCTTGAAGTCTGCCCTGCAGATTAATTAGAACCGATCCTGGCGTGCTGCTGCGCAGGCCGGTCCCTTGGGCCACATGAGACCGCCAATCCCCTATTTGGATTAGTGGAGATTTGGGTTTAAATTCACAAGTCTTGACAGATCGGCCCTTCTGATCTTCATTCCGTGTTACTGTCAAACCTGATATCTACCTGGGATGACCGCAGAGGTCTCTGGTCTCCGTTTCTCTGTAACATGTGCTCATGTCAGTTGGTGGATTCAGCTTTTCCTTTTGCTCAGGGTTTCCACCGCAGCCTGGATGTGGCTTTTCCTTCAGTTATATAAACCAAGTATTTTTGGGGGTGAACTGCGCTGATTAAAATTTAAATTGGATTTGAGAAATTAGCTGCTGTTTGGAATTATTATTATTTTTTTCTTGTGGTGGGACCCTAGACACTGAAAAGCAGTTTTGAGTCTTTGGGTCTGTTATTTTGTTTAAGAGCCTTGTGAGAGTGGGGATGTCCCCCACAAGGTCAGAAAGTTCAGATGTCGTGCTCAAGATCACATGATAGATTAAAATCCAGGCCTAGCAACTAGGTCCTAGGGTCTCTGTAAATGCTATAGCTCCCTATTCCCTGAGGATAGCAACAGATTGGAAGGTTCCTTAGGTGCTTTGGGGCTGACCTTAGAATTCCATTCACCCACATTTGACTGGAGCCTTTCTAACATAGGGATGGAAGGCCGGATTCTAGCTTTGTGGAGGGAGGCACAGTGGACACTGTGGTGGTTCCTGGAAGTGTACTCCTGACCCTCCTCGCCCACAGATGGTCCCCACGGTCCTGTGTTAGGGATCAGGGTCCCATACTCCCACTACCCCCCAGTGTCAGGTATAGACAGCAGGTCCCAGAGAAGGTCAACTTGCTTGGCTTCTGGCTTTTCCAGGTCCCGGGAACCCTCTGGGATGCCTGAGAGTATCTGCCTCCTGCCCCCAGCCTGGCTCCCACCATGAGCGCTGAGCTCAACGTGCCTGTGGACCCCTCCACTCCTGCCTGCTCTGAACCCGGCCACAAGGGCATGGATTACCGGGACTGGGTCCGCCGCAGCTACCTGGAACTGGTCACGTCCAACCACCACTCTGTGCAGGCGCTCTCCTGGAGGAAGCTCTACCTGAGCAGAGCCAAGCTGAAGGCCTCCAGCCGGACCTCCGCCCTGCTGTCAGGCTTCGCCATGGTGAGTGCAGACACGTGGTGGGGAACGCGGCCTGCAAAATGGGCTTTTGCTGTCGAGATCCTATGATGCTTCAGGGAGCAAAGCACTCCCTCTAGGCCCCACTGGCAGACAGGCTGGCTGCCAAGGATGGTCCCCAAGCGGTTACCTGGCAAGGAGGTTGAGAGTAATCAAAATAGCTTCAGTATGCAGGGAGAGAAGTACCCCCTGTGTGCTCCCACCTTGGGCACCCCTCAAGACTTTGGAAAATCTGAAGGATTTGAGCAGGACTCTTGCAATGATTGGGGTTTGCTCAGTTTGGCCCAACTCAGGACGCAGATGCCCCCCAAATGTGGCCCCTGGGGTGACGGAGCAGAGCCTCTGACCTGACTCCTAGCTGCCAGGCCACTGCCTTCCTTCTGAGTCATTTCCCAGCACAGGAGTCAGTCTTGGGCCAAACTGCGGGCCCTGAGAAGGGCCATGTCACCTGTTGACCTCAAAGTCCCTGACTCACATCCCTTCAGGGAATTGTCCCAGAAGGTGAAGATGCCAGGACTCAGAGTGAGAACGCAGGGAGGGCCACCCCTCTTTCTTCTCCATTGAGTGGAAATAATTTTTTTCTTTAAAAAAAAAAAATTTTAATGTTTATTTATTTATTTTTGAGAGAGAGATAGAGAATGTGAAGGAGGGGCAGAGAGAGAGGGAGACAGAATCCGAAGCAGGCTCCAGGCTCTGAGCTGTCAGCACAGAGCCCGACACCGGGCTCGAACTCACGGACCGCGAGATCATGACCTGAGCCAAAGTCAAATGCTTAACTGACTGAGCCACCTAGGCACCTACCCCCCCTTTTTTTTTAAAGTTTATTTTTGAGAGAGAGACAGAGTATTAGGGGAGGGGCAGAGAGAGAGAGGAAAACAGAATCTGAAACAGGCTCCAAGCTCTGAGCTGTCAGCACAGAGCCTGACACCGGGCTCGAACTCTGAACAGTGAGATCATGACCTGAGCTGAAGTCGGATGCTTAACCAACTGAGCCACCCAGGTGCCCCTTTAAAAATTTTTTTTAATGTTTATTTTGAGAGAAAGCAAACATGCAAGCGGGGGAGGGGCAGAGAGGGACAGAATCCCAAGGAGGCTCCATGCTGTCCATCAGCACAGAGCCCCACTTGGGGATCCATCCCAGCAACCGTGAGATCATGACCTGAGCCAATATTAAGAGTCAGACACTTAATGGACAGAGCCACCCAGGCACCCCCAGGTCAGTAGTTTAAAGCAAAGCCTTTATTTATGTGTTGTATTGTGTTATTTATTTATTTTTAACATAACACCAAAAGCATAAAATCATATGGTGCACAACTTTGGCATATAGTTATTTTCTTCCTGTGGTTTCCATCACATGCAAAAGATAGAATGTTTCCTCAAGCTTAATTGTACGGAATGCGGGTAAGAAGTTTAAACGACTCTATGAAGGCTTGTTTTCCACATGGCAGAATTATAGTCTCAGGTTAGGTTTGTCTGGCTCGCGCTTGTGTTTTTAACTCTGGAAAACACACTGTGAGAAGTGCTGCGTGATGTGATGCAGTAAGACAGTTTCCTTTGTGCGCGGGGCCCGGGTCTCTGAAGTCACTTCCTGTCTGCAGCTGTCTTCTTAGACCCCCGCCTTCCCAACACTCAGATCTCCAAACTCTGAGAAGCTTCGCGGTCTTCCCCAGCCAACGAAAGGCTCACCCAAGTTGAAGCCTCCCAAACTGCTTGTTTAAAGGCCCTGTGCATAAGGTTCTAAAACCTAGATCGAATTCTGGAGGACTAGTCTGACACTTACCGGCAGCCCGCAGGGGTACGAAGTGGTCTTAGGTTGAAGATAGTGACCGCAGGCAGAGACCAGGATGGCAGGGCCTGGATGCATCCTGCAGGTTGCTGTCTGTCCTTAGCTCGGCAATGGCAGTCACACTTGCCAGTGATCAGTCGTTCGTTTCTTCAACATTTATGGGGCATCTCCTCTACCAGCAAATGCTTCCTTAAGCAACCCGGGATACACTTCAGAAGTCATGCGGTGCCCTCACCTTCTTTTTTAGAAGGTTCCTCTCATGGGGGCGGCCACGGCCTAATACGCACCGGATATTCCGTGGTAATGGTGAAAACTGGAAAGCAGCAGAACCAGGGGTGGGAAAGCAGCAGTGGGCCCACTAGATTAACACGCCACCTGCAGGCCAGGTAACTATTCAGACTGTGGAGCAGCTTGCGAGAAAAAAGACCAACACAGATCATCGGATAGGATCTCAACAGTGGAAACCATGGCTGAACAAGGGCGGGCCAAGAAAAAGTGAAGAGTCCGTTTGCTAGGTGTCCCCGATTAGAATTGCAAAGCTGTTCTTTTGCCCCACAGCGAGCATTTATGCCTAACCTTAAGCCCGTTTGTTCATGTTTATCCTTCTGCTAACACAGACAGCCAGTGAACCGTGGCCGCCTCATAAAATCTTTGCATAAACACATTGAAAAATGGCCTTTCGGCCTTTTCTCTCCATGAGGCTGAACAAAACTGCTTTCCTACTGCAGGCCCTTTAATTATCTTTGTTTCTTACCTCAATGCCCTCTGTGTTTTACAACGCCTTTTTGTTGAGCCATGTCCTTTGTGGTAACGAGAGCCTGCCCAGGCCACAGGGGTCACTGAGAAAAGACCACGCCCTCAACGCGTGTCCTATGGCAACTGTATGGAGCAGTGATCGGTTCTGAGTTTCTGTTCAGCTGTGGTCCACTGGCACTGCCGTGTCTTCTTTTTACCAACCGAATGTTCCATCTGTGCTGAAAGGATGAGTCTCTCACTCTGGGAGCAGGACTTGCTAGAAGTTGTGAAGTTGTCTTTCTTGTAAAAATTTAAAAACAGAAGATGGCTCGGACCTAGGAAGCGAACGCAGTGGGTGGAGAAGCCTTCCTCTGGCTTCTCTCTTTCTGCCTCCCCGTCCCCCTTCCTTGACTGGTCTGGTTTCTTACCTGTGGGCACCTGGGGGAAGACCCTTGGTGAGCCCCGGAGTCCTTGCCAGGCCTGGACTGCACCATCCGCTGGGGGTGGTCCACTGTGCTGAGGGGCAGGGGAATGCCAGGCCACAGAGGGAGAAGTTCCCGGTAGCCTGGGTCTGCCCTGGGGGAAGTGGGGGAGGGCCACGTTGCCCAGCCTGTAGTGTGAATGCCCTTTAGGGCCTGTGGTGAGCAAATCCTGCCTGACTGGCTGTAGACATTCACTACTACAGAGCTAGGCTGGGGCTTCTGGTTCCCTCTGTGGGTCTTTTTTCCCTTTTATTTAAAATTAGTTTTGGGGCGCCTGGCTGGTTCAGTTGGTAGAGCTTGTGACTCTTGATCTCGGGGTCATGGATTAAAAATTTTTTTTTTGTCGGGGGCACCTGGGTGGCTCAGTCGGTTAGGCGTCTGAGTCTTGGTTTCGACTCAGGTCATGATCTCATGGTTCGTGGGTTCAAGCCCCACATTGGGCTCTGTGCTGACAGTGTGGAGTCTGCCTGGGATTCTCTCTCTCCCCCTCCCTGTATGTTCCTCCCCCACTTGGGCTTTCTCTCCCTTTTGCTCTGTTCCTTTGTCACTTGTGCTTGCTCTCTCAAAATAAATTTAAACATTTTTTTAATTAAAAAAGTCGTTTTTATTTTATCAAAATGAATACGTGCATGCAGTTTAAAACCAAAGTGCTGCTGCAGGGCATGTAAACCACCCCAGCAACCCTGGCTGCCCACCCCCGGCCAGCTGCGGCGCCCTCAGGCTCTTCGTTCTGAAAAACTTTCTCCAGACTGCTGTTTCTCGATTTATCCATCTCAGGCATTACCTATTGGCCCGGGCTTCCTGTGACTGCGGTTGATGACTCAGCTCTTTTCCCAGCCCAGCCCCCTCCCCACAGCCTCCCCCATCACCGTTGCCCTCATTTTTTGTTTCCATTCCTGGCCTTTGAGATGCGGGCTTCTCCCCCGGGGCTTCTAGGGCTGTGAGCTGCACCCTGTGGCCTGTGTGAGGCTGTCTGGGCGTGCACCTCCGAGTCTGGGAACCTGGGGACCCACGGGAGCCTCCATGATTTCTTTTTTTTTTTTTTTTTTTTTTTTTTTACTTTTTGAAAGGTTAGCTTTTAGTTTTTGAAAAACAGCCATTGTCTTGCAGCTAAGTCAGCAGCAAAGCCACCTGTTCCCAGGGAAGGGTGGCCTCCGCCCTGGGTCAGAGCTCGGTACCCCTCTGGGCTGGGAGGGCCCCCCCAGGGGGTGAGCCCCACTGCCCCCCACCTTGTGCTTTAATCTCTCCTGCATTTTCTAGGTTCTTCCTTAGTGAGATGTGTCCTTTAGCTCATCAGAAAACAGGAGAGTTGGAAGTATGTGGACAGTGAGGTGGGAGCCCTCTGCCGCGAGTGGGCCCCGCACGGGGAGGTGGGGGGGTGGCTGCGGGCACCCCGGCCCAGCCTCGCCTGCTCTGCATTGCAGGTGGCCATGGTGGAGGTGCAGCTGGAGACCCAGTACCAGTACCCGCGGCCGCTGCTCATCGCCTTCAGCGCCTGCACCACGGTGCTGGTGGCCGTGCACCTCTTTGCCCTGCTCATCAGCACATGCATCCTGCCCAACGTGGAGGCCGTGAGCAACATCCACAACCTCAACTCCATCAGCGAGTCCCCGCACGAGCGCATGCACCCCTACATCGAGCTGGCCTGGGGCTTCTCGACCGTGCTGGGGATCCTGCTCTTCCTGGCCGAGGTGGTGCTGCTCTGCTGGATCAAGTTCCTGCCCGTGGACGCGCGGCGCCAGCCCGGCCCCCCGCCCGGCCCCGGCGGCCACACGGGCTGGCAGGCCGCGCTCGTGTCCACCATCATCATGGTGCCCGTAGGTCTCATCTTTGTGGTCTTCACCATCCACTTCTACCGCTCGCTGGTACGCCACAAAACCGAGCGGCATAACCGCGAGATCGAGGAGCTGCACAAGCTCAAGGTGCAGCTGGACGGGCACGAACGCAGCCTGCAGGTCGTGTGAGGGCGCGGCGCCCCGGGCACAGGCCAGCAGCCCCCCCCCCCCCCCACCCTCCCATCCCCTGGGAGCCAGCGATGAGCTGCTTGCCTTCCGGGGAGCATCACACGGGAACGTGGGGATTCCTGACAAGGCTGCCTAGGCACTGCCAGAAAGTTCCAGACCAAAGTCTCGTCCCTGTCTTCATGTCGGAGAACCTGGCTGGATGATGCTCCCGCAGAAAGTGGAAATCTGTAGTTGAAAGAGAGACTCTGTTGCCAAGAGTTGAGAGCAAAAAAAAAAAAAAAACAAAAAACAAAACAAAACAAAAACAAAAACCTGAGTCCTTGGGCCTGGGGATTCTCTGCGGCAGGGGACAGGGCTCCAGGCAGCACCCAGGCGTCATGGGCAAGGGCAATCTCAGACATGCGGAACAGGCGGCCAGCAGAGGTGGGAGAGCAAGGGGAGGGCTGAGAGTTTCAGAGAAGGGATTGCCCCGTGACACGTGAGGTGGGTCTCCTGGCGGCTGGGTGTCTGATGAGAGGGGGTACAGGCCCACAGCTTTGCCTGGTGGTTTCCTCCGCTGCCCTGGGGGGAATCAGTGGCCTGGCTCACAGGAGGAGGGCAGGAACCTGGAGCACGGGTCCGCTCAGCTGGTGCCGCCGGTGCTTAGCCAGCCATCAGACTTGTCAGGCCCCTGGGAAGACGTCCAAGGATGGAGGCCTGATGGGGCTGGCAAGGCACATCTGTGGGCATCCCGTGTGAAAGGCCCTCTTGAGGAGACTTTTAACTGAGGGGTGCTCTGAGGCACATTGGGCTCAAATTCTCTCTTTCTAGCCAGGCTGGAGCCCAGTCACAATGACCCAACAAAGCCACTGGGTCGGGGAAAGGGCTCAAGTCCAGAGTTCTCCATGTTTGGGCTACAAAATGGCCTTGGAGCCCAAGTCAGCTGCCTCTCCAGGCTATGGCTGCCAAAGTCACTTGCTCAGGAAGCAGAGCCTACTTCCTGTCTCCCTGCTGTCTTGTGACCCCAGGAGGCGGGAGGGAGCAGCCTGGGGGACTTTCTGTTTAGACAAGGCCATTGGCCGGCCCTGGCCAGATGCAGGTCCCGCTTCTAATGGAAGGCGAATCCCCATATAGTGTTCCCCTGCAGCAACCCCCAGTCCTCCCAGCCACACGCAGGGGCCCAGCTCCCGCATTTCCCGGGCCTTGTGCAGCATGGGTTCTGCTGTTTTCATTAGACCGTAGCCCATGTTCTTGGGTCATGCACATACATACTACAGCTCAGCTCAGGGGGAAGCATGCCACATCCCGAGCTGCTTTCAAAAACCAGGCTTACCACACTGGCCAACAGCCACCTAGAGAGGGAGACTTTTGTTTTCATAGTCCTCGGACGTCATGCTCTGATGGCATTTCTGTGGACAGCTTACTCTCTGTGGGGTCTGAGTCGCCCACGCCAAGAAATCCTGGCTGGCCTGGCGGAGGTTGCTGGGAATGTGACACACTGTTGAGGACACAAACCTTAACACGTAACCAAAATGCCAAGGGGCTGCCTGGGAGCTGTGCCGAGAATCAACCGTTGTTAAGTCGGGACATTGTGGGAGCCTGGACAAGAGCCTGGCATCTTCCAAAGGGCGTGTTCCTTGCATCCTGCAGACGTCTGTCGTTAATTTGCTTGCTCTCTGGTGCATGTCTGTTCTTTCTTGGAGCCTTGTTGAAAAGGCTTGTCTGGCTTACTGTGTATTTGCTTTGTGTCTGTGTCTCTGTAAGACAGCCACTCTGTCCTGGACAAGACAGGCTGGCTTCTCCCCACGGCTGGGAGTGGGCAGTAGGCCCTTCCTCCAGCCTGGGCCTTTTGAGAGGGGCCATGCTGGCCTCACTGTCCTGGGCCATCTGGTGCCTCCGCCCCAAGTGCACCAGATGTGCCAAGCTCCCCAGACTAGAAGGCACCCCCCGGTTCCAGCTAGGAGCCAGCTGTTAATGCCTGCTCCATGGGCAGAGCCTCGGGCCTGACCTCACAGGGCTACACACTGGGTTACCTGTGACTGGCACATGGGCAGGAAAGGTGCCACATCTCGTTTTTAACAATGATTGGAAGAGTGTAATTCTTGTTCTCTTTCATCCAGAGCGTTCTCCCTCCCAGCTCCCAGAGGCAGGGGGCAAGTAGAGGAATTTCTGTGGGGACAGAGAGGACCATGGTCTGGGGACTGGTGGTCAGTAGGGAACCTTCCTGGTGGCCCCAGAGCTTCTGGGGAGATGGAGGGACCAGCTGCTATTTGGAGCTGCAGACACGACTCAGCGGGGCGGGTTGGGGGGAGGGGAAGGCACATTACAAACTAGAAAGTCACTTTCCGGAGGCTTAACCTGATTGTGAAGCGTTCCAAGTGCAGCGGCCGCTGGGTGGTGAGGCCACGCAGGCCGCCCTGGAGCCGGCGTGGGCTTGCCCTATTTTCCTCTGAGCGGAGCCTCCCCCACAGGTACGCTGGGGCCCTTTCCAGAGCGGAACGCGGTCTCCATTTAATACCTGACCAGAAGTTTCAAAACTCCAGGTGTTTCTATTTTAGAAACTGCGAGGGCAGGACGTATCCTAGTGTCTTCTAGGAAAGCCTGCTGAGGCTAAAACCGCGTGAGCCCGGGTGTCGGCGGCTGTTCCCTCTTGCGCTGATTGACTCATGCGTGACGCTGCGGAGATCACGTGCGGTGTACATAACCCCCGCCCCGCGTGTGGGTTTTTAACACAGTTGCCCTGGAGTGAGCTGAATAAACAGGTAAAGCTATGAAGCCCCTGGCTCTCCCCTAGTGTCTGCTGCATCCTGGAAGACTGCTTCTCCTGAAGCCCCTCCTGCGTCTTCCTAATCGCTGGTCACCGGCCACGTGTCTCCCCAGGCCAGGGCGGTGGACTTTTCTGGAATGGACAAGTGGGGGGGCCTGGACCCGGGCACGTTGCGAGGCTCCCTTCAGGCGGGGCCCCGGGAGAATGGGGCATCTCTGCCTGCTGCTTCCCTTCCCCAGCGGGCTCTCCCTTTCCAGAAACACAGCAAGAGACGGCCTCAGGGCTGAGTACTGAAGGGGTCGGTTTTAAAGTCCCCAGATCCCCCAGTTGAAAACGCTGGGGAGCCACTGAAGCTGTGGTCTCACGGTGCCTTTTCCATCCCAGGTATCTGTGGCTGCGGGGTCCAGCCAGCCAGGCAGGAATCCCTCCCACAGCCCAGTGACACTCATGAGGAAGCTCCCATTCTGTTTTGAAAGTGTTATCCACGGAGGCCTCCACCTAGGAAAAGATGTCTTGTATTATTTTTAACTTGCAGGCACTTGAACCTAGCGGCTCCTAGGAATCAGGTGTGCAAAGCAACCGACACTGCCGTATGGACAGGTTCTGCCAGCAGAGGGGGGCCCTGCCGCTACGGCCCGGGAGGATGACTTCCAGGCCCCCCGGGTCTAAAGAAGCCTGTGTCCAGCGAGCCCACTCCATGGACCATTTCCCAGTGAGTGCGGCAAACCCATAGAAGGCTCATCGAAGTCTTGACTCATTGTCCCCAGTAGGTGGAGAGGTAGGGTCCACAGAGCCCGGTGTAGGGGCTCAGCGGGGTGAGTGGCACAGGACCGAGCCGGGATTCCTTGTTAGACCCTTTTAGAACCTGCTGAACCCGATTTCCAACCCCGATGTCTCCAGCGCCCCCACGGTTACTGGGACGGTACAAACAGGGACATCCATCTCAACAGGGATAACCCAGAGGATGCTTCCTGGACAGAGCTCAGCGTCTCCCAGCCCCCAGCTCCAAACAAGCAAATGGCCCTGAGCTTCCTTAACATCTTTCAAAACAAGCCAGGCTGAGGAGTATCAGCTGAGCTCTCCCTGGCTTACTCTGGAAGCCCGTGCAGGAAGCCACCCTCAGAGTGGATGCTTCCATAGGAATACAATCCCATAAGGCTCATCCCTTCCTGTCGCCTGAGACGGTCAGACCATTGCAACAGACACGACTGCACGACACACGTGTGGTGTTTTGAGAGCACACTGGCTGCAGAGACGGCCACCTGAAATACAGGGTTACTAACCCTCAGGCAGTGGCTGAACCGCCCAACCTGGCCATCCCCAGCCCCATCCTAGTCGAGGGCGCAAGCAATGGATGCTTAGGCGGACACACGGAATCTGATGGGCTTCATGGTGTAGTTTCAAGAACGAACCCGATGCAGGGTCACCGGTTTGAACGTGACACGATGCCCGTCCCGAGGTGGGCTCTGCGGACTGTGCGGACCAGGCGGACCTAAGGTGCACTCGGTAGGGCTGGAGGAAGGGCCCACCGTCAGATGTCTGGCAAGCCCTGGGTGACTCTGGGGGAAGTGGGCTGCTTTGCTTAGTGGCTCTCCCGGCCCTAACGGGCCTCTCCCCAGCAGGCCTGGGTGTGCAGTTTCCCAGACGTACGTTTCCCGTGGAGCCCTTCTTCGGCAGAACACCTTGCAGGCTCCGCGTACACGGTGCTCCAAGGCCCAGCCTGTCAGGGCAAAGGCCTCACGGGCCCCATGGGGTAGACCCCCCCCCCCCCCCCCCCCCCAAGCTTGCAAGTCTACTGCGTTGCTCACCGGCAGGCCTACATCTAAATGCCCAGTGCGGGGTCTGGGAGGGTCACAACCTTGGGAAGAAGCTATCCTCTACTCTCCTGCTCCAAGTGAGCTTAGGGAGCCACCCGCCCTGCAGCCAGGCTCATATAGCCACTGGAAACTCAGCAGCTTCTCCATGGGTCTCCAGATCAATGCCACTTCACAGTGTGGTGGCCAGTGACTCCCCCACCTGACAGGTGATAGAAGGTTCTAGAATGACTGAAGACCAGTGCCTACCATGAACCTTTCTGGGCTACGATGGGGCCCTGGTTCCAAAGTTTGGCACTGAGCATGTGGCTAGCGAGTACATTTTGTCTCATAAGCAGAAGAGGGCTGGCTGAGCATCCAAGGTGAGCACCCCATGAAACACCAGTGCCAGGAAGTGAACTACACTGTGCCTTCCTCTACTTTTTAACAGCATGGGATGGGGAGGTGGGACCAGACTCTCCGGGGACTTCCCTCTCCTCATTGCATCGCCCGCCTCCCTGGGGTCAAGCATGACCTGGGCAGAGCCTGGCTCAGAGGCCATCACCAGCTCTGAAGTCGGACATAACTTCAAATGTTCTGTCGATTCTGTTCTCCAACTCGCTTCCCAAATGAAAGGACTGGAGAATGGGCTATCAGGGAACTTCATTAAGAGCGAGGGATAAAGGAGAAAACGGTTTCAGGTGGTACCAACGTGTTTAAGCTCAAACGATCCCACTGCCCTCAAACTGTGACAAGCCACACAGGTGGCCGCAGTGCGGGTCAAACAGGACTGACCCGAGGCACATTCCCATCACAACCAGCTCCCGGGCAGGGCTCACGCTGTCGTGATGTCAGGGTGCTGAGCAGTCTTCTCTGAAAAGCTAATCGGCTGGGGAGAAAGCCCCTTGTGCTGGGCTTCCCGCCCTTCCGTCCTGGCAGGCAGTCAACTCTGGAGCCGGCGCCCTGGCCAGGCCCAGCGCCAGCTCCCGGCCCCAGGGAGGTGGCTCACATAGGTCTCCCTTGAAAGGAGAGAGAGATCTGCAGGAGTTCCTGCCCCAGTTCTTGCCGCCTCCCGCCGGGACGGAACTCGGCCGACAGCTCCCTGAAGGTGGCGCACACGCGGCGGGCCTCGATGTGTCTGCGGTGGATGGCGTGTTTCCACTGGTGCCGCGCGGCACCCGTGAGCACGAGCAGAGAGCGGCGGGGCAAGGGGACGGCCACCTCCACCTCCTGGCACAGGACGGACCTGCTGGGAGCCATCACACCCTCCACCAAGGCCTCCGGGAAGCCGGATGGGGCCAGACAGAGCAGCAGGCTGCCGGGCGCCTCCCGGGACATGGACAGCACGGTCGGGGACAGGAGGTTGAGGCTCACCAGCCGCTCCCCCCACAGCCAGGCGTCGTCCAGGTGGGGGTCGATGGCCGAGCCCCGCTCAGGGCAGTAGTCCAGGTTACACTGCTCCACGGGCCGGAAGTCCTCTAGGATGGGGTACAGGCCCATCCTCCGCACCACCTCCCGGCTGAAGCTGGGGAGGCCTCTGAAGCCAGCGGTCTTTAGCTTCTGTTTCCTAAAGTTGACTTTGGGGCCATAGTCCTGAAGGGGGTGGACAAAAAAGAAGCAGAGAAGCATCTTGAGTGTATAGGAATGGCTATCACACACCAGGGCTGAAGAATCCGATCGCGGTGACCAAGACAAGCAAAAACTCCTGACTCCGTGGATCAGGATCTGGCTCTCCAGCAGCAGGAGGCCTGCACCAATGACAAAGAGCCAACACTCAGACGTTGGTAAACGCTAAGGGAGAAAATAAAGCAGGAAAAGGACGTGATGTGCTCAGGGGGATGTCTTAGACTACGTGCCCCCGAAAGCAGAGCTAAAGACAGAAGGCCCATATGCAGGTAGGGTGTTTTGGGACGGGAGACCAAGGGGTCGGGATGTGGGTAGAAGGAGCGGCGAGGGAAGGCGGGCTAGCCCAAGGCAGCCTCATCAAGCTGATCGAAGCTGGGGATCAGAACCACGAGAGAGAAGTTAGCACACAGCCCAGGAGTCAAAACTCCCAGCTCCACGCCCAGTCCCGAAAACGCGGCCATGCAGACACTTGCCACGTGGGCATTCAAAGCAGCACTAGGGCACAATGGCCAGAAAGCGGAAACAACCCAGTGTCCGCAATCGGACAAGTGGATGAAGCAATGGTGGCAGAGCCACACGACGGAGGAGCTGTCTGTCCAGCCGCAAACAGCGTAGCACCGACACAGGCCGACGTTATGGTCAGTGAGAGGAGCCGACACAAAAGGCCACATGTGACACAATCCCATTTGCATGAAATATCCAGAACAGGCAAATCCAGAAAGAAAGTAGATTAGCGGTTGCCAGGGGACAGGGGAACGGGGAGCGTCTGCTAATGGGTACAGGTTGCCTCTGGGGTGATGGGCACGTTCCAGAAGTAAGGCAGTGGAGATGGCTGTGTGACATTATGAATATACCAAAACAAACCGTATGTGTTAAATGGGCAGATTTTACAGTGTGTGGGTTCTATCTAAAAAAAATAACCCCAAAACAAGTGTTAGGGAGGAGGCTTCTAGAATACACCTCAGACCTGTGGCCCAAGGGATGAGCATTTATCCACCGCCTCCTGCCCCCTGCAGTCCCCCTCTAGTGGAGGGGGGCACTGTCTGGTGGAAAGGTCTTTCTCCTGCCGGCTTTGGCACGTCTGGGTGGCTGGGTCCCCCGGGCGGTGGCAGGCTAGAAGGGAGGGCTTGACGCTGGAGCCTCTCAGGAGTACTGAGCAGGCTGCTGTAGGGACATCCCAGGAGCACCAAGCAGCAGGGGAAGCCCAGGCTGGGGCGGAAGGCCTGGTGGGTTTGTAGCAGAGCAGTGAGTCCATCTGAGGGGGTGTCAATGGGGGTCACCTTCCTCTCCAGTGGAAAGTGACAGAAGAGGGGTAAGGGAAGCTCCTGTGGGAATCCCAGTGACAGAACTGGGGGCTGGGACCTAAGGGGGTGGCAGTGGTAGGGGTGCTGTGTTCTCAGATCCCGAGTGTGTTTGAAGGAAGAGAGCTGACGGGGATTACCAATGAGACACAGCGAGGAATCTGGAAAGCTCCACGGTTGCCAGCCTGAGCAGATGGAAGCTGGAATTTGCCAAGGTGGGGACACTACAGCGGGGCATGGGGGGGGATGAAGACTCAAAGCTCAGTTCAGGTCTGACAAATAGGAGAAGCCGGCCAGAGACACGAACGTGGGAGTCGCAAACACACACTCGTGTCAGAGCCGTGACTCATGGAGCCCGGCGAGGGGGCGTCTGGAAGAGAAGAGGCCCCAGGACTGAGCCTGAAAGTCGGCCACAGGGTTTAGGGCGCAGAGGCCGGGATGGAAGTGCTGAGTACAGTAAGCGGAGCAGGAGGAGAGGGGCTGGAGACGGAATAAACAACTCTTCTGAGGAATCGGGCCGCAGAGGAGAGAGCTAGAGCTTACTGGCAGCCTGGCGGAAAAGACCCAGTTGAGGCAAAACTAATGTCGAGAGCGACGGGAGCAACACCCGCCAGCATCTTCTGAGTCAGAGGGGGCTCGGTGGAGAGCCGGCGGCGGGGGAAGGGAAGGTTTGGAAGGAGAGCCGCAGAAGGGCCACCTTGGGGGAGGTTGGCATGACCTCCAGAGCAGGACGGCCCAGCTCAGGGTTGGAGAGCCAGGGCTGGGAGGCGCCCAGCGAGAGGAGCCAGACTTGATGGGGGCTGTGGTTTAGCGGAAGGAGGATAGCGAGGGACGAAAGGGCACAGGAGCAGCAGAGGAAGTGGTGTGATAACTCGCCGGGCACCGAAGTGGGGACGGAAAAGCCCACGGGAGGGGGAGGGAAGGAGAGAAGGCGGCCGATGGATGGCTCTCAGGTCCCGGCCGACAAGGCTGCAGAAAAGAGGGGCTGTCATTCCTGACAAAGAGGAGGCCCAGGACTCGGAGGCCCAAGTGTCTCAAAACGGATGGGGAGAGGACTTCGGGGGGAAGGCGAGCGAGCGGCGGCCTTCCAGAAACCCTCTGAGCTGGGCACCAGTCTGCCTTACGGCCCCGCCTCACCGAGTCTGGTGCGTCTGGGGAAGCGGAGCAGGCTGGGCCCGCCTCTGCCCCTCCCTCCGGCACACCCACGCCCCAGCTGCCAGAGCCCCAAGGTCAGAGGAGCCCGCCCCCTAGCGGCCCTGGTGAGGGGGTGTCACGGGTTGTGGCTGCCGAGAGAGGCGCTGGGAGGGAGGTGAGCAAGGCACGGGGCAAGGAGTGTGCAGGGGCCCGGCAGGGTGACTCCTCTCTGACCAGCCAGCCTGGCCCTCCTGGAGTCCCCGGCTCTGGGCCGTCCTACCTGCTTCCTCCGTCCAGACTGGGAGAGCTTCCAAGGCTCCCGGTCCATCAGCTGTACCATCTCAGCTTCTTCCTCCCGGGTCACGAAGTCCTCTATCAGCGTCACACCGGGGAACGGGAAGGCCCAGCCTTCAAAGTCAGACTCCTCAGCCCCCACCGCCCAGCCAGTGTCAGAGTAGTAAATGAAGCGGTGTGTTTTCTGCAAAAGAAAGACGAGGGACCTGGAGCCGCCGAAGCCCTTCCTCACTGTGTGTGCACCTTCCGGAGGCCCCTTCTTAGGAGCGGCCCCTGCCGAGAGCTTCTCCCTCCCCTGGTGCCACTTTGGGAAGCAGCTGGAGTCCAGACTAGGCTGAGAGAGGCAGTGATGCAGAAGCCCTGCCTGGGGCCCTCTCCTTTGTCACATTCCTCAGCTGTAGGTGGGAAGAGCATCCATGTAACCATTTTCTGTTCTGTTTTAAAGATGGGGTGACCCAGGACGAATGAAGTTAAGGAACCGGCTGAAGGCTACACAGCCCAAGGCTGCCCGCGAGTTCACACTGTTCTAGCATCACTGTGGGGTGTCTCCTGCTCTCCCCAGCGTCTAAAGGAAAGGACCCCGGAGCTGTTCAGAGGGCGAGCATGTTGGACAGCTAGAGGCAGAGGTGGGGAGGACTCCGGGCCCGGCCCTCCTCTGTGGTTGCACAGGCACTGCCTCAATCTCCCTTCGAAGGAGAGAACTTGCCAGTCATCCTGGAGGAGTGCCCGGCTGACCCCCTCCTGCTGCAGTGCCTTCAGAATCTGCCCCAGGTTTCGGCCAGAGGCCATCCTGGTCCCAGACAGCCCCCGGCCAATGACTCAGCGCAGGTCTGGCTTTTCATACCCAACATGGGACTCCTCTACCAGTCAAGTCTGCTCCGGAGCTCCCAGCTGGGTTGGCCATGACTCTGTCCCAGCGGTGTGGCGGCACGAAGCCCTCCCTGCCCAATTAATTCTGCTCCCTCCCCTTTTGCATTTCATGGCCGTTGCTACCCACCCCATTGTCCTCTGTCTTCTAGCACTTCACACGGACACGTTACAGTTAGGGAGCCATCCTGGACCTTCTGCTCATCCCACAGACATCAAGTTGAGCAGGTGCTACCCCACAGTGCCCTGTGTCTCCACACCCATGGTCACAGGCAAAGTTCAGACTTTTGGCACTTTTCACGCTTTAATTGCGGTAAGAAAAAAAAAAAGTATATATATGTACACATGCACATGTACGTATATGTACACATGTAAGTATATATGTATATATATATATATACACATACGTATATATATATATATATAAAACGTTTTCACCGCCTTCACCACCAAACCTTCACGTTGTGCACCCATCTCCAGCATTTTTTCATCACGTAAAAGCAAACCTCTGTACCCATTAAACCACAACTCCTTCTTTTCCCCCAGGCCCAGGCACCCATCATTCCACTTTCTGACTCTAAGAATCTGATTACTCTCTGAACCTCATGTAAGTGGAATCCTACAGCATTTACCCTTTTGTGACTGACATTTCAGTCAGTATAATGATCTCAGGATTCATTCATGTTGTGTCAGAATGCCCTTCCCTTTTAAGGTGCATAATATTCTACTGTACATATTGTGTCCCATTTTGTTTATCCACTCATCCACTGATGGATGCTTACATCGCTTCCACTTTTTAGCTACTGGGAATGAGGCTGCTGTGAGTGCGGGTGTACAAATCTCTCTTCAAGTGTCTGCTTTCAATTCTTTTGGGTGTCTACCCAGAATTGCTAGATCATACAGTAATTCTACTCTTAATTTACTGAGGAATCACCATACTGTTTCCCACTGAACCTTCCAAGCTTTTGCCAGGGACACTGTGACAGTTTCTTCCTTGGCTTCCCAGGGTCCATACTTTCCTATCCCCCCCTCCCCCTCCCAGGATCTTTCTAAAACTCACGTGTTAACTTCCTTTAAAACCCTCAGCAGCTCTCCATGGCCCTCGGGACAAATCCAGGCTATCCAGCAGCCACACACAGAGCCCTCTGTGATCAGGCCCCACTGACCATCCCCCCAAGCATCACCCTCCTTCCAAACACACGCACCTACCCCAGGCCTTTATCTAAGCAGCTCCCCCAGTGGAAATGTCCTCGCCCACCTCAAAGGTTCTAAGTACTTTTTCATTAATTAACTGGAATTAATTTCCTCCTTGCCCACTTCTGCCCAACGGTTTCTAGGACCTTCGCCTTGCCTGGTTTTCGGCATCCTTTCCTCTTTACGGTTCGTCTCCCCACTCCGTGAAGCTCCTGGCCCCACGGGGGTTACGTGGAGGTCCGCTGTCACACTACCCCCCCACCCCCAGGGCTCAGAGGGGAGTTGCAGTCAGATGGCACCCACTCCAGTCCCTTCCCCAATCCAAACCCCCCTCAAAGCACTCATCTGATCCTGCAACGCCCCCACGGCGAGGGTCTCTGACACGGGTTGAACCGGGGCCCATCTTCGTAGCCAGTTTGGGCCTCAGTTTCCCTATCTGAAGAAGGGAGTTATGGCACGGCCCCTCCCCCAACCCTCACCTGCGGGGGGTGCTGCCAGGGCGGGTCACCTCCGCGCTGCCGCTCGCAGATCAGACAGGTCCGGATGCCCTTGCAGCCGCATTCCCGGAGGACTTCGGGGGCCGCCACCGCCGCAGCCGCCATCGCCGCGTCCTGGCGGCCAAAGCGCAGGCGCGGGGCCGCGGGGGCCGCTGGGAGTCGTAGTCAGCCCGCGGGGCACGAGGTCCGCCGGGCCGCTTCCTTCCGGTCGTCGCCAGCGAAGGGCTCGCGCGGCGCCGCCTCCAGAGCTCCGCCAGGCGCGGACGTTAACTTCGGTCTCCAGGAGGCACGGACTCGGCCCGACGCCGGTGCCGCCGACCGGCCAGCGCGGGTCGCGTCTCCTCGCCATGGGCCCCCTCTCGGCGCGGCTGCTCATGCAGCGGGGGCGTCCCAAGAGCGACCGGCTGGGGAAAATCCGGAGCTTGGAGTAAGAGGCGGGCCGGGGGCGACGGGGGTCCGCCGGGGGGGGGGGGCGGGGGACACACAGCCCGCCACCCGGGCCTGCGTCGCCCGCTGGGAGTGAAGAAAGTCTCCGACCCATGCCCACTCCCTCCCTGGCCCCGTTATCGCCTTGTCGGTTAGGCGGAGGCTGATCACTCGGGCCAAACTCAGGGCTGCCGTTATGAGAGGGGCCGGCTGGGCCCTGAGTGGCCTTTTCCCTGAAGGGGGCCCGGGCTTAGGGGGAGACAGTCCTGCAGAAAGGGTATTGAGCAACCTGTTGAGCTAATTCCAGAGGCCCAGGGCAGCACAGAGGAGTTCCCATAGAGGATGAGGGAAAGCGTTCTGGAGGTGCCAGCTGTACTCAGTTGTAAAGTAGTTACTAGATTTTAAGAAGGAAAAGCTGTGCATGAAGGTGATCCTCTGCTGTAAAAGGCTTCGGAGGCACCCTGGACTGTCCTGGGGGGGGGGGGGGGGGCTCCTCCCCTCCCCTCCCCTCAGCCCTCCCTGTCTGCCCCCACCCAGCTTGTCTGGCCTGAAGCTGCTCTCGGAGCACTTGGACCCCAAGCTCCTGAGCCGCTTGACGCAGCTGCAAGAGCTGGACCTTTCCAACAACCAGCTGGAGACGCTGCCCGCCAATCTGGGCCTGTCCCACCTGCGCATCCTCCGCTGCGCCAACAACCAGCTGGGAGACGTCACTGCCTTGTGTCAATTCCCGCAGCTTGAGGAGCTGAGCCTGGAAGGCAACCCCTTCCTGACTGTAAGTAGGGTACCCCCTCCCCCACCTGCCACGTACCCAGGGCCGGCACGCTTGGGCTGAGCCACAGGTGGACACTGAGCCACTCTCCCTCATCCCCCAGGTCAGTGACAACCTGAAAGTCTCCTTTCTCCTGCCCAAGCTCCGTAAGGTCAATGGCAAGGATGCTTCCTCCACTTCCTCTCAGGTGGAGAACCTAAACCGGGAGCTGACCAGCAGGGTAAGGGAGCCAGCAGGCTTCTCTGGTGTTTGGAAACGCTTGGGGACCTTGAGGAATGAGCAACACTGGGGGGACCCCGAGTGAGGGTCACGGGAGTGCTCTGCCCTGATACTGAGTGGCCTTTATGTCCTAGCCTGACATGTTGCTCTGAGCCTGGCTGTGGTGCTTGGTCTCTCGTCCTGAGAGGTCTGGCTCTCCAGGTGTGGGGGCGGGGCCCGGCCAGGGAGGCTAAGACACTTTCAAGTAACCTTACTCTGGGCCAGCTTCTCCTTGGGGCTGTTGCTCACGTGTGGGTTGTTTAGGACTGCGTATGCTGCAGCTAAGAAGGCTGTGGTTCAGGGAGACTTCCAGGAGACAGTGAGGTGGAGACACTTGGGGCCAGAAGATTGGATGCAGAGGTTCCACGGAGGGCCCAGGAGATCTGGGGTGGGCTTGAATCTGGTCCCTCTGGTGGCAGGTCACCGCTCACTGGGAGAACTTCATGGCCACACGGAGCCCAGAGGAGGAGGCAGAGAAGGCCCAGGCTGACTTTGTGAAGTCCGCAGTCAGGAACGTCCGCTATGGGCCTGAGTCCCTCAGCGAGTTCACCCAGTGGCGGGTATGGCCTCACCCTGCTGTGCTGGGAGTTGGTTCTCCCAGATCCTCTATGGCTCCCATGCCTTCAACTGCCCTGGAAGCCTCTGGCCATAAGGATTTATGGGAGAGTGGCATGGGTCAGGGAAGGCTGACTTAATGGTTGCATGGGAAGCACAGGCTGTTTGTCCCAGTAGTTGGGGAGGGGCTGGGGGCCCCTAGGACTGCATGTACCCAGCTTCCTGATGTCCCGGCCCCACATAGGTGCAGATGATTTCTGAGGCGCTGGTGGCCTCTGGTGGGACCCAGGTGCATGAGACCGGCATCCCGGAGAGGCCTTCAAAAGCCACAGCCGCCCAGGAGCCCAGGGTAGGTGTATCATGCAGCTCTCAAGGCTCCACAGGCCTGTCTTGGCCTTTCCCGCCTAGGGAGACTAGAGGAGGGAAGGGGAGGGGTCCTGGAAATGAGCCCAGGAGATGGCCTCTGATGGCTGGGTGAGTTCAAGCTGACCTTGGGCCAACCCTGGCTTTCTACGCCCATGGGAGAGTGATGCAGAGGAAGGAAGCCCTGGGCAGATGGGCCCATGGTCACCAGGCTCTTCTCAGCCCAGCCTTGACCCCCTCCACAGGCCAGACCGATGGCCTTGAAACGGTCGGGTGACGTCTCACTCAGCTTATCTCCCAGCAAGCGGGGATGCCCCTCCCCACCGGCCCACGTGAAGGGCAGCCCCATGGGCTCCGATGGCAGCCAGGTAAGCTCGCAGGGGCCAGGAAGCAGCTGGGCAGCTGGCAGGGAGTCAGGGCTGGGGCAGCTGTGAACCCCACCTCTGCCCCCACAGCCTGCCCTGGACCTGGAGCCCCTGCACTTTCTGCAATGTCACAGCAAGAACAACAGCCCTCGGGACCTGGAGACCCAGCTCTGGGCCTGCGCCTTCGAGCCGGCCTGGGAGGAGGGTACATCCTTGTGGGGCAGGCAGGGCCAGGGTGACAGCCAAGGGAACGAGCAGGAACAAGCTTTCTGGTCAGGGGGCCGCCTCGGTGGATGGGGGACCTGCGAGAGACAGCTCATGAAGTGTCGTCAAGGCCAGGAAGGAGCTGCTGGGGCAAACCTCACAGGAAACGCTTTTACTTAGGCTGACCCCTCACAACAGGGCAGGCAGGGGCCACATCACAGACCGTGGCCACGTGTGGCGGGGAGGCCGTGTGTGTGATAGACTGCCAGACGGGCATCGTACTGCACAAGTACAAGGCGCCTGGCGAGGTGAGTGCCGGGGCCCTGCTCGTGCGGGACTGTGGGCAGAGTGCAGGGGTTGGGGGCCCGGGCTCGGCCACCCGCTTGCTCGGTGACTCTGTTCTGCCGGGCTTCAGTACCGCAGGCCTGACCTTGCAGGCACTGTGCGCACGTAGCCCTGCCCCTTAGTGATGCCCTCTCCCTCCCCCCCACAGGAGTTCTTCTCGGTGGCCTGGACAGCCCTGACAGTGGTCACGCAGGCAGGCCACAAGAAGCGCTGGAGTGTGCTGGCGGCTGCAGGCCTGCGGGGCCTGGTCCGGCTGCTGCACGTGCGTGCTGGGTTCTGCTGCGGAGTCATCCGGGCCCACAAGAAGGCCATCGCCACCCTCTGCTTCAGCCCCACCCACGAGACCCACCTCTTCAGTAAGACCCTCTCCCACACCCCTGAGGTGTCCCCAGCACCCAGACGCCTCAGTGCGCCCTCCCCAGCACGGTAGGGAGCTCCTGCGGCTGGCGGGCTTCATGGCTGGCGCCACGCTCTGCTCTGGCCGTAGTAGAAACAGCGTGGCTTTGCGGACGACTGACAGGGCGTCAGATCCTGGCTTTGCCCCCAGCTGCTCCATGGCCTTGAAGCTTTCCCACAGGCTGGGCCGCTCTGTGACCTGGGTGGACACCCCTGCCCCCCAAGAGTGGTAAGCCAGACAAGGGTGATGTGTGAGCAGAGGCCTAAGAAGATGGCTGCCTGCCTTGGGGCACATTAGATTAGGGCGAGGTAGGCAGCGTAGGCACTCGAGCCCTCCGTGGCCCAGCTGTGGCCCGGCCTGCCTCAGGCTGGCCTTGCGACCACGGCCTCAGCCTGGAATGGAGCCCGCGGGAGGGAGCAGGGCCTCCTCAGAGCCGCCTCTCCCCTTCCCATCTCCTGCCCAGCGGCCTCTTACGACAAGCGGATCATCCTCTGGGACGTCGGGGTGCCCAACCACGATTATGAATTCCAGGCCAGGTGATGATGCTGAGGGGCGGGGCGGAGGGGGGCGGGGCGCCGACACAGGGCTGCGGCCTCACACTCTTCCCCACCTGCCAGCAGCCAGCTGCTCACACTCGATGCGGCCTCCATCCCGCTGCGCCTCTGCCCTGTGGCGTCCTGCCCGGAGGCCTACCTGCTGGCTGGCTGCGAGGGTGGCTGCTGCTGCTGGGACGTGCGGCTGGACCAGCCTCAGAAGAGGAGGTAAGGCCGGCCCGGGAGGCCTCAAAAGCCTGGCCGCGGCCAGTCCAGACGTCTGACCCTGAGTGGGTCTGCCGGGGGTGGTGCCCAAGCTGTGCCCCGTTCTGGGCAGCCAGAGGCTGTTTTCAGGGGCCTCTTCCCAAGTCTGGTCTGTCCTCACCTCCTGCCAGTCTCTCAAGGAAAGCCTCGTGACCCATTCCTTCCCTGGTGTTCTGTGGGTGGGGGGGACTGGGCCGGGTCACTTCTCTGAGCTGTGATCACCTCACCTTCGAGGGCAATGGGGAGGCGCGGGGCTCGTCTGTACCACCCGGTAGGCCAGAGACTGAGCTCAGCATAGCATCCCTGCCCTTGCGGGGCCCACAGCCTTGTGGCGGAGACGGGCATTAAAAAAGATGGCCCGTTACCCCCAAGGTGTGAGGTCAGGTGCAAAGGAAGACTAAGGTACCATGTGAGCCTAGCAGGGAGTCAGGCAGAGCGGGGAGGTGCTCACACAGAGGCAGCAGTCTGTGCACAGGGTGGGGACAGCTGGCTGACCTGGGAGGTCTGGCCCAGCTTGGGAAGCTGGAGGAGATGGCACAGGAGGTGGTGAGGTTGCTCGGGCTGGGGCCACTGGCCGTCGGCCCCGGTAAGATTGTGAATTTTGTCCTAAATGCAGTCGATGGCCTGGAAAGAACCTTAGAGGTGGGTGACAGGAGTGAGGCAGCTGCTACATGGAGGCAAATCCCAGAAGCTTCAGCACGGGCTGGAGCAGTTGTCCAGCCCAGTGCCTGTGGTGGCCCTGTGCCACACCTGGTTAAGCCCTGGGCCTGCCCCCTACCCTTTGCCCACCCACATCTGTCTGGGGTCCAAGCCCTGTGGTGGCCCATGCCTCAGATGGGTCTGCTGCTCCTCAGCCGCCTATCTGGCTCCAGGTGGCACGGGGACCGTGGGCGGCTGCCGGGCGGCCTTTCCAAGCAGCGTCGACTCCATACACTTCTCAGCTTGGAAAAGTGCAGCAGCCGCTTCCCACCACCTTCTGGCTCCTGGCACTGGCCCAGAACTGCCTGCCTCACCCCTGCCTCTCCAGACCCTTCCCGGCCCCGCCCCCCAGGACGGGGTGGGAGAACCAGCCCCTCCTGCTCCTGAGTTCCCACCACCTGTGGCTGTGTCCCCAGAGGTGCTGGCTCCCCTTCCAGGGCAAAGCCGAACCCCTCCAGGGCCCGGGACAGATCTTGTCGCATCTCCTAGTTGGGGCAGAGGGCACGTCTAGAGGCACACGGCTCCTGTCCGTGCAGGGGTAGCTGACCGGCATCTGCTGCTGCCCCGCAGGGTGTGTGAGGTGGAGTTTGTCTTCTCCGAGGGCTCGGAGGCACCAGGGCGGAGAGTGGACGGGCTGGCGTTTGTGAATGAGGATGTCGTGGGTGAGTGAGCCCTGCTCAGGGACAGCCTGGCTTCCTGAGAACCAAGGATAGGCCCTGGTAGGGCCTTTGTGGGTCGCTTCTCCCTGGGCTGGGTTTTTTGGTTTAAAATTTTTTTATTTTGAGAGAGAGCACAAGCGGGAGAGGGGCAGAGAGGAGAGACAGAATCCCAGGCAGGCACTGCACCATCAGTGCAGAGCCCGACGTGGGGCTCAAACTCCCCAACTGCGAGATTGTGACCTGGGCTGAGATTAAGAGTCGGATGCTTAACCGACTGAGCCACTCAGGCGCCCCTCCCCGGGCTGGGGTTTAGGGGCTCCTGAGGGGTCCCCGCTATGCAACAGAAGTGTTTGTGGAGAGGGCCCCTCCCCAACCCCAGTTCTCGCCCGCAGCCTCCAAGGGGAACAGCCTGGGCACCATCTGCCTGTGGAGCTGGAGCCAGACGTGGGTGGGCCGAGGCAAGCAGTCCACACTAGCGGTGGTGGTCCTGGCTCGGCTGCAGTGGTCACCCACCAAGCTGGCCTACTTCTCGCTCAGCACCTGTCCTGGTGAGCCCCCCCCCCCCCCCCCTGCCCCATCCCGCCCTCCACCTCCCGGAGCTCTGCCCCACCTTCGATCTCAACGTGTGTGTCCTGGCAGATGAGGGCATCGTGCTGTGTGGAGACGAGGAGGGCAACGTGTGGGTCTACGACGTCAGGCACATCCTGACCCAGCAGCCTCCACTGCCGGCAGCTCCGCAGGCCCCGACGCAGGTAGGCACCGCGTGTCCCTCTCCTGCCGCCGGGACTGCCGTGTAGGAAGCGGGAGCCCAGCCCCCCTCTCTTCCCCCCAGATCCTTAAGTGGCCCCAGCCCTGGGCCCTCGGCCAGATGGTGACCAAGACCATGGTGAACACAGTGGTGGCCAACCCCACCTTTACCTACCTCACCGCTCTGACAGACTCCAATATCGTGGCCATCTGGAAGAGACCGTAGCCAGAGCAGGGCCTCCTGCCTGTCGCGGAGCACCAGGGACACAGCTTAACTTATTCAGCTTTGGGGCTAATGACAGGGAGCTTTTTATCGGCGAATGTTTTTATTAAAGTCTCTACTGTTTAAGAGAAGACTGGAGAGCGGTTTGTGGCCCCGTCTGGCATTCCTAGTCTGAGACGGGCAGGCGGACCTGGCAGCTGAGGGTCTCCTGGAAGCACTGCCTCCCTGGCCGCCCCCCAGCTTTGCAGTTGTTGGTCTAGAATGAGGGATCGCGCCACCTTCTCAGACAAAACTGAGTCTTCCACTCTGAAATACGGCCCCAGAGTAACCGTGCAAGAGTCCACCTCCGTGGAGCCTCGCAATCCACGTGCTGTGTGGTCACCTTGCTTTAGCCCACATCCAGGTCTCTTCCGGCCACACTTTTATTTGGAAGGTAAAACAGACTCTATGTACATACACATTGGCTCTGGAGGGAGGGGCTCACCAGGATGTCCCCGAAGCTGGGGAAGCAGCTCTCTACTTGGGGCCTGGAGAAGGTTCCAGTGCAGGTGCCAAGCAAGACCCCTCCAGCTTTCTATTCGATGCCTTCTTGCTTGTCTTTGATGGCCACCTGAGCAGAGAGGGGCAGCAGCGCACTTAGCCGGAGAGGCCCGGGGCTGGGTGCCGGGAACACAACCCCAGGGTCCCTGACAGAGGTCTGCCAGGGAACTGCCACCCTGGCCCCTCCTGGGAGCCGGGCAGTCAGCAGCGGCCCCACCCCATCTGTGCAAGGTGCAGATGACACAGATGTTAAAATCTGACAAGCTGTGGATCTTTCCCGCTCTATCTTGGGTCTAGACTTTGAGCCCCCCCTGCAGGGACAGGTGTGGCCATCCCCCCTAACTATGGGACCCCCACCCCAGGATGAGCTGCCCCCTCCAGAAATGCCCTGGAAGCAGCCAGGCCTTACAAACCAGAGTAGCCGGCACCACGGAGAAGACTTGGGGGAGGAGCCCCAAGGGGCCATAAGAACACCCAAGGAAAGCCTGGAGCCCTCAGTAAGGTCCCACCCATGCGTGCAGACAGCAGGCTCCAGACCTCAACTCCATAACCCCTTAGTCCGCACTTGCTCGAGACTATAGTCACATCCCTGCTCTGTCACCACCTGCCCCCAATGGTTGCGCCGGATGTGGGCACGAGAACATCCCCGCTCCCCTGCACAGCTGGCTCCTCACCCGGAATCGCTCTTCCAGCAGCGAGAGCTCGCTGATGAGGTCTGTGATGGCATTGGTGAAGGCCTCCTGGGGGCTGTAGTCCGGTGTGGTCTGCACCCGAATGATGATCTTGTGCTCCAAGGGGTGGGGGACTTTGTAGCCCGCAAACAGCACCTGGGGGTCCTTCAGCAGCTGTCTGGGACACACAGATGGCCAGTGTGACGCAGGGAGGCTGAGCCTAGCACCCCTGGGGATTACCAGACCTATAACCAAGGAATCTTCCCATTGGGTTGAAACCTATAAGCAAATACAGCCGGGCTGACCCCAGGTGGCTCCCTGCTCTTGATTTCCCCAAAAAAATCCTGAAAGAAAACGCTTCAAAGATAGACCACATGGGGAAGCCTCTCATAAACACCTCTGTGGGAATTCCACGTGGTAAGCAGGATTTCCAGAAAACTTCCCTCAGGGGAAGTCAAAAGAGCCCTCCCTAGGCAGCCAGGATTCAGTAAACCAGAACACAAAATACAAAGCCCGGCTTCCAGCCCGATGAGAGCAGTAAAGGCAGCAGGGGGAGAAATCGAAGTCCTCTGGGCAACACGGGCTGGCAGCTGCTGCCCACACACAGAGGGCCCCGTTCTGCAAGGCTGTGGCGAAGTGAACTGAAGCCCGGGGGATGTGCCTCGCCTTGCACGGGAGTGGCGAGGCCCCAGGAGGGCCTGAGCACCACCACCCGGCTCAGGGCAGGACTCGGCCAGAGAGAAGACAGGCGGCCAAGTCCACCTCCTCCTTTCAGCCGGGAGACCGGGCAGGCTCCTGCCCACGGCCTCAAACCTTGGAAAGACCCGGCCTCACCGATAGTGTTTTTCAGCAGTGAAACAAATCCTTGGGCCAGAACAGCAATCGCACCTGGCCGGGATCTCACTGGCGTAAACAAACACCCACCAACCAATATCCGCGCTCTGTCAACAGGGGCGCCAGATCACCACAGCCTCTCTCCCACCTCTTTCCTTTACTCTGTACGTTACAGTCTCTGGCACGTGTTATCTTTGCATGCCAGGTGTTACTGAGGTCACCGTGACAAACCGCGGTGGCCGGGGTGGGGGGGCACTAATCCTGACTGCTGCTCCGTGCCCAGCCCCAAAACACAAGTAGGTCTGCTTTCCTCTGGCTCACTGCACGTTCGCTTCCTTTCCTCAGCTAGACGAGCCAACACAGAAACATGGCTACGTGAACCGACACGGGTCAGTGTCCTTCTGCAGAAAATGCACGTTTATGTGTGAGCTGCCAGAACAAGCACCCAGATCTTCCAGTAGCTCAGAAAGACCAGGAAATCTGGAATTTCTGCTCTGCCTCAGCCCCCTAAACACTGCCCAAGAGCCTTTGACTTGGAACTTACGATTTAATGATGTTTCCTAGCGTGTGGTCTTCTTTGTTGATGGTGAACAAACAGGCATTGGGTACCTTGGTGTCCTTGTTAATGGTAATCCTAGGAAGAGACGAGAGCAACTGATGGGGAACAGGGTCTCTCCTCCCCCAAGTCTAAACCCTGCCCTTCAACGCTGGCTCAAGTCCTACCTCCTCCTGGAAGCCTTCCTCAATCTCTTCAACCATAAAGACCTCTGACTCAGAGCGCACGGTGGCTACGCCCTGATTCTGCCGGGACCCTCGCCTACTCTGGACTGTTCCTTGTTCCTAAAGCAGAGTTCCTCCACCTTGGCACCACTGGCATTTAAGGGCGGATAGTTCGTTTTTGTCGGGGGCTGTCTTGTACACCGCAGGACACGACCGGTATCCCTGGTCCCTACTCACTAACTGCCAGGAGCACCCCCTTCATGACAATGAAAAATGCAGACACTGCCAAAGCCCCCCTGGGGGGCAAAATGGGCCCCAGTCGACAAACCTTGCTCCCAAGGGAGACTAAGTGGCTGGTAAGGGCTAGACCACAGAGCCCTCCCTGCATGCCAGGCTGTTAAGAGAAGGAAAAGCCAATGCTTAATTGGCTTTCCGTAAATTACCTCGTTAAGCTCCCCTAAGAGAAAATCCTGTGATTGAATACAGCAAGAAGCCCATTTTCCAGAGGAGGCTTCAAGCAGATTAAGTCACTTGCCCAAAGGTATGGAGACGTTAAGTGGGGGATCCAGGAGCTAAGTCCAGTCTGAGACCACGAGACACCCTTCTCCTTCCCCCTGCAGGCAAGGGGTCACCCAGGGTTCCCCACGGGCGAGTGAAGATCGGACTAGAGCCTAGGAGTCATCACTCTGGCTGCATCAGGAGGATGAAAGCGGCGGCCAGGAAGAGAAATGAGGAGGCTGTCGGATCCCAGAGGAAAAGCACTCTGGCATCAGGTACTCTGAGTTCCGATACAGACCGCCACTTCCTGTGTGCCGGGGCAGTTACTCAGCCTCTCTGAGCCTCGGTTTCCTCCTCTGCAGAATGGAGACATTCACCACCGCCCGGCAGGGCAGTCTCAAGTTTGGCGTACGCAGGGCGAAGCGGATGGGACGCCCAGTAAAAGGTGCTTCCGTCCTCCCGGCAGTGGACGAGCCGGAGGAGCCCCAGACTCTGCCCGCGACCCCCGGCCCGCCCCGCCTCCACTTACTTCTTCTCGCCCTCGAAGAGCAAGAACGACTCGAAGGCGGGAGGGGCGTTCATCCTAGCGTCGCAGCCGCCACCACCGCCGCCGCCGGCAGAATCCTATAACACCACCTCTTCCGGGTTAGAGGCTGCTTCCGGGTTACTCCGGCCAGGTCGAACCCGTGTGAAGACCGGCTGATTGCCCCCTATCGGCCCGGAGGATGTACCGCAGGCACGAGAAAAGCCCGTGGGACCGAAGGCGGGGGGGGGGGGCTGGAGGTTCTGCGCATGCGTAAACCCGGAGTCGGCTCCGTGTGCTCGTTCCCCTGTGGGCGCGCTTCGGCCCCCGCTCGCGGTGCTGGGAGCTGCTCTGCTGGTGCTGAGAGGGCCTCACCGGGCTAAGCGGCAATGTGCCCCTCTCCGCTTCCCCGTGCCCCTTGATCCTTCTTTGGAGATGTGCCCTCGGGGTACCCAGCGAGGCCCTCGAACGGAGGGTGGAGCCAGGGCGCAGTGGGCAGCTGTGGCCGGCGGGGGGCGGAAGACGCCTCACGGGCTCCCGGTCCCCGGGCCAGTGGGTTGTGAAGCCCACGCCAAGGCCGCCTGCCACGGGCCCCCGGCTGTGCCGTCCCTGGCTGGCCAAGGGGGCTTGTGGCCTAATGAGCTTCTTAGCCAGACAGCGGGTAAGGGCTGGGGACAGGTGTATCCAAGGGGGAGAGAAGAGCTTGGAGGGGCAAGTGTAGGAGTCCGTTTTGATTGGTTGGTATTCGGCAGACTACGGTTTAGGGGTTTTTGGTTTTATCCCAAAGCCAATTTCATCTTTTTTTTTTTTTTTTTTTAATGTTTATTTTTGAGAGAGGGGTAGGGGGACAGGATTCAAAGTGGCTCTGTGCTGACAGCAGAGGGCCCCACGTGGGGCTTGAACTCAGGAGACGGAGCTCATGACCCTAGCCAAAGTCGGAAACTTAAAGGTCGGAGGTTTAACTGAGCCACCCAGGCGCCCCTACTACTGTTTAAAGGCCCTGCCTGAGCTGGCTGAACCAAGGGCCTGGGTCTCCCATAAGCTACCGAAGCCTCAGCAGCGGAGGAGCCCCCAAGGAAACCCGGAGCTTCCACACCACTTCCTGGGAGGGGCTGTTTCCTCCTGGAGCTTTGGGCCCCTGGGGTGAGGAAGTGGAGGCACCCGCCTGCAAGCCAGGCCACACCAGGCTAAGTAGGTAGGGAGGAATGGAAGGCAAGGAGGGTGACGATGCCCTGAGGCTGTAACCCGCCCTTCTGGGCCATCCTGGGAAAGTTTGGACGAGGGATTGCTACTTAACTGTTCTGGGCGGGGGTGAGGGGAAAAGGGGATGTCGTTTTCACCCAAACGGGACCTCATTCCCTGCCTGAGAGACCCTGAGGGTGCGGGGGTACATGGCCAGGCACTTTGTTGTAACCTCCTTTGGGCTGCAGCAGCCACCCCACCCCAGGACCCTTTTGGAGGACAGGGTGGTGGGTGACACTACGGGGCCGCGTGTATGCGGTTAAAGCCTGGGCTTCTACTTGTGGCAGCCCCTTAAGTGCACACCTCTTTCCCCTTCACTCTGCATTAGGGCACAGCAGACCCTGGGGTCCATAGTCCCTGACCACAAGGTTCTTGAAACCCAAGGAGATTCAACAGGTGTGCGGACTTGTGTGAGGCCCTAAGGAAGCAGCCAGAGAACAGACGCTGCTGGGGGGGCGCAGCCTCAGCACCCCCTATGCCAGGAAGGGAAGGGGAGACAAGTCAGGCTCTGGAGCCTGCCAGGGGTGTGGTGGGGACAACAGTTGTGGGGAGGAGGGAATCCCCCCGGGATTTGGGGGTGGGAGACAGAAGGGATACACAAAGGCTATGCTGGTGGTCCCAGTCTTTGGCCACCCACAAGAGCCACTGGAGTCCCCAGGCCCACTCCCTCCACCGACCCCCATCACAAGACCCCAGAGGCCAGGCAGTTACAGCAGGTTTATTGTCAGCGACAGAGCACCGCGAAGCTCTCCCAGGGGGCCCAGGCAGTGGCCGCAGGGGAGCAGGTGGGGGTGGCCAGGAGCGAAGGGGATGCTGAGGTCGAGGCCTGGCCTCCTAGGATCCGTGTCCCCTCCCACCTCTCTGGGCCCAAGGAGCATCAGTCCAACAGGCAGGGGCCATCCTAGGGGTGGTTTCTGGCTAGATCTGTCCTGGGCAGGAGGGGTCCCCAGAGTCTGGGCCAGTAGCAGCGAGGGCTGCAGGGCCCGCGGGGAGCAGCCAAGCTTCACCGAGAAGCAGGAGCTCCCCAAGTCCCCTAGAGACTTGAGGTGGGTGACAATGGACCCCCTGCTGCCTGGTCCCTTCGGACTCACCCAGCCCAGGAGAGCCCTGAGCCTTGCTCCCCAGGGAGGGGGACTGAAGTGAAGAGCCAGAAGCACATGGGGGCGGGGGGCGGGGTCTCCAAGCACTGGTCAGGGGGCTCGGCAGGGAGTGTGGGGCAGGCCTCACGTCTGCAGCTCCAGGAGGCAGCTGGGCTCGGAAGGCGGTGAGCTGGCTGGGCTGGATCTGTGGGCCTCCTGGAGGTCCCGCAGCACCTGCAGCAGCTGGGCCAGTGGGTCCTCAGGGGCTGGAGGCAGATGCGGGATGGGGGCAAAGTGGGGCCAAAGGCCAGAGAGCCCCTGGGAGTGGGGCCCCGCCCATAGCAGCCCTGAAGGGAGCTCGGGCCCCTGCAAGAGTCCACACGGGGGGTGACCTACCTCCGCCAGGGCCTGTGAGCACAGAGCCCGTCTCTGTGCCCGCGCTCAGCTCCCGGTGCTTCTCCCTGCGGGGGAGGACAGAGTGAGGGCTCCCGGTGCCCTCGCCAGGAAGGCTGGGTGACCCCCCTGAGCTGGATGGGGTCCTGGGACTGGGGGGCTGACCCTTTCAGTCTGTGGGGAAGAAACAGAGGCCCAGGTCTTGGTCCCCTGGTCCCCTGGCACTTTTCCTCTTCCAGCGTCCTCTGGTCCTCCCCACTTCTAAAACGGGGCAGCTGGGGGGGGGGAGCGGGGGGCGGTGGTCATCAGAAGGCACCACTCCTGTTTCAGAGGGCCCTGGGGAAAGGGGCCAACTGGGGCCTGAAAGCCCCACTATTAACTGGCTGTGGAACCAGCTTCTTTCTTCTGGAAATAGGAAACTGACAATTCAAGCAGGGTTCCTAACCGGGGTCCACCAGACCTGGGCCACCCTGGGCCCTCTCAGGTACAGTCCTGTGAGTTTGCACAGAGGGAGAGTGGGCGGCCAAGTGGACCCCAGGCTTGAAGTTCCTTAGTTAGGAATTCGACTGGCTTGGCCCTTTGGATGGTCTCCCTGATCTGTTTTGGAAGAGAGGTGTCCCTGTGCTAAGATCTAACGGGGTCCTCTTCCTCAGATGCCTTCTAGGTCCTGCGGGGTCGGTCCAGGCCCTCACCTGCTCTGTTCATTGACTTATTCGACATTTACCGCGAGAGAATACATCTGCGTTGTTTCTGGCCACCAAGTGTCCAGTAATTGGTACCAGCAGCCATGGGAAGTGGGTACAGCAGGGCTGAGGACAGGCCACCGTTGTCAGTGGATCAGAGGTGCGGGTGAGGCAGGAGGTCTGGTGGTGTGGGTGGCAAGGAGGTGGGTGCAATGAGAAGGGTGGCCGAGGCGTTCCGGAGGTGGGAGAGGCTCTCCAGGCAGGGTGCTGTGATTGGGGCTATGAGCCCTGGTCCCGTGTTGGGACCACCCGAACACAAGGCTGCTTGGGTTCAAACCTTTGCCACTTCCTGGCTTAAATGGGGGTAACCGTGGGTCCCAGGAACAGAGCAGACAAGGTGGTGGCTTCATCCTGGAGGTGGAGGATGAGGTCCCTGAACAAGGGGGCCAGAGTAGGGGTGGAGAGGGAGCTGGTGACAGGGCCGCACCGGCAGAAAGGAGGTGGCTGCAGGGTGGCCTGGAGGCTACTGGTGATTGTGGCTCACAAGGGGGCAAGTGGTTCTAATCTGACCGCATGAGCTTTGAAGGGTTTTGAGGAAGAGAGTTAACCGCTGGAAACAAGGAAAAGTCATGAAGGAGCGAGGACTGTAGCCCCCCTCCCCCGGGGCCCGGGGACAGGAGTGTGGGAGAGAAAACCGCCCCCATTCCGCAGACTCGGGGAGGCAGTACTCTCAGGAAACACCGGGTTGCTTAAAAATATCGCCATGCTGGCCTCGTCCTCCAGAGCCTCTGAGTCAGTGGGGTAGGGTGCAGGCATCCCATTGGTTCCTGAGCTGGGGAGCTGGGGCCAGGGCTGGGAACCAGGGCATCACGGAGGTGGCTGAGGAACTCAGAGAGGTGCCCGAGGGCAACCCCTGAGCCCCGAGGGCACAACAGGAAGGCTGGACAGGCTGGGAGGCTGGGGCTTCCATGGACCTTTGCCCTAAGTGCCTCACGCCGCAGAGACCTATGTGTCCCTCCCCAGGTGTGGCCACCAAAGGCAGGCCCATGCCGGGCCTGATGCGAAGGGAGAGACCAGCCACACAGAGCAGCCCTGAGCCCGAGTCCCAACTCTGGGCCTCGCCTGGCACATTCTCTGGGGCTGCACGGGCCCCCTCACCGCAGTGTGGGCTCCACGCCCAGCAGGTGCCGGTAGATGAGCTGGGCCTCCAGGTCGTGATCGAGAGGGTCATTCCACTCCTGCAGGGTCACCCGCGACCGGGTCTTGTCACAGCCCAGATCTGGGGGCACATAGAGGGCACGGTGTGGGCAGGCCCTGTGAGAGCTTACGTCCAACTTCCTGGGAGTGCAGGTGGGGACACTGAGGCCGGGAGAGGGACAGGAGTGTGCTCGGGGGCCCCGGGAGGGCAGCAACTCATCCCTCGGATTCTGAGCCCTGGGACACAGGAAGGCAGAGCATGGGAGCTGCACAACCTTCTGGAAGGAAGAAGGGAGTGCCCTGGAACCGTAAGATCACGAGGAGGGAAGCTGAGGGGTTTGTGCCTTGGAATGAGCTGACCCTGCCACCTGCTGGCTTTACAACCTTGGCAGAGGTACCGGCCCTTGGTAAGCCTCAGTTTCCGCCTCCATAAAATGGGCTACCAGACCCTGCCACCTAGTGCCCTGGGGAGCCCCCCTCACCAATGACGAGGGTTGTCACCAAGAAGGTCAAAGCCAACGGCTCCAGGTCAGGCCAACCGACCAGCGACACCCTTGTAAAGACCCACCACTGCTCAGTCACACACGCGGGCCCGGGCTAGAGTGGGTGGGTCAGCTTCCGAGGGCCTCCGTGCCAGGCTCCAGGGGCCCGGCCTGGAGGCAGGGGGGCTCCAAGGGCTGAGGCTCTTCTGTGACTGGGGAGCAAGAATTTTGTGAAGCAGCTGGAGGTAAGGGAAGATCGTCACAGTTCCAGAACTGAGCTGTGCGACAGGGTAGCCACTAGCCACGCCTGGGGGGCTCCGTCAGTTGAGCATCCGACTTCGGCTCAAGTCACGATCTCGCGGTTTATGGGTTCGAGCCCCACATTGGGCTCTCTGCTGTCAGTGCAGCGCCTGCCTCAGATCCTCTGCCCCCCTCTCTCTGCCCCTCCCCTGCTCCCGCTCTCTCTCGGTTAAACATTAAAAAAATAGCAATACTAAAATAAAATTATATACGAGAAAACAAACTTAAAACTCAGTTCCCGGGCCACACTAGCCACATTTCAAGCCTAGACACACGCTCACGACCAGCACGTGCTCGGTACTGGGTAGCACAGACACATACCATTTCCGTCATCACCGGAAGTTCTAGCAGAGGCTCCTCCCGGCCAGCCCTCTAGTGCCCAGGGTCCCCCCGCCCACAGCTCCGGTACCCGACTGCGAACTCCGGGGCCCTCTCTTGCCCTCATCAGCAAGGAATTCCTAAAGCGTGTTCCTTGGAACCCTGGTTCTGCAAGAACCTCAGTCACTGGGCAAGAAAAGGCTTCCTGTCAAGTGAGTTAGGGAGCCCTGGGTCACAGGGTATTAGAAACGGGATCCCAACTGGGCTTCAGGCCACCTCAGGGCCTTCCGTGTTCCCTCGCGTGGCACACACACCACACAGCATTTCCCAAACCAGCCAGTCACGAACCCTCCTTGCCCGGAGCACCCGCAGGGGCCGGCCGGCCTCTGGCGAGTTCCCGCAGGCGCACAGGCGGCCCCCCAAGCCAGGCCAGCAAGCCAGGGCTCGAAGGCCCCGCGTGGATGGGTGCAGGGTAGGGGCCCGCGCCTCCTCTCCCACCTGACTTGTCCTTCTGGTGGCAACAGCTCCACTTGTCCCCGCGGAAGACGCCAGGGTGGTAGGAGCCGAGCAGGCCAGGGTTGCCGATGCTCACCTTCCGCAGCGCAGACAGCCACTGGTTCAGCTCGTTCACGCACTACAGGCGACACGGGGGGCGGCGGTCAGAGGTCACCCCCTCCGGGAAGCCCTCCCTCCCTGGCACTCCCAAGCACGTGGGCCAAAGCGCAAAGCGTGGGCTGGACCGTGGCCAGCACCGGCCCCCTCCGTTGTCCTTGGGGCAGCATACCCCCTGCCGACGATACGTGGTGGCCCTGCTGTCACTGTTTCACCCTGTGGCTTGGGACTGTCACTTCCCAGAACAAGCCAAACCCCTCCCACTTCAGCCTTCCTTCCTGATCCCTGCGTCCCCCCTACATGGTCCCTCCTTCACAGTGGCCCTGCTCAAATGCCACACGTCGGGGGTCCTCCCCCCACCGAAGCCTACGTCGTCCTATTTCCCTCCCTAAGTCTCCTTTGTGCTCTTGAAGGCACTGCCACCATTTGACATTTTAAATATTTATTTAACATCCATCTGCTCCCCTGGGACACGAGCTCCACCAGGGCAAGGCTGTGTTCCGCCTGCCGCTGAACCCCCACCGCTGAGAACAGCCGGGGACCTTGCACGTGCTCACCAGATATTTTTTAGATGAGTGAATGAGTTAATACGTGAAAAGACGAGAAGGCGGTTTGAGGTCACGCACTCGGGGCCACACACGTCCGTAAACGTGTGATTATTACATGTTGATACACACACACAAACACACAGGCGCCAACACACATACTCAGAAATCCAGTTTCCCGCAAACAGGTACAACACGAAGCTCCAAATCATGGGGACATACACGTCCAGACGCTGGGCCTCGCACAGACCTACATGTGGGCAACCGGACAGGCCCAGGGAAAGGCAGGCACGGCACCCCGAGTCTAGGACACAGACACACGAGACGCACACACACACACACGCCGGATCTCACACCCTGCTGGACCCGATGTGGCCGACAAAGGGGTAGGGGACTCCCTGGGGCCTCCGTGGAGCCGCCCCCCAGGTGGCCATTCCCACAGCGCCCCTCCCCTCCAGGGCCCTCCACGGCCCCCACCCTGCACTGCAGGTAGACCGTCTGGGGCTTGCCCGCATCGTCCTCGTAGATGAGCTGCATGACGTTCGAGCTGCCGAAGCTCTTCTCCTCCACCTTCTCCGCCGCCCGGATGTTGGCCGGCTTGATGAGGGCACTTTTCTGGAGTGGGTGGAGTGGGCAGACTCAGGGTCCCAGCCGGGCCCCCCCCCCCCATTTCCTAGTTCTGGGCCTTAGTCTCCCTTTCTGCAGCAGCGGGGGTTGGCGTAGAGGACCCAGCTCTGTGAGTGACCTCGGCCAGATGCAGTGCAGACAGATGGTGACCGATGCCTGGCCTCTCGAGGGTTCCCGGCGGCCCCGGGAGGTCTGAGCATGGGAAACATTGTCTGGAATCCCAGCATTCCCCAGGGCTGGAAGGTAGCACCTGCCAGAATCAGACCCTGTGCCTTTTCCCTTATGAATAATTCCCCAACTTGCCTTTACCTTGCCCAGCTCTAAGAGTCACAACCCACCTCCTGGCCCCTTCTCACTCCTGTCGTCATCCAATATGGTAAGACACAAACGGGATGATGGGGAGTTCTGCGCCTAACAGATCCACATCCCCGAGGGGCCCCCAAGCTGCCGAAACTCCGCCTGTGCCAGCGGCCCCCAGCCCCTCGTCTCTCCCGTCAGAGCTTGCCGGGGCCCTTAGCACACAAATAACCAGTCCCCGCGGCCCTCTGGAGAGCACCCACACCCTCCAGCCTGGCATCCAAGCCCACCAACCCCTGCTGGCCTCAGTGACGAGCAGCGAGTGGGGAAACCTGGAGGGGAGCCTTGAGGACACACATCTGAGCCATCTTGGGGCAGAGCCTCCCAAAGGGCAGAGGATGGAGGGGCACCCGGGTGGCTCAGTCGGTTAAGCATCTGACTCTTGATTTCGGCTCAGGTTATGATCCAGGGTTGTGGGATTGAGCCCTGCACAGGCTCCATGCTCACCGTGGAGCCTGCTTAAGATTCTTTCTCCCTCTGCCCCTCTCACATGTGCTGTCTCTAAAATAAAAAAAAAATTTTTTTTTTCTGTATTTTAAAAAATCAGGGGCAGGGCGCCTGGGTGGCTTGGTCAGTTAAGCGTCTGACTTCAGCTCAGGTCATGATCTCACGGTCCGTGAGTTCGAGCCCCGCATCGGGCTCTGTGCTGACAGCTCAGAGCCTGAAGCCTGTTTCAGATTCTGTGTCTCCCTCTCTCTCTGCCCCTCCCCTGTTCACGCTCTGTCTCTCTCTGTCTCAAAAATAAATAAACGTTAAAAAAAAAAATTAAAAAAAAAATCAGGGGCGCCTGGGTGGCTCAGTCAGTTCAGCGTCTGACCAGCTCAGGTCATGATCTCACGGTTCATGAGTTCGAGCCCCACGTCGGGCTCTGTGCTGACAGTTCAGAGCCTGGAGCCTGCCTCGGATTCTGTGTCTCTCTCTTGCTGCCCCTCCCCTGCTCATGCTCTGTCTCTCTCTCTCTCTCTCTCTCTCTCAGAAATACACATTAAAAAAAATTTTTTTTAATCAAAAAAAGAAAAGGGCAGAGGATGTGCTGCCTATTCTGGGGTACACCTGCTGGAGGGGAGACAGGAGGGGGGCAGACGGGGGTGGTGCTGCACAGGGGGATAGGCGGTATGTCCACAACAGGGCAGAGCTCAATGCTGAGCCCAGAGGGGGATGAGGGAAGGTCCTGCTGGGCTCTGCTGAGGCTGCAGAAAATGCTGAGGGGACTCAATGGCCAGGCAGCTGCTTAGAGTGGAATGCGCTGGAAAGCAAGAGGCCCAGGCTGAGGAGTCACCCAGGAAGCTCAGTTCCCCCATCGACTGCTCAGGGCTGGATTGGGCATCCCCGGAAGACTGTCCCCAGAGCCTGACTGACTGGGGGCCGGGTCGGCCCAGCTAGGCGTCAGCAGGTCTGCCCAAGAAGCATGCCCTCCGCCCCTCCTGGGAGAAAAGCACAGAGGGTCCAGCCCAGGGCCTTCAGTCATTCCACTGGCCAAGATCCCGCCCCGTGCAGGGCCCAGGCGCTGCACCTCAGAGCGACCATCTCCTCTACCCTCAACAGCTTGGCACATAGGGACCATCATCCTCAACTTGAAGGCCAAGGCAACAAGGCTCAGAGGGACTGAGACCCTTCCTAGAGCTGGAAACCAGGACTCCTCCCAGACCCTCTCTAATTCCTTGATTTCCCGGAAGCACCCCTCAGCCCCCCACCCAATTCATGCACCAGGAAGCCAGGACTGACACTGCAGCACTGTCCCCCCACCCCCAGCCCTTGGGGAAGAGAAGCTTCCCTCCGGTGAGTCTTAAGAGATACTGTGGCTGCCACCCAAACAGGGTCCTGCCCGGCTTTATTCTCTGATCCCAGTGGACCCTGGGATGGGCTCCAAGGGAGGGACAGGTGCCTCCAGGGTGCCCCCGCTTGCCCACCTCCTTCCTCACCCACCTTGGAGTTGGGCGTTTTGGCGAAGCTGAGGGCCTCGGTGGTGAGGGAAAAGTGGAGTTTCTTGAAGGAGGACATGAGGGGACCCTTGCCCTTGGTCCTGTGGATGAAGAGCGGCCCCTCCTTCACCGGCGGCGCCTGCAAGCTCAGCGCCCGCTGCAGGCCCAGCTCTGGCGGGCAAGGGAGGGAGGGCAAAATGTGAGCCGAGAGACCAAGCTGAAGCAGGGACTCGGGCAGAGCAAACATCGACAGCAGGCAGTGGGCAGGGCCTCGAGGGGCACAGGCGGCAGCAGGCCAGGCCATGGGGCAGGGAGCGGGGCAAACATGACCAAGAGGCCGCGGATGCAACCAGAGAGGCGCAGAGGCGGGTGGGGACCGGAGACACAGGGCGGGGCAGACGACACCTGGAAGCTGTGGGCGGGGCCGGAGGAGGATCCGGTGTGGGCGGGGCCACCAGCCGGGGGGCGGAGCAAACGCGTGTCTGGGGCGGTTGCGCGGGGCGCGGGGCTTCTCTCTCCGGGAGAGCTCACCCTCCTTCTCCTCGATGTCCACCAGCTTGGTGATGAAGTCCTTCAGCTGGGCCACGCCCTGGCGCACGGTGGGCTGCAGCGGCTCCATCCAAGCCTCCTTGGCTCTGGAAGCTGGCGTGTCCATGTTGCCCACGTTCTGAACCGCCTGAGGGGGGACAGCCGAGGGCCAGGCTCTGCTGGGTCAACGGCCCACCCCTGCAACCTCCCCCGCCCCACCACCAAATCTGTGCTACCCCCACTGTAGAAGCAGAGGTGGAGGCAGCACACGCACTGCTCACAGGCCCATTCCATCCCCACTGGGACTCGGCGCCGAGCACCCCATGGAGTCTGAAACCTTTCGGGACCCGACAGTCGAGGCTACTTGAGCCCAACCGGCTGGCCTTTCACAGCAAGTTTAATATCAGCCTGTTCCACTGGGTGTGACGACCCCAGCCTGGGAGTGAGTAGAGCTGGGGCTACAAGGCCCCCTATTCACACGCAGGCTACACGGCCTTGGGGAACCTCTTGCCCCTCGGAGACCCGTTTCCTCATCCACACGAGATCGGTGCCCGTGAAAACGCTTTGCAAACTATAAAGTGCGGTGCTACAGGTGTTCCTGGGGCCAGTGGGGGGCACACCGCTGTCCAGGCAAGGGCCCCCCCGGGCACCCAGTCGGGCATCTCGCCAGCGTCCACGGGCCCGCACCTTGGCCAGCAGGAGCAGGGTGCGGCTGGTGCGGGCGTCCGCGTGCCGCTCCCGCAGGTGGAAGAGCTTGGGCGCCATGATGGCGGGAGAGACGAAGCGCAGGCACAGGAAGCTGGTGACAGCGATGAATGGCACGTTCTAGGGGGTGCGGGAGAGCAGGGGCTGGACTCCCCGAGGCCGGGGCTCGGAACAGCCCGCTGGGTTTTGGTGCTGTCCCCGCCTCTCCCTCTCCCCACGACCCCGCCAGGCGCTTCGAAGCCCCCCCCCCCCCCCAACACCGCGCCTCCGGGCGCCACAGCTGCCCCCTTCCCCACCGCTTTCTTCCCTCCGCCCGGCCCCACCGGCAGAGGGCGCACCTCGTGCTGGGCGCTGGGGAAGCGCTCGCGCACGCGCCGGAAAAGCTGGCGGAAGGTGGCGCGGACCACGGCGGGGCATGCGCGAACGGAGCGACTGAGCGCGCTCAGCAGCGCCGCCAGGTGGGCGCGCAGCGTCTGCGCGCTCTGCTCCAGCACCTCGGCCTCTGTCTGCGGGCGGTGCAGCCCCGAGCACCTGCGTTGGCCCGCAGGGGACCCGCAAGAGAAGGTCGAGGTCAGCGCCCGTGCACACGGCTGCACAGGGGCTCCTGGAGACAGGCGCAGTAAGGCATCAGCGGAGACGGGGGCACACAGGCAACGCACAGGTGGGCAGAGCGATGAAAAGGTAGACCCAGACCCAGGCAGAAAGGGCCAAAAACATACATTTGCATAAAGGGCCTGACACCCCCACCCCCAGGGATCGCCCCCGGCCTCACCCTACGTCCTTGACTTCCACTTTGCTGGGGTCCAGCTCCACGTACTTCTTCTCCTCAAACACCTTGTCAATGATGGGGCCCAGGACGCCGTGCAGATACCGCATCCCAGCCACCTGGGGGCGGCGGTGAGTGGCGTTGGTCCTGTCTCCCACCTCCAGCTGCCTGCCATCTCCCTGCAGCTGACCTCCCAGCCACCCCCTACACCATCTGCCTGCTGTGTCTACTCAGGAGAGAGCGGGGCACACAATGGGGACGGCGCGACACACTGCTGCCACAGGATGGACGGATGAAGGCAATTCTTAGCCTTAAAGGGCCCTGGACACAGGAGACTGGAATCTAAGCTCCCACTCTGCTTCTTGGCCCTTCTGAAACTCCTCATCTATGAAACAAAGAGCACATATCACTCAACCTCACCTTCAGAAAAGACTCCATGGACTTCGAGGCCAGAGAGTTGCTCCGGAACAGGGTGTTAGCCTCACCTACAAGCAGAGGTTCTAGTGGGTAGGGGGGTTGAGAGAGGGACCAGGCTTTGGGGAGGACAGAGGACCTTGGGAGCCCCCAGCCCGCTGCCCCAACTCTGCCTTTTGCTCTTTCCTTTGCCCCCTAATCAGATCAGGCAGCTTCCTACAGGAAGACTTCCCAGATTTCTCCCCTCTCAGCACCTCTGGAGTCCTTGGCTCCTGGCTCCCCTCTCCACCACACCCTCAGACAGGCCACTCCCTCCCGGGCCTCACTGGTACGACCCAGCTCCAGCTGGAAGAGCAGGTCCAGAAAGTCTTTGGCCAGTCCCTGCCCCAGGAACAGTTTGAGCAGGTTGGTGGCCACATCCTGGCGGCATTCGGTGCTTGTTGTCTCCTCGATAAGTGCTATCAGCTGCCCTGGGCCCTGCAGGAGGCAGCAAGGAGAGGCAGGGTCAGAAGACGCACGGGGGAACCCAAACCCTTCACTCTGAGGGCCTGGGACCACCACGGGGAAGGGGGAGGGGTGCTTTCCCACAGAATGGCGAGGGGCCCTGGGCATTGGTTAATTCCTTACCATCCTGAGAACTGAGAGTTTTGCTCTTCAGAGCAGGTTTAGAAGGACAGGGAGAACAGGCCTGCTGTCCCTGGACCCTCCCACCTTCCCCCGGGGCCCCCTCACCTGGGTGCCCAGCTTCACCTCACGGCACAGCAGCTGCACCAGGGGCTGGTAGCAGCCGGAGGGCAGTACCGTCTCGTCCCGCAGCCGCACCTCCAGCTGCAAGGAGCCCAGGTTGCCCCTGGAACGGGCAGCCTGTGACCTCTCCACCAGGGACCCAGGCCACCTGGGCCGTGCCCCCTCCCGCACTGCCTCCATACTCCCCCCTGGGGCCTGCCCTCCACCTTGGTTCCCTGCACTGCACCCCTCCCACTTTTTCCCCAAGGTGCTCTCTGCTTGGAAAGCCCTTCCCGCCTCCAAACTCAGGGGAACGCCACCCATTTTCACCGCCTGGCTCCCTGTCACTTCTAGACGCCTTGAACTCTGCGCTTGACCCACGTGGACATGCGGGGCTCCCAGCTTTGAATCTGTAAACTCTCAGAGATCCGCTCCTCCACATACACAATCCCCAACTGTCATAACAACCTGCCAGGGGAAACTGAGGCTCGAGGGGATTAAGCAACTCGCCATAATGGATCTAACTACCAAGCTCCTCTGCTCAGACCCCTTCTGGGGAGGGTGCTGACCAAGGCTTAACCTCTCTAAGGCCCCCAGGTCCAGAAGCACAGGACAGTTCACTAAGTGATGCACTAGCACATGGCCTCATATACAGTAGAAGCCGCCAAAACGGCTCGTCCTATGGAAATGCCTGCTGCGGGGCTCAGCCCCTACCCTGCCCTGCCCCTGCCCCGCTGATGGTGGGGATGGGGGGTCTGGGGTCCTCTGCAGAGAGAGTGAACCATCCAAGGTGGGGGACACTGCTGATCCCCCACTTCCGGGCTGAGTGGTGAGCGAGGAGGCCAGAGGGCTTCCTCGAGGGGGTTGCCAGATTTACCAAAATAAAAACACAAGAAACCCAGTTAAATCTGAATATCTTTGGTAGAAGTCGGTCCCCAACATCGCACGGACATACTTACACTAAAAATTATTCATTGTTTGTCTGAAACTCAGCTTTAGGGGGACAGCTTGTATTTTATCTGGCAACCTTATTCCTGGAGAATTTGGGGGGAGAGTCAGAGCTCTGGGGACTCAAACTACGGTCTGAGGTCTGCAGAGAAACCCTTAAAGGGAAAGGGCTGAAGGCCTGTTCCAGAATCTGCCAGAAGGTGGAAAGCAGGAGACCGCCTTGGAGGACAGGCCTGAGTCCAAGGCTGTGAGAAGCCAGAGGTGGCAGGATAGGCCAGGATAACGGAGCCTGGGCCACCGGGCAAGCGCAGAAAGAAACCTGGAGCTGCGTCAGCCCCTCCCCCCACCACACGCAGCCCCGCCTATTGGAGCCACTGTCCGTGCCCCCCTGCCCTGGGGACCCCGAGCCCACCAGCCCCACCACCGAGCCCCAGGCACTCACTCTCCCCGCCGATTCTTGGACTGGTCGGGCTGCAGCCGGAACCAGCCCTCCTCCTTCTGGGCCGCGCACAGTTTCTGGACATTGAACACCACCTGGGGACAAGGCAGAGGCAGGGGGACCGCGCTGGGGCTGGGGCCCTCAGCGCTCTTCCTTGCCAAGGAATCTTCCTTTGGGGGAGTCCCTTCCGGGGGTCCCTGAGCACCAGTGGCTGGCCCAGGGGAGTGCCCCTTTGAAGCAGCAGCAGGGCGGGGTGGGGGAGGAGGGGAGGAGGGGAGAAGGGGGGTGGTGCTGGAATGGAGGCGGGGCAGGTGCAGCCAGAAGGGGCAGGGTGCTCACTTTGCCCAAGAAGTCATTCCTGCTGACGAGGTCCCAGTCCCAGGCTTCCACACACAGCGCCTCTGCGGCCCCCTCCTCCAACTCAAACTCAAACATCTCGTTCCAGCGTGGGTAGCGTGATTTCTTCACGATCTGCCCAAAACGGGGTGAGTAGGGGTGGGGTGACCCCAAGGGCCCCCCCCCCAAGGCCCAGCCACCCCAAACACCCCACGTGGGATCCCTGCAGGGGCCTTGCAGCGGGAGAGGGATAAACTTCCTGTTCAAACCCTCCCCAAACCGGGAGAAACTGGGGCTCAGAGTGGGTAAGGCACTTGTCCAAGGCCACACAGCAAAAAGGTAGCAGATGGCACTGAGAAGCCAGGACTCCACCCCCTTCCCCTCCCAGGGTTGCGCCCACCACCCCAGCTATTTGCTGGAGGTGAGGAAAGCCACGTGGGGAGCTGCTGGACTGTGCAGATGAACCCCACACTGGTTGTCTCGGCCCAGCCTGCAGGGGTCGGTGCCAGAAGGGCTGGGATCTGTTAACACCCTCACACAGGTCACCCCGCTTTCCCAAGCCTCTTCTGTGGGACCGTAGTCCCAGCCTGACCTCCCGGGTGATGAGGGCCCAGGCCAGACCCCGAGCCTGCCTGCCCCCTCCCCAGCCCCCTCACCGAGGTCTCCTGGGTCCGGCCGCTGTAGCGCACTCGGACAAAGGGGTCAGAGGCTCCATTCCGGTCCTTCGGGGCCAGGTCCCTGGGGAAAGTGGAGCATCCACTTGTCACGTGACCGTTGCGGGGGTCATCCGGGCCCACCGGGTAACTATGCACAGCGCCCCTCCCTTTTCTGGACCCTGATTCCCACAGCGTTCACCCCATGGGCCTCCGGGGGCACCCACACCAGACCAGGGATCCTCTGACTCGGCAGGACTAGCTGCTGCTCTGGGGACTGGGGGAGGCGAGCACATCCGTGGAACAGCCCGGGCTGTGCCGCCCCACCCCCAATCTGTTCCCAGGGCAGGACTGAGCTGGGGCCACCTCTCTGAGCCTCGGTTTCCTTGTCAGTGGAATGGAGAAGATCGCCCCAACAATTAAGATCACGGGCTTCTAGAAGGCCTGCCCCACAGGGCCAGGGGGGTTTCATGAGCAGCCCCGATAGGCCATCCTGCTCTGTCTCCACAGCTGGTCCTTTGCAAGGCCCAAGGGCGGTCAGGCGCCCCCGGCTCAGGACCCTTTGCGCCAAAACAACAAAGCCCATCCTTCTTCCATCTACTATAAATATTAGCTTCTGCTCTTTTTGGTATTTTCAGCTCAAAGCCTCTCATGCCTGGTTTTCTTTCTTCCTCAGAACCGTCTAATAGGAATCCCAGAGCTTGGCCTTGAGGACCTGCCCAGAAAGATGAGAAATGTTCTTTCTGCCTCTGCAGCAAAGGCGGCTTCGTAGGCCTCTCAGGACCCCAGCAGGGTCTGAGCTGGGGGCGGCGGGGGCCAAGGCCCCTCACACTTTACAGAGAGGTCTGGACAGACCACTCCTCCCACCCAGGCACCTGCTGAGTGGAGGCCAGGCTGGAGCCTCGGCCACCCACAAGTTTTCCATGTGTTTGTGGCTGTTCCACGTTCCAGCCCCAGGACAGAAAATAAAGCCCAGGGGAGCCACAGTCCTCATCTGCAGGAGAGAGATCTTCCTCCCAGGGAAGCCACCCACCCACATGGGGTTCCACTCCCCACCCTGCCGCCCCAGAGGCGAGCAAGGACCCTGTGGAGGTGGGCTGGAGCCAGAAAGGAAGGCGCTTCTCATGGAACGTGTGTGACTCACACTCAGGCCCGGACGGGAGGGGAGCCTGCAGCTAAAAATAGCGGGGGTGGGGGGGGGGAGGGGGAACCCTGTCACAGGTGACTCAGGCCCACCTTCCCACCCAAGCCTCCCTCCTGGAGAGAACCCCGCCCCTCCCATCTGGAGTTTTCCAGCAACTCCTTCCACCCCCCACCCCACTGAGGACCCCGCTACACATCCACGCCGTATCAGGTCAAGTTCATACTGGAGTCAAAGGCAGCAGAAGCCCAGTCTTAGCACTGGGCCTGCACGTTCAGAGTTTGGGGTCCCCTCTGTGATGCCCGAAGCTCCACCATTAGAACCTCACCCCTTTCCCCAAGAGACATAGCCTCCCGTGTGCGGTCACCCAGGAAACCTCTTCGGGTCCGAGGCCCTCCTCGTGGGAGGAGGTGCAGGGCCAGGACGTGGAGGGGGGGACGGCACACCGGGAGTCCTAGCCGGTGTCCCTAGCTGTGTGGGGCCCTCCGCCCCGCTCCCCCGCGCCTCCCGTCTCACCTGGCCTCCAGCACAGAGCAGCGCAGCAGCCGGCGGGCCCGGGGCCCCGGCACCACCTCCAGGCGCAGGTGGATCTCGCCCTGCACCTCCTCATCGGGATCGACCTCCGTCAGGTGCGCCCATCCGCTGAAACCTGTAGGGCTGGCGGCTCAGCCGGGGGCCTGGCCCTCTCCCTCAGCCCCGCCAGGCGCCACCCGGCCCCCTCTGCAGGCCCCTCGGGGTCCTCTCAAGCTCCGTGAGGCGGGGGCTCTTGTCCCCACTGACAGACGAGGAAACTGAGGCTCAGCAGCTGAGCAACAGCGCTTGGAAGAGGCTTGATGAGCATCCAAATCCGGTGACCCCTGTGTCCTTACTATTGTGTCACAAGGCATGTGACGGCTCTGACCCTGACTCAGTTTCTCCAACTTAAAACAATGGCTCTTGTCTAGGGCGGCTGGAGGAGGAACTAAGGCCAGACGGGGAAGCAGCAAGGGAACAGCATCACTTGGGCCACTGGACCCTGAGGGGCTGGTGGGGGCAGCGGGCAGGAAAGGCCTCCGGCCTGGCAGGGGCCAAGAGGCTCCATGAGTCAGCAAAGTCCCCCCCACCCCCGCATGCCTGCCCGGCCTCACAGACAGGAGCAGGTGCGTGCCGGGAAGGCCCCGGGAGAGTCCCAGGGACTCAGACAAGCAGAACCCGTACTGTCTGAGAGCTCCTGGCCTGAACCCTCCCTGGCAGATAGGGACCCAGCCCAGAGGAGGCCCCGGGTCACACAGTGAGGCTGGGGAAGAGCTGACCCTGGAAACAATGTCAGCATCCCGGCAGTCACCAAAGGGGCCCAGCCCAGCCACAGGCTGACCCCTCACAGGCTTAGGACACGGTGGCACTGGGGCCCAAGCTGGGGGGACTCCAGGGGTACGGAAAGAGCCAGCCCGATTGGGAGGAGGGGGCCTCTACACCTCAGCAATGGAGCATAGAAGAGGCCCTTCTTCTGCCCGCCGAGGCTTCAGATCCCACTGCTAGCAGCCCCCCTCGGCCCTAGGGGGGTGCGGTCCCAGCCAGGGGGCAGAATGGGGCCCAGGGCACAGAGGCCAGGGTGCCGGAGCTGGCCAGAGGCCCTTCTAGGGAGGGCAGACGTGGCTCTCCCTAGCACGGGCCCTGAAGCAGCCTAGAAGAAGCGTCTTTGAAATGGGGGAAGGCCAGGGACAAGCAGAGCAGTGGGGCAAGAGAGGAGGGAGGCCAGAGTGGGCCACAGGCTCCCTCCCGGGGGTCTTACCCTTAGGGTGAGCGGCCAGGGTGTCCCTGGTAAGGCAGACCTTCCCAATAACGTCGTCCCGGCTGGAGGATGAAGAGGGAACCAGAGCTGGGCAGGGCTCTGCAGGGGGCTCAGGACCCCCCTCCTGCCCAGTTCAGGGGCCCTGTGGGAAGCAGGGAGGCTGACACTCGTCACTCACAGGAGCCTACTGCCGCAGGACCCATGACCCTCCCGTAGGCCCTGCATTCTGGACCCTCTCGTGGGTATGTGCCCTGTTTCTGCGCACGGATGGACACGTGTGCCCACGCATCTGCCGAGCTCATGCTCTGTGGGTTCTCTAGCTCGCAGCCCCCACGCGTGGCCCAGCACACCCGTGCCTGTGTCCCCGCACACGCACATGTACGATGCGGTGTGAGCCCAGTGAACCCTCCGCCCCCACAGACACCCACACGCTCAAACCCCGATCCCTTCCAGACCCTTCTGGGCTCTCCCTCCCGCCAGGCTGTAAAGAGGATGCAAAGCGACCAGCAGTCCCAGCAGTGAAATGGGCAGGTGGTGGGGTCTGGGCCCCAGCCAAAGAGTGGGGGCCCACCCACCTGAGGGCATCCTCATCCATGACGTAGAAGGCCACCGCGTGGAAGGCGGGCGGCAGGTGCACCTGGTACTCCTCGCCCCAGAACGGGCACAGGGTCTTCCACACAGTGGCTGTCCTACAGGAGAGGACCCTCAGCACCTGTCTGGGCCCCCCGCAGGCCCCAGGCCACGGCAAGACGGGGCCGTGCGACCTAAGTCCACCTTTCCCCACATCTCCTTCCGCTCCCGGGAACAAGTGCTCTGCCAGTGGATGGTTTTCCTTGTCCTAGACCCTACTGCCTACCATTAATCATTCCTTCCTGACCTTCCTTGCTGCTCTGGGCAGGGCACAGGGCCGCATCCATCAGGCCATTTTCCATCTGGGGAAACTGAGACCACAGGTGGCCGGAGCTGGCCTCAGGTCCCATAACGGGGCAGTGGCAGAGCCGGGACCAGAAGCCCGGCCTCCTAGCCTCACCCTGGCTCCTGATGCTGAACAGACTTACTAAGGGTGGGAACAGGGGGATGGCCAAGTTGACCCTGGAGCTAGACAATCCTCCTGGGGGGGCCTGGGAGCCACGGTCCAGAGCCTGACCCAGAGAGGTCTTGCGTGGGCAGAGCCTCACCCAGCTCTGGCCAAACCCCCAGGGCAGTGCCCCTCAGCTCACGGGACTCAGCAGGGCATGTGGGGGTGGGGGTGGGGCAGAGCTGAAACCCCCAAGGACCCGGATGAAGGCTCAGGGCGTCACCTTCACCCCAACCGCTTCTCAGGTAACTTGAACTCTGGAGCCTCGGTTTCCCTGTCCGTCACAGAGACAACCAGAGCCATCCTGCCTGCCCCCTCTTGGTATCGTGGTTTGGAGGGAATGAGGCAAAAGACTTGAGGTCCTATTTGCAGTGGGGGGAAGAACCGCGAGTCTGTCAGCCATGGGCGCTCAGGTGGGCGGAACAGGGGGGCGGCTCTGGCCACGAAGTCCGGGACACGGAGGGCACGAGACCGCAAAGGCCCTGCCCAGAATCGTGGAGCCCTTCTGTCCACACCCAGGGGAAGTGGCCCTTCTGGGTACAGGCTGGGGCCCCCAGGCTGCAGCAGCCTTTCTGGGGTACAACCACTGTGGGAGTCTCTCAGGAAGCGGGAGCAAGGGCCGGGGAGGGCGAAGGAGCTCTGGCTTTGGGCTCCGCCAGATGTGGGTTCCAGTCCGAATCTGCCACCTCCTAGGTAGGTGACCCTGGGCAGGTTACTTAGTCTCTCTGAGCCTCCGGGCTCCTCATCTGCAAACGCGATTTAATAATATCACAGCCAGCTCGTTGTAAGTTTTCAAATGGGCTGCAAAAGGTGTAGCACAGGGCCCGGCAGACTGTACTCCGTAAATGACAGCTGCTGGTCCTAATCATCATCCTCTGTCCCTTTTGAGGGCTGTAAAGATTGTAAACGGGGCGCCTGGGTGGCTCGGTCCGTTAAGCGGCCGACTTCGGCTTAGGTTATGACCTCACGGTTCGTGAGTTCAAGCCCCACGTCGCGCCCTGTGCTGACAGCTCAGAGCCCGGAGCCTGCTTCGGAGCCTGTGTCTCTCTCTCTTTCTGCCCCTCCTCTGCTCACTCTCTGTCTCTCAAAAATAAATAAACGTTAAAAAAAATTTTAAAAAAAGGAGCAGAGTTGGTGAGAAGCCCTTGGATATAATCCCTAGATGGGCGTCAAGGTCAGTCATTAGCATGAGGAGTTATGGGTCAGGTCTTTCTCCCCTCCAAGCGGGTGTGTCAGGGCATTGGGGGTGGGGGCGGGGGACAGGGGATTAGATGCTCCAAGACCTCCCCCTTCTACCCCCCACCCCCACCCCCCCTCCTGATGATGGGCTCATTGTCCACCTTCACGATGCAGTAGGGGTCGCTGCTGCCGGTGCTGCAAGACAGAAGGCCAGGGAGGGGCGGACTGGCGTCCAGCTGCAGGCAGGGTGAGGGTAGGGGTTCCCAGCCCTCCCCTCGGTGACCCCAGGAGAAAGACAATCAAGTCTGAGGTACCAGGGCCCGGGCTGGTGCCTGAAGGCTCCTCAGGCCAAAACGTGTGCCCCGCCATCAGTGTGGGAGGCACCGAGGCTCCCCTGCCCAGATGCAGGGGAAGGGGAGAAACGGCTCACTGCCGCCCCTGCTCATGAATGGATGCCTCTTCCTGCCACCCTTTCCTCCCACCCCGCCCTGTAACGGTGCCCAAGGAACAGCCCCGGGCAAGCTGGAGAAACCCCTATTCTCAACACCCAAGTCAGCCGGTTTTCTCCTCTGAGCCCTTGAACCCTTACCCCTTGCTACTGCTGCTCCCCAGCCTGGACAGCAAGGCCCACCTCCCAGCCTCAGCCTCCCCCCAACCCCCCCCCCCCCCCTACCCCCCCAAGAGCCCTGCCCTGTCCCAGAGGCAGGAAGTAAGGTCTCCCCTTGGGTCCCACTGCCTACAAACTCTCCATCTTCTCTCCATCCCGGGACTGCTCGTGAGTACTGTCCTCAGCTGCCATCCCCACCTGACTACCTGAGTGCAGGGGCCACTTCTGCGTCCCCCCAGGGGCGAGGACAGGGGTCCCAGGAATGTTTCCTGGATACACGAATGAATGAACAAACGTAACAGTCTGCCCCCGAGCTCTCGGCCACCCGGGAAAGAAGGAAGGGGCAGACCAACCTGGGACTGCTCAGGCGCCCTGGTCTCCGTTGGTGGGGGATTCCTGGGGTGCTCTAGGCTTAGGGCTGGTCCCAGGCAAGTAAGGGGGTGAGGACTGTCTCCAGAAGTGCCTTTCAGGCCCAGTGTCCACTAAAAGGAAGTGTATTTGCTTGTTGGAGGTTGGGGAAATTCCAAGTCTTGCTTCCCTTCTCAGAAGGGGCCCTTCCTGCAGAGGAAGCCACGAGATGCAAACATCCCAAAGGTCCTCCTGATGCTGACCGGAAATGTCTGCCAAGACTCAGTTCCCCACACGGCACGGTGGGGCCACGACGGTGGCTCACGGCTGCCTCAGGCCCTGACCTTCGAAGAGGGTCAGCCGGTGGGAGAGGTTCAGTAAATGTTGGCACCGCCCTAGACGCCTTGCTCTTCTTCCTGTAACCCCTCTCCTTGTCCTTTAGGAGCCCCCTCCTCCAAAGAGCCCCTGGGGAACACTCCAGCTTGCATCCCACCACCCCAAAGCCAGGGGGCCCTAGGCCTCCAGCAATCAGGGCCCTGTGCACCCCAGGAGCTGGGCTGGGCGGCAGGGCCCCGGCAGCTGCACGCATGTTTGCACCAGGAACTCCGAAGGAGGGAGACATCGGTGTGGGCTGAGGCCTCTGGGGGGTGGACTCCCTCTACCCCGCCTCTGCCTTCACCCCTGGCACCCCTGTAGCCCAGCTCTGCCCACAGCGCAGTTCTCACTCAGCGAATGAATCTCTGAATGAAGAGTGAGGTCTGTGGCTTGTGTTACAGGCAAGGTTGCTGGAGGCCTGGAGGCTGGAACAGACCTACGTGCGCAGGGGCAGGGTGAGCTGGGTGGCTGGGTCACAGTGGGGCAGAGGGGCCGGTGTCAAGAGTTGGCTGAAGCCAGAGGCCCGACCACGATCCCTGGCCAGCTGCTGGGACCTGTGGCCCTGCCCAGTGCCTTCTGCCCTGATGAGGCCCCTGGGCTGGTCCCGTCTGACTTCTCCTTCCCCAGCCTGGCTACTTGCAGGGTCTCTATATTTAGGCCTTTGGCAGTTTCCAGGCTGTGGAAGGGGAAGGATCAGGGCAAGCCCTGAAATAGTTCTGGGCCCGTCCCCAGGGCCACTGGGCGTGGGAGCCAGTCACCAGTCATTATGAGACTTAGCTCCTGTCTGGCTGACCCAAGCACCCAAGGATGGGAGACGGTAGAGGGAAACACAACAGGAACAGGTGGGCTCTAAAAGCTGTCGGTGATGGGGAGCACAGCTGTGCTCTGTGCCCTTAAGAGAACGAAAAGCCCATGAGTGGAGGTGGCAGGGAGGCAGGCCGCGGCCGTGTGATGATGTCTCCCTCCTTAGAACAGTCTCAGTCAACATGGGCCACTATAAAGGTAGTGAGCTCCCCGTCCTCAGAGGTGTGCGAGTCCCGGCTGGAAGAGATGCTACTCAGGAGACAGGCTGATGAGGCACAGTGAGGCAGGCTCACCACCACCCCTGCCTCCAGCACTCAGTGCGGGGCCTCCAGTGATCTTCAAACCCCTGACATCCGGGAGCTAAATCATTTGCATGGCATTTGCAAGGCTCAGTCCCCACAGAGCCCCACAGCAGGCCTGAAACCTTGGTCCAGCCAGGATTCTTGGCTTGTCAGCAGCAGAAAGAGTGGGTTTCAATGCTGACTTCCCTACCCAAATGCTGTGTGGCCTTGGCAGGTGACTTGCACACCCTGAGCCTCAGTTTCCCCTTCTACAAATTGAGCATATCTACTTTATAGGACAAATAAAAGGATTAAATGGAAAGGTCCTCCACACCCCTTATTCCCCCCTACTGTGGACCAGGCGGCCCCAGAGCCCCAGGAAGGCCAAGATGAATGTGTCACGGTTCCTACCCTCACCCCCAGGCTGCCCAAGAAGCAGCAGCTGCCACCAAGGGCTTCATCCTAACTGCCCCCAAACCGCTGGAGGACACAAAACAGCCAATGAACAGCCCTGCCGGAGGGCACCAGGGAAAGCCAGAGCGCAAGTCTGAGAGGGGTCCTGAAGGATGACCAGGAGTTTTCTGGAGGACTCTGAAGGGGAGTGTTTGAAGGCAGAAGATCCTAAACGTGTGCAAAAGCAGGGCCGGGAAGAGCCCAACCATGAGAGGCTGGGGGGGGGGGGGGGGGGGCGGGGGGGGGGGGCACAGCTAGATTTAAGAGCCCGGTGACAGGTCAGAGCCACTAAGGGGAGGGCGGAGGAAAGGAGGTGAGGGGAGGTGAGTAGGGAGGGGGGCAGGGCAAGGAAAGAGATCCCGGAGGCAAACCAACAGGCCTCGGTGGCCACTCCCCCCGGGGAAGGAGACCCAAGGCCCCTCGGCTGTGCAGAGGCAGGGCTGGCCAGAGAAGCCGGCACCTTGGCTCCCTGGTAGACGCAGTCCAAGGCTTCACCACCCAGGGCTGGGGAAAGCCTATGGCCAGGCACTAGGGCCTGCGGGGATGGGGGGGGGGGGGGGGGGGGGGGGGGAAGGTGACAGACGGAGGGGATGCTCCTCCCGGCAGCCACCAGCCAGAGGAGGCCCAGCTGACCTAGTTACCAGTGCCAGCAAGGGGGGTGCTCAGAGGCTGGGCCCGGAGGCTAAGACCCTCCTCGGAGTTCGGTTGCCTGCTCTCCCCAGAGACCACAGGCTCAGCTCCCGCCCCACCTACAAGCTCAGAAACCCACCTGGAGATGGCCCTCACAGCCCCCTCCCTCACCCATTGCCATAGCAACTGCTGAGTCTGGCCTCGCCTGGCCCAGGGGGCCTTGAACTAGAACTGCTCAGGGCGCTGAGAGAGCGGGGGAAATTCACGGGGGCCAGGGGCCACTGCGCCTAGGGGAGAGATGCCCGCGCCCCAGCCTCCTGCACCCCTCCCCATTCGCATCCAGGTGCCTGCTGAGGAGCCGGGGTTGGGCAGAGGAGGGGTGTGGAGGGGGGCTCCCGACAGTAGACTTTGGACCCAATGCCGCCTCTGGGCTCCCCTTCCCCCACACCCTGCTCCAGGCAGCCAGCGCACCTGGAGCTTTGTGCTTAAGAGATTTTATTTTATTTTTTTAAGATTTCATTTTTAAGTGAACTCTACACCCAACCTGGGGCTAGAACTCACAATCCCGAGATCAAGAGTCACATGCTCTACTGACTGAGCCAGCCAGACACCCCTGTGCTTAAGGGATTCTGACCTCCAGTCTACAGAAGGGGAAACTGAGGCTTCAGAGATAAGATGCTGTCTAAGGCTGTATGCGAGGGAGGCAAGGATTGGATGGGGCAACTCATCTCTGGAACCTACTGAGAAAGGGGCTGGGACAAGGGGCCCCTAAAACCTCCTCAAATCTGGCCAGGGACCAGGGAAAGCCCTAGATGTTGGTGTTGGTTAGGAGCTCTGGCCCCAAGATGGTGCTCAGCCATTTGGAGCCAGCACTTCACGTCTCTGAGCCTCAGTTTCCTTATTTGTAAAATGGAACGATGAGAACGGCCTTGCTGGGCAGTTGTGAGGAGGTAAAGCCATCGCATGGCTCAGCCACCCCATCTTTGCACGGTACCGGCCTCCTGACCTACAGGTTCACCCTCCACGCCAGAGCGCAGCTGGAAGCCCCGGGACAGCCCCCCGCGCTGGGGGCGTGTTTCAGGTGCACACTCCCGGGTACTAAAGGTTTCGGAATTACTGAGGAAGACCCCTAGTTTCCAGGGGGCACCCCCACCCCCCCAGCCACACCCCCCGCAGTTCACTGAGGCATCTCCTAGCGAGGTCTCCCCCACGCTCAGCCCCTGTCCTGTTAAAGCTCTACCCTTCCTTTCTTGAGCCGCCGTTCGCTGTCTCCCTGCTAACTAAGGCCCCTTATAGACCCCCGTCCCCTCCCCAGTCCACAGCCCTTCCCTGTCACCCCCTGCCCGGCGCCTGCAACAAATCTTAACTGTCCCCATTTCCCTTCCAGTCCCCCACCGCGGCCACACTCGCCACACCCTCGCCGCTGCTCCACTTGTGGGCGGGCCGTGCGGACCCCAGAAAGGTCAGGCACAAGGGGCAGCGCCCCTCCCCAGAAAGTTGGGGCCCCCACCCGCGGCAGCGCTCACATGTCCTTGGCGGGCAGGTTCTTCCCCTCCACGATGCGGATGGACAGCGAGCTGCGCTTGGCCATCGCGGGTCCGCGACGCGGGATGCGGGTCCGGGAAAGCCGGACGCCAGGGTCGGGTGCAGCGGGCGGCCAGCGCGGGACTGGGCGCCGGGTGGGGGGCGGGCCGCGCCAGGCGCGGGAGGTAAGCGCGGGGGCGGGGGAATCGCTTCCACTTCATTCACCCCCGCCCCCGCCCCACGTGCGGGGGCCAGTGCTCCCGGGAGGGCCAATCGGCGGCGGGGGCTCCCCGGCGTGGGCGGGGCCGGCCCAGGCCGCCGCGCTCATTGGCTGCCTGGGGGGATGGGAGGGGCCTGCGCCGAGATCTGTTGCCCTGCTGGCTCGGGGGCGCCGTGGGGCTAGGGGGCGACGGTCGGCGCCGGGTGGCCCGTGCCACGGGTATGTGGGGGCGGCGGGCGTGGTCCCAATGCCAGTTCCCAGGTTCACCGGGGCAGTGGGCCCTAGTGTGTACTCAGAGGCGCGGGCAAGTGCGGGGACACGCGGGCAGGGGACGTGCGAGGAGGACAGCCCTGGCCACCGGAGCCTGACGCGTGGGAAGCGCTGCGTAGGTGTAAGATGAATGAATGAACAATCAGACGAACTTAGCAAACAATATGTGTGTTTATGTTAGAGCCACCTGGACACAGAAGGAGGCAGCCAGAGCCAGGGCAGTCCAGAGCTTTGGGGACAGTGTATTTGAGTCTGAAAGACCAGGATTCTTTTTGAGAACCTGTTTGTGAAGAGGGGGCTTTCTCAGTGATCACCTCACTTAACGCCTCCTCCCTCCCCCGAGGTGGGAACTTGGATGAGGAGCTCAGGTTTCCAGAATTGGCCCCTCGCGGTCTTTCTCCCAGATCTAGAGGTCACAGTCCTAGGACTGGCACAGCCATAACTGGCCCTGGGCATCTGTCCCCCCTCCCCCCCGCCCTCCCTGCTCCGAGGGCACCGTCTGAAACATCACTGCAGACTTGGATCCTAGACCCAGCTTCACCACTCCCTTGCTGGGTCACTCTGGGTGGCTTTCTGAACTGCCATGAGCTGGTTTCATTTCATCACCGGCAACAAGAGCGCAGTGACACCTGCCAAGGATGCCCAGGAAACACTATGTGTGGGTCCCTAGCACAGGTTCTATTTTCTCTTATCTTCTGTTTTCTTTTCCTATTTTGTTATTTGTACAACACACGCACACTTTACCAAGTTCAAAAGCCATTGGATATTTACAATGCTTTCCAATGCTTCCTTTAAAAAAAAAAAAAAAAAGAAAAAGAAAGAGAGTGCCTGGCTGGCTCAGTTGGTAGAGCATGTGACTCTTGGCCTGGAGGTTTTGAGTTCAAGCTCCACCTTGAGTGTAGAGATTGCTTTTTAAAAAAATGCTTTCAGGGGTGCTTAGGTGGCTCAGTTGGTAGAGCGTCTGCAGCTCAGGTCACAAGCTCACGGTTTGTGAGTTCGAGCCCCACATCGGGCTCTCTGCTGTCAGCGCAGAATCTGTTTCAGATCCTCTGTCTCCCTTATTCTCTGCCCTTCCCCCACTTGTTCTCTCTCTCTCTCTCTCTCTCTCTCTCTCCAAAATAAACATTAAAAAAAAATGTTAATGCTTTCAATGAAGAGTCAGTCTTTCTTCTCTCCCAGCCGCAAATCCCCTCCTCCAACGAATCCACATCCCTAATTCTTTGTACTGCTTACTGGAGACAGTATCTGTCACAATGATACAGCAGACATATATGGTTTTCTTTATTTTTTAAAATTTGTTTTTAGAGTTTACTATTGAGAGAGAGTGAGAGACAGCAAGAGCGCTGTGTGTGTGCGAGCCGGGGCGGTGGGGGGGGGGGGGGCAGAGAGAGAGGGAGACACAGAATCTGAAGCAGGCTCCAGGCTCTGAGCGGTCAGCACAGAGCCCGACACAGGGCTCGAACCCACGAACTGCGAGATCGTAACCTGAACTGAAGTCAGATGCTTAACCAGCTGAGCCCCCCAGGTGCCCTGAAGCCAGGCTTCTTTTGTCCACTTCAGGATCTAGTCCCTGCTCACCCCCAGTGCTGGGGAGCCCACCTCCTCCACAGGCAGCCCTGTCCATCTTCAAAGACTGTTCCAGATGTGAACAAGGTCTGGATCCCCACCCTTCGAGCTGCCAGAGTGGCCCTCAAAGCCTAAACCATGGCTGTTCTCCCCAGCCTCCTCAGCCCCAAGCCAGGCTCCCCTCCCCTGCCATGAGTTCTAGATCCCACGCTGCCATGGGCACTGTCCCTAGAAAGCCTCCAGTTTGTCACAGGCCTTTCTGGAGTGGAGCTTTCAGAGAGGGGCTGGGCCTCCTTGCTGTGCTGTGCCACGCAGAGCAAACATGAACAGACCAAACCCTCCTTTTGTCTGGGCGCTAGACCTTTTTTTTTTTTTTTTTTTAATTTTTTTTTTAACGTTTATTTATTTTCGAGACAGAGAGAGACAGAGCATGAACGGGGGAGGGGCAGAGAGAGAGGGAGACACAGAATCAGAAGCAGGCTCCAGGCTCTGAGCCATCAGCCCGACGCGGGGCTCGAACTCACTGACCGCGAGATCGTGACCTGAGCTGAAGTCGGAGGCTTAACCGACTGAGCCACCCAGGCGCCCCTGGGCGCTAGACCTTTAATGATACCACCCACAACCCCCCCTTAGCTTTTTTGGGCCGTACTGCCCTGGTTTCTACTTCCAAACAACAGAAACCAGCTCTGACTAATTTAAACAGAAAGGGATTCCTTAGAAGGCCATTGAGCGTGTCACAGATTCTGTGGGAGGGCCAGAAAACCAGGCCCAAAGGCCACACCCAGCTGAAAACAACGCCCCAAAGCACATGCCGGAAGTGACTCTGTGCAGACACCCCCAGCGCCGGCCCTAACCACAGAGCCCTCATCTCATGCTGACACCGGAAGCCAGGGTGTTGCAGTCACAAGCACTCAAGCA
>NC_064815.1:25423024-25506715 GCF_023721935.1 Panthera uncia | reverse complement strand
GGGGGGAGGGAGGAGGGGCCTGGGGAGAGGAAGGGGCTTGAGGGGCCGGGCATCTCCGGGAGTGACGATATTCACCACACGGTCTCGAATTGCCATGTTGCACCCGGATGACATCTCTTTAGCACCCACTAGATGCCACCTGGTTTCTCTAGATGCCACCCACACAGGTTTCTCATTTGATTTGCGTGACACCCCGAGCCTCAGGTGCTGTCACCCCCTTTCCCCAGAGACGCCCGCGGGGTGCTCAGCGTCCTGCAGCGCACCCACTTTACAAGGAAGGAGGAGGCTGTATGGGGGCTGCTCCCGCCCCTCCTGCTGACACATGACTGCTTTCCCTCTGCACCACCTTGGCCTTGGCTTTGCAGCCTGGGAGCACAGCCTCTGAACGCGGGGACTCCGGGGGCAGAACATGGTCAACACGGAAATCCTCTCTGGGGAGGGGTGAGTCAGGGGGCGGGGCCGGGAGGGGAGCCCAGCCCTGGCTCCCCCATCGGCCCAGACCCTCCGTCTGTGGAGGCCTGCAGAGCGGACCCCTTTGTGGAGCAGTCCACTGCCCTCCTTTCCCATCCTCCTCGCTCACTCATTCATTCATTCACTCGGCCGCCCGCTTACGTGTTCGGCATTCGCTGAGTGTCTGCTGTGTGCCAGGCCGCCTGCTGGGCACTGGGGACCCAGAGAACAGCCAGCTGTGGTCCGTGCCCTCAAGGGGTTCACAGCTGAAGGGAAGAAATGGACATGCCGGGGTGGGTAAGTGGAGGGCGGAGAAATGAATGAGAGGTATGGAGGTGGTGTGGGCTCAGGAGATCTCACGGAGGCTGTGACACTGAGCTGGTCTGGAAGGATGGGGAGGCGGTGCATGATGCGGCCACAGGTGGGAGGGGAATGCTCCCCGTGGAGAGAAGGTTTGGAGCAGAGGAGCGACGTGGGTGGACGTGGGTGGACGTGGGTGCTGGAGATGCAGGAGGCTGACATTTCGAGGCGTTAGCATACGGGTCTCCCTCCCACCCTGAACTTCTGTGCCCCTGCCCCACGTGGTCGGGCGAATGGAGTATCTCCACGCACCTGTTTTTAGGAACCCACAGAAATGTTTTAGAAGGACAAGAAAATGAATATAATCTAGTGAATATATAACAAATGAGTCCAGTCAGGACTGTGTTCATCTTTATACCAAAGCAGTCATAAAATATACGTCTTTTGATTTTTGTTTTGTTTTGTTTGAGAGAGAGAGAGAGAAGCAGGGCTCACCCCGCTTGAACTCACAAACTGTGTGTGGGGCTTGAACTCACAAACTGTGAGATCACGACCTGAGCCAAAGTCAGATGCTTAACGACGGAGTCACCCAGGTGCCCAGTCATTAAATAGGTTTTAATATCTTGACCCATGCCAGTCAAAAGTGCCCAGGGCTCATGAAAGCCAATTCACAGCGGATCAGAAAGGTGGGAAGAAGAACGTGTTGGAGTTGCAGAGTCTGGATGTTGGAGCTTCAGAGGAGCCTTGCAAGGGGCCGGCAGGACCAGTGACGGCCTCCGGGCTCCGCAGGGATAGGGAAAGAGCCCTGGACAAGGGACAGCCTTGAGATCAAAAATGAGTGTTCGATCGAGATTACATTGAGTGATGGGGAGCCTGGGTGGCTCAGTCGGTTAAGTGTCCGACTCCTGGTTTTGGCTCAGGTCATGATCTCATGGTTCGTGGGTTCGATCCCCACATAGGACTCCACCCTGGCAGTAGGAGTCTGCTTAGGATTCTCTCTCTCTGTCTCCTCTCTCTGCCCCTCCTCCACTTGCTCTCTTTCCCTCTGTCAAAATGAATTTAAAAACTTTAAGATGACATTGAGTGATAGAAAAATGGTTTTACTTGGGGAACCCCCCCACCCCCCAGCTTGCCGGCTGAATGCCTTGCCCACACACGGGGCTATTTTTAGACCTGCCTCAGCCAGGGCTCCACTCCACATCCCAATAAACATTTAAAAATGCACCCAGTGCGGGGCAGGTGAAATGAGTGAAGCTGGTCAAAAGTTCCAAACTTCCAGACATAAGGTCAAATAAGCCCTGAGGATCTAACCCTACAGCCTGGTGACTGTAATTAACAATACCGCGTAGCGTATTTGAAAGTCACAAAGAGCGTAGATCTTAAAAGTTCTCATCACAAGAAAAAAAAATTATAATTACGTGAGGTAGTGGGCGTTAACGAAACTTCTGGTGGTGATCACTTCACAATGCATACCTGTGTCACATCATCGTGTTGTATACCAAAAACGAATACGAGGTTATAAGTCGCTCACATCCTTGTAAAACTGGAACCAATTGATTAAACGCACCCATACCGGGGCGCCTGGGTGGCTCAGTCGGTTAAGCAGCCGACTTCGGCTCAGGTCACGATCTCGCAGTCCGTGAGTTCAAGCCCCGCGTCGGGCTCTGTGGGGACAGCTCAGAGCCTGGAGCCTGTTTCAGATTCTGTGTCTCCCTCTCTCTGATCCTCCCCCGTTCATGCTCTGTCTCTCTCTGTCTCAAAAATAAATAAACGTTAAAAAAAAAAAAAAAAACGCACCCATACCAGGTTCCTCCAAAAATTAAAAATAGAATTACCACATGATTCATCAATCCCACTTCTGGGTATCTAGCCAACAGAACTGAAACCAGGGTCTTGAAAAGGTATCTGTACCTTCAAGTTCATTGCAGCGTTTTTGGTAATAGCCAAGAGATAGAAGCAACTTGAATGTCCATCGGCAGGAGAATGGACAGAGACAATGTGTTACACACACGCGTGCATGCACACTCACACACGGGAATATTATTCTGCCTCAAACAAAGAAGGGACTCCTGGAGGCTAGAGGAGAATATCAGCTCTTTTTTTATTTTAATTTTTTTTTAATTTTTTTAACGTTTATTTATTTTTGAGACAGAGAGAGACAGAGCATGAATGGGGGAGGGTCAGAGAGAGAGGGAGACACAGAATCCAAAGCAAGCTCCAGGCTCTGAGCTGTCAGCATGGAGCCCGACGCGGGGCTCGAACTCACAGACCGCGAGATCATGACCTGAGCTGAAGTCGGACGGTCAACCGACTGAGCCACCCAGGCGCCCCTATTTTAATTTTTTTAAAAAGTTTATTGTTGAGAGAGAGAGACAGAGCATGAGTTGGGGAGGGGCAGAGAGAGAAGGAGACACAGAATCCAAAGCAGGCTCCAGGCTCTGAGCTGTCAGCACAGAGCCCAACATGGGGCTCGAACTCACGAACCGAGAGATCATGACCTGAGCCGAAGTCAGACGTTCAACCGACTGAGCCACCCAGGCGCCCTGAACATGCAATACTTGATCTCAGGGCTGTGAGTTCGAGCCCCGCGTTGAGGGTAGTGTTTACATTAAAAAAAAGAAAAGAAGGAAATCCTGTTACATGCTACCACACGAACGAACCTTGTGGCCATCGCGCCCGGTGAAATCAACCAGCCACGAAAAGGCAAACACGGCATGCTTCTACTTATATGTGATACCTGGCGTCGTCAAATTCTTAGAAATAATAAGTGGGATGGTGGCTGCCAGGGACCGGAAGGTGGAAGGAGGGGGGATGGGGAGTTGTTGTTTCATGGGTATAGAGTTTCAGTTTTGCAAGATGAGAACGTTCTGGAGATGGGTTGCCCAACAATGTGAATGCACTTGATACCGCTAAAGAGTGCCCTTAAAAAAAAAAAGCTGGTTCAGGGGCGCCTGGGTGGCTCAGGCGACTCTCGATTTCAGCTCAGGTCACGATCTCGCAGTTTGCGGGTTCAAGCCCCGAGTCTTTGCGCTGACAGGGCGGAGCCTGCTTGGGATTCTCTCTCTCTCCCCCCCTCCCTCTCTCTGCCTGCCCTCCCTTGCTCTCTATCTCTCTCTCTCAAAATAAATGAAAAAAAAATTTTTTTAAATAAAAAATAAAAATTGCAAATATACCCCAACTTCATATGTATATTTTGGCCATAAACATATTTGAAAATAATGTTCTAACTTAGCTTTTGAAGCTATCTGGGTACAAGCAGCTCTTGTGATTTGCTGCTGGCCTTGATTTTTCTACAAACGCCATGCATTCTTGGGAATCTTGGGGATTTTTCCAAAGTGAGAAAATGTGACCTACAAATTGTTTTCACGCGCAGTGACGTGTTTTAAAATACTAAGTGTAGCAGTGGGTGAGGCTGACAGAGTGTTACTTCTAGAAGAAACTTAAGTAAACATTTACTATTGTTTTCGGTTTTGTGGTTTCAATATTTTGGAGCCATTGCATTTGCCCCAACCAGACCTTGTGGATTTTCCTGAGCTGGAGGCCCACGCCCACAGCGCTTCCTGGGGAAAACTGTCACTGCCCAGAGGAAAGGCCTTGTCGTGCCACCCTGCCACCCCCCACCCCCACCCCCCACACAGTGGCTGCTGGTACCGTCCCTTCTACGGGGAGGAGACAGGACGGGGGCAATGGCACTCGGGCATTGCAGCTCAAAGGGGGTGCTGAGACGGTGGGTCAGAGGAAGGAGAGGGAATGGGGATCCCAGCAGCTGGGCAGATGTGCTGAAGGTGGGGAGGGCCGCCCCCACACAAAGGTCAGAGAGGCCCAGCTGGGCACCCGCAAATTCCGGGCGCAGGACTCTGGACTGAGCCCGGGGCCGCAGGGAGCCCTGGCAGGCTCTGGGCCGAGTGAAGCCGTGTGCCAGGCAGTGTGGACTCAGCAGCCATGAGAAGTCTGGGGGGGGGCAGGTGGAAGGGGGTTCACAGGCCAGATGGGGCTCTGTTCCCAGCTTCCCTCTTTCGGCTGGCCTTGACACCCCACTCACCCCATGTAGACAGAGAGCGTTACATACAATTTTTAAGGGGCGTCTGGGCGGCTCAGTCGGTTAAGCAGCTGACTTCAGCTCAGGTCAGGATCTCACGGTTCGTGTGTTCGAGCCCCGCGTCGGCTCTGTGCTGACAGCTCACAGTCCGGAGCCTGCTTCGGATTCTGTGTCTCCTTCTCTCTCTGCCCCTCCCTCACCCATGCTCTGTCTCTCAAAAATAAATAAATATTAAAAAAAAATTTTTTTTAAATACGGTTTTTAAAACTGAGGCCCGTGGTGAAGAGTGTGGACACTGGAGCTGCAGCACTGAGTTCAAATCCTGAATCCACTACTCCAATAGGACTTGCTGTGTGATTTTAGGCGAGTAACTCTGCCTCTCTGGGCCTCACTTGCCTAATCTGTAAAGTGGGACAGTGGTGGCTGCACCCCGTAGAGTGAGTGGCTGTGAAGACGGCATGCTGATGTCACCAGACCTCAGGAGGCACCTTCCAGTGCGGAGCACGTCAGGGACATTCTTTTTTCAGTGCGAGGGGATGAGGAAACCACAGACAGAGCCCCTGCGGACAGGCCTCATCGGCTCTGGATCCACAGCATAACTCGGGACTAAGTGCTGGCATCACGTCTGCTTTATAAACAAGGAGCCGCAACGTCGCTTTGACAAAGCTGTCCTCTCCTAGCAGGGCCCTGTCCTTGTCCTTGGCAGGACAGAGAGAAGACCCGGCCCGGAGTGAAAGACAGAGAGAGAAATAGGTGGAGAAAAACATTCAGAAACAGAGCGAGAGAGACAGGAAGTCAGGAAGAGAAAATACAGAAAGAGAGGGGACCGTCCTAGCCCCCGGACTGAGGTGGGGACAGGGGGAAGGACGATATGGCCCCTCGATTCTCCCCAGGGACCCCTTGTTGGGGGCTGGGGTGGGAACAGGCTGCGGGTCCCTCTGGGCTTTCCAAAGTGGCTGAGCGTGGTCTCGGGCAAGAAGCCAAGGTGGGCCGAGGCAGGCACAGGGCTGGTGACAGGTGTCCCTCAGGCACCCTGTGGGCATGGAGATCCCACCAGTGGCAGAGGGTGGCTGCCAGCAGGGAGCTCAAGGCCCCTTTCTGTGAACCCCCTCAGCCTCGGCCCCTGTGGGTAAAAACTACTTTCCCACCATCCCCAAAGTGGGAAACTGAGGCGTGGCAAGGCAAGTGAGAAACCAGGAGTCCTGGGTGTTGAAAGCTGAAGGCCAGGAGTCCACGGTCTTGGGTCCAGATCTCCGCCAGGGCCTCTAAGAAAACCAAAGCACCCCCTTCCTACACAGGGTGGCCGTGTTCCGAGTGGGCTTCCTGGAAGGGGTGGCACCGGGCTGGATTTGAAGGAGTAGAGATGGGGCCAGGAAGTAGGGATGAAGGGGCCAGGCCCAGCTCTCAGGGTGTCCCCTGAGCAGAAATGGCCCCAGATTGTGGGGACGGCATGATCGCGGGGAGACCCTGGCCTCTTGGGCCCCGACCGGGCCTCTTCCGGCTCCAAGGGGAGAAGGATGTGTGTGTGAGACAGGAACTTGGCTTGAGAGCAGGGCAGCCGCAGCCAGGTCATAAACCTGCTGTGGCTTCTGGCGCCATCGCCTCCCCGCTCCGCTCCGCACAGGACCCTGGCTGGGCTGACAGGAACCAGGGGTCTTGGGGTAAAGAAGGGAGGTGCAGGGTTGGGGTGGGGGGGGACACGGGAGGTGGAGGCGGCTCCCGGTTCTCAGCCTGACTCCTGCCCAGAGGCTCCAGCGCACCCCTCACTCCCAACCAGGAGCAGTGCTCCCCACAGCCCCCTCCTCCACTCCGGTTGCTCCTGGGGCGTAGAGGGCACTCGGGCCCCCAGCCTCACTGGGGTCTCCTGCCCCAGCCGCCCCCTGCAGGATCTCCACCGTCCTCCTACACCTTCTGTGTGACTGTCCCCTCTTCCCCTGCCGGACCCCACGCGCTCTGTTCCTGGCCCACGTCTCTCTGGCCTGCGCCTGGGGGGAGGGGCAGCCTGGCTGATGGGGGGGGGGGGGACCAGCTCCTCTGTGGGTCAGGGCCTCGTGGCCGCGGTGCTGTCCGTAGAGCTTCATGAATAAACACGGACCCTCTCTCCTACAGTAAAACACACAAATCTCTTCTTTTTTAATGTTTATTTACTTTTGAGAGAGAGAGAGAGAGAGAGAGACAGCATGTGCGAGCGAGTTGGGGAGGGGCAGAGGGAGAGACAGAATCCCAAGCGGGCTCCGAGCTGTCAGCCCAAAGCCAGACGCAGGGCCCGAACTCACAAACCGCGAGATCATGCCCTGAGCCAAACGCAAGAAATCTAACGCTTCACTGAGCTGCCAGGTGCCACCAAACCCACACAGATCTTAAGCGAACAGCTTCATTTTTCACACATGCAACCCGTCTGGGTAACCATCCCCCAGACGGAGATCTAGAACATTCCCAGCCCCGAGCTGGCTTCCTCATGCCCCCGTCCAGTCACTGCCTCCCCCAGAGACAACAGCTATCCTGACAGTCTCGCTTGCTTTTGACCTTCAGATGGATGGAACCATACAGAATGTACTGTGTTCCTGGCTTCCCACAATTTCCTCCAATTTCTTCTCCCTTGGCCCGTGGAGAGACACCCGCGCTGTGTTCAGTTTGGGGGCTGTCACGAGTAAGACGGCGGTGAACATAGCTCGTGTGTCTTCTGCTGGACACGAGCACTCGCTTCCCTTGGGGAAATACCTCCGAGCGGAATTACGAGGTCCTAGGGTAGAATCCTAAACGGGTCAACTCTTAAGGTCCTTCCCAGGGCATTTCACGCCTGTCCCCACCTCTGCCCAGTGGACCTACCAGATGTCTCCTCCACCTCCCTCCGGCGGCCCAGATTCTTCAGCCTTGTCTGGCAGAGAAGGACACCTCTGGCATCATTCCGGCCACCTCATGAACCCACCCCCCCCCCCCACCCCAGCCAAAGGGCCCGCCTGACCTGTCAGCAAGGACAGAGCGCTTCCTTACCCCCAAGAGGACACCCCTCTGTCTTGGCTACCCTCTGCCCCCTAGGACAGGAACTGTGGCTAAGCTGTTTCTGCCCCCGGTGCCCAGCATGCAGCCTGGGAAGGACAACAGGCATCTGGGGACATGGAGAAATGTTGAGAGATAAATGTCCCCACCTTGGGGACCAAGCCTGAAGATGGAGACTCAAGGTCCAATCTGTGTGCCGCTCTTAACGCCTTGGGACCTTAACACAGGCCTGGGATCCCTCCAGGGTCCTGGTGGGATTCCGAACCTGTTCTCCCCTTTACCCCTGTCAACCGGGCCTTAGACTCAAGGCAGGTGAGTTGGGGACAAGCAGAGTCTGTCAGCCCTGAGGGCCCACCTCCCAAATAACCCTGATTGGAGCAGGTGCGCAGTGGAAGAGAAGGGGTCTCTGACATTCTTGGGGATTCCGTGGGGGCCCTTGGCTGGTCAGAGGGGCTCAGCTGTGGCCCTGGGACAGCGGGTAGTCAGGCTCCGTGACCAGAGATGCCGTTGGCCACCCCACCCTTGGCCTTCAGCCCAGATCCAGGTTCCTGTCTTCCGCGAAGTTCATCTCCTGATTGCAGTTCCGTGCTTGGCTCTCATTAACCTCCTGAACCTTTCCGAAAGAAGTGGAAAGCCCTGCCCCATCCTCCCGCTGAGGAAGCTGGGGGAGGGAGTTGGGGGTGGTAAGGGGACCACCCAAGCTGCTGTCTAGATCAGAGGCAGGGGTGGGAGCCTTGGGCACCCTGAGTCCCCTCCAGGAGCCCTGCAGCCCCATCCCCGCCAGCCAAGCTCTGAAACCCTCCCTGCCCCACCCCAAGCTGGGTTCCCTTCCCCTGTGTTTCCTGCCCTGGTGGCTCTCACCATGCCTCCATTTCTTCATCTGTAAAATGAGTTTATTGTGGGCTTGCCTGAGGATTTAGGGGTTCACGTCTGGGAATTGTTCGGCCCGTTCCTGGGACCCAGTAAGTGCTGTGCCATGGGTCAGTCCCTCCTGTGACTCACCGAGCCCTCTGTGGGTGGCATTCGCTGGGCTGGGCTGGAGTGACCAGGGGTGGCTGACAAGGGTGGTTTGCGTCTCCTGTCTGTTTCCCCTGCTCCGCGTCTGTCTTTCTTGGACCCTTCACCCCACTAGGGATGGATGGACAACCAGGGAATATTCTTGGAGTCCTTGAGATTCAGGGGGGACAAATAACTTGCAGTGAAGGGGTCACAGGTGGCCACAAGGAGAAGGGAGACATACAAGCTGGGCTTGAAAGGCCAGGAGGGTTTGGGGTCTCCATGAAGGTGGCAGGAAGCGGGAACAGCATCAGCAGGGCAAGGGGACCATCACGTGTGAGCCCTTGGGCCATCTTGATAGGAACCTTAGACCTGACTCTGGGCGGCTCAGACCCACCCAGCAAGCAGAGATTCTGGCCCCTGAAACAGCACATCCCCAGGGGGATCCCAGGAGCACCTGCTCCTTGGCCTGGGATTCACCAACGGATCCTGGGAGGGTGGAGGAGACCACCCCCCTGGCTGGACTGTCCTCCCTGGGAGAGGCCTCCCAACTGGGTGACTGGGACCCTAGAGAGACCCCTCTCTCAAGTTGGGGTGCATTTTGGCGGCTCAGGGTGGAAACATCCCCCAGGGAGTTTAAGAGGATAGGGTCAGATGCAGAAGCAGCCCCCTCCCGGACTCCAGGACTAGCTGATTCCCTCCTCTCCAGGGCCTCACAGCCCTTCCTGCCTGCCTGGCTTCTGCCACCACCCAGGCCTTCAGACCCCTCTGTGCGAGCCAGTGTTCCCAGCGGAGCTGGGTCCTGTGCCAAAGATGGGGTGCAAATACCCACGGGCAGGGAGGAGGGGGTGGAGCTGTCTACATTCCCGTGACAGTCCACGAGGGCCACCTGGGTTCCTGCTGCAGGGGACAGCTGGGTGTCTGGGTGTCTGCTCCATTTTTGTCCTCTTCCTGTACTGAGCCCAACCCTGGAACAGAAGCCAGCTCTCTGATTTTATCCCGTGTCCACTGGGAAACGGTCATGCCCATCTCTGGGCCGGCTCAGACAGCTTCCTCCAGGAAGCGAGCCAAGTTCCCATGGCTTGTCCCGGGGGGCTCAGTCGGTTGAGCGTCTGACTTCAGCTCAGGTCGTGATCTCACAGTTTGTGAGTTCGGGCCCGGCGTCGGGCTCCGTGCCGTCAGTGCAGAGCCTGCTTCAGATCCTCTGTTCCCTTCTCTCTGCACCTCCCCCGCTCGAGCTCGCTCTCTCTCTCAAAAATAAACTTAAAAAAAAAAAAAAAAGAAAAGAAAAAGTAAAACAGTTAGCAAGGCAGAAAAAGGCTCCTGCCCAGATCCATTTGTCCATTTTTCAGCCTGATAGCAGGTGACATGGGGACCCACTGGACATCATTTCATGGCTCAAGACGATTGTCCCCAAGCCCATGTTCCCCAGGTTTATGCCCCTGACAGCAGGCATGCTGAGTGGGTCAGCGGTCAGTGTCACCCCACCAGCTCCTGCTCCGTCACATAAAGACCCCTTGTTACCTCTGTGCATTCCTAGCCCCCACGAGGCCAGGTCTCCATGTCTCATGCCCAGCGAGCCTGAAGTCAGTGAGGGTCTACTGGGCATAGGAGTGAGTGGGTGATCAGGGAAGGGGATGATGGGAGCTTGCGGCCCATCTCTTCTGTCCTTCTCATGGACGAAAACAGCCAGGAGGGTCAGGCAGGGGGCCGGGGCTGGGGCTGGGGCCAGGGCACGGACCTTCCCAGGGTCCTGAACGCCGTGTGACTCTCCCCGACAGCGGGTCCCACGACACAGCTCTGGAGCTGAGGTTCCTTGTCTGCTGCATGCAGATCGTGATCAGCAGCTTTACGGGGCCACCCTGGCTCAGGCCTCCCCCTCCAGCCAGCCCCGAGCTCCCAGGCCCCGGAAGAGCTCAGGGAAGCAAACCCAGGCCTGTTTGAGGCTCCACGGGAGCTCGGGTGGGAGAGAATCCCGCCTACACATGCTGGGCTCTCTGCATCCCTGAGCTTGGGCTCTGAGCTCGGCACCAGGCAGGACCCGAGGAGATGGCTTCGGCTTTGGGGCCTGGCTGTGCCTGTCACCGAAAACGGTGCGTGTACTCAGTGGGGGCCTGTAGTTAAGGTGAGAGGTTCATCAGGGGCTTCAACATTTGGCCTGAGGCCTGGAGGACCAGGGCACCAGGAGGAGGTGGGGGTCTGGGGGCAGATCTAGGTTTGGCTATGGAGGTTGTATGGTGGCCCTGGGGGCCTCTGGGATGTCCCGTCAGAGGTCCCTGTCCTCTAAGACTCCGGGATGCGCTCCTGCAGCGTCCCCTCTGCACGCCCCCACCCCCACTCTGGCCTCAGGCAGCCCTCTGTCTGGGACAGGACTTTCAGGTCACCTGTTTGCCCTTCTGTCCGGTCTGGAGACCACAAAGGTGGGGAAGGGTCTGATTCCACAGGCTTGGCACAAAGGCGGCCTGTGACCCTCTCTGATATCATCATGATATTGGGGCGCCTGGGCGGTTCAGCCAGTGGAGCACCCGACTCTCGATTTCGGCTCAGGTCACGATCCGGGGTTCACGGAATCGAGTTGCGCATGGAGCTCTTGCGCTGAGCATGGAGTCTGCTTAGAATTCTCTTTTTCTCCCTCCGCCCCTCCCATTCTCACACTTGCTCTCTCTCAAACTAATGTGTGTATTTATTTAATTATCTTTGTTCCTGATTCCCAGCACTGAGCTCCTAAGAGTCTTAGACGCTTTTGAATGTTAGGGGAGACAAGAAGGTCCTTTGTTTTCAGACAAGCTTCTTTCAACCACACCTGAGTCCATGCTAATGAGGTGACTCTTGGGGGGGCCCTGGGTGGCTTCGGGATGGGGCTGGTCACCAGAGGCACCAGCCATGCGCTTGGATGGTTGGAACTTCCAGCCCCACCCCCACCCCCACCCCCGCGACAACCGCGGGCGAGGATCGAGGGGCTGCAAGTCGAGCCAGTGATTGAATCAACCATGCCTCCATGATGGAGCCCCGACGCGGGGCTCGAACTCATGAACCACAAGATCATGACCTGAGCCGGAGTTGGGCGCTTAACGGACTGAGCCACCCAGGCGCCCCCGTTCGGAGAGCTTCCGGGTTGGTAAACATGCTGGGAGAGTGGGGCACCCAGAGAGGGCATGCGAACCTCGCGCCCCTCCCCCCACACCTCACGCTAGGCGGCTCTTCTATTTTGCTGTTCAGTTGTAGCCTTTATGACAATCCCGGAATAGCAAGTAAACGGTTTTCCTGAGTTCCGTGAGCCGGTCTAGCAAATCAGCCAATCCGCGGATGGGGTCACAGGAGTCCCTGATTGTAGCCCAGTTGGACAGAAATGTGGGTATCCCTGAACTCAGTACTTGTCAGCAGTGTCTGAAGCCGGAGGGGGCAGTCTTACGGGGCTGAGCCCTTTACCCGTCTATACTAACTCCAGGGAGTTAGTGTCAGAATGGAATTAAATCATAGTACACCCGGGCACCTGGGTGACTCCGTCGGTTGAGCATCTGACTTGGGTTCAGGTCATGACGTCACAGTTCGCGCCTTCGAGCCCTGCTGTCGGCATAGAGCCTGCTTCGGAGCCTCTGTCTCCTTCTCTCTCTGCCCCTCCCCCCCCTCAAAAATAAATAAACATTTAAGAAAAATAAATCATAGTAGACAACAGAGAATTTGTTGGTGTCAGAAGTGCTGTGAGTAAAACAGATCACAGGAGTCCTCTGTTACCCATTTTTGGTCCTTCTCTGTCCCGCTCTGGTCCCAAGAGGGTGGCACATGGACCACATCACCCAGAGCCCCCTGCCCTGTTGTTTCTGGTTAGGTGTGGTCACGAGACACCAGCGCGAGGTCAGAAGGCAGGAGAAAGGGGGGTATTTACTCGTCGGCTCCCTCTAGTGGTTGCGTCCTTCTATCTCCAGCCCCTGCTGGGCAGACCCTCACCGACGACTCCGGCTCACTGGGCCTGGAGATACCACTCCCCTCTTGTCAGCCCTTGAGGTACAGGAGTGATTATGTCCCCGTCATAAACACTGGGTCCGGGCCCTCTCCTGTTGGCTCCCTTAGCACGCTGACCACACCTTTGTAAACGCTCTCAATTGCCCTGCCAGACAGCATGCCATCTGTTTCCTGCCAGGCCTCACCGTACAGGGCGTCGGTTTGTGCAGTAAGGGCCTTAGTCACCCAGTTCAACCCTCCCTTTCTACAAAAAGGGAAACTGAGGACCAGAGAGGGTAAGGGACGTGTCCAGGGTCACCCAGGCCCAGGGTTGGGGCTCATGGCTGCTCTGAAAAGGCTCTGGAGAGGTCAAGGCTGACCTAGGCAGGGGGCGGAAGCCTGTTTACCCCCCCTCCCCACCCTCACCCCTCCCAGCCTGGAACGGGATGTGTCTGCACTGGCTATTAAATCAGGGCCATTTGCCCCTCCCAGAGACAGGCACCTGGGAACCCAGCCAGCGCCCTCCTTCCCTGCCCCCTGCCCCAAGGGGATGTGGCAAGGGCCGCCCCTCGCCTCCCTGCCATCCCTCACCCATCCTCAAGCCACCCAAACCTGCCGGCCCACCAGCCCCTAGTTGCTTCCAGGCCTTTGCATAGGCTGCTGCCTCGACCTGTGCCCCCTTCCCGTGTCACCTGGCACAGCACTGCTCCTTTGCCAAGGACACCCCTGCCCAGTAAGCCTCTTCTGAAGCCTCATCTGGATCTGGCACCTGCATCCCCTCTAGTCCTCGAAGTGCTGGTGTCCCTCTACTCCCCCCACTTCCCTTCCCGCCCCCCCTCCCCCAGCACGGGGCAACTTGAGGGCAGAACCCTGCTCGGGTCATCTCCCGCCCGGCCCTGAGTGGGGCTGATGACGACAAATGCTGGGCGCCCTGGCCTAGGTTTGGGGCCAGAGTCAGCTCTGGGCTGAGCCCAGGCTTCCCTAGGAGCCCCAGGGCCACATGCACTTGCTTCCCCCCATGCCCAGAGTGAGCACCCAGGGCTGGGTGTGAGGCTTAGAGGCCCTGAGCCCTCCAGCCGGGAGGCCAGGTCAGCTGGAGAGGGGGCCACCGGGAGGACACTGGGGGCTGGGACAGCCAGGGCCAGACATGCAGGGCAGGGTGAACACATCCATCTCATTGGTGGAGAGGAACCTGGGCCCAGTGAGGCCAGTGTAATCACCCTCGTTTTCCAGAAAGGGACATAGAGGCCAGACGAGAGGCTTACCGGGACCCAGATGGCTCAGCTGGCCTGGGACCCTGGGCCTCACCTCCGGTGCTATATCTTCCTAAGAGCCCCCACTCCCACCCTGCTCAGGAGAGCTGGGGACAGGGGTCCAGGGAGACTCCCCAGGTGAACAACAACACAGATGTGCAGGGCTGCTGGGGACATTTATTTCTGACAGGGACAGGTCTAATTTTGGGCTAAGGACACTCTCCCCTCACCCTCACTTGGAAACACTCTCTCCCAGGGCTCCAGAAGCTTCCGGGCATGCTCCCAGCCCGGGATCTGCAGCCTGGACCAGGGAGGAGGCCGAGGGGCAGGTGCGGACCCCTCAGGAGGCCCCCACGGCTGGGGGGCCAGTCACGTGGTGGGTGTTGTATCTTCTCACGCAAGTCGACTGCTCTGGGCCCGAAATGGGAGCGCTCCTGCAGGTGTCGTGACTTCGGGGAGGGGAGAGAAGATGAGCATAGGGCCTGATCCAAGTACCACAGCTACTGCCCATGGCTTGGAGCTCGAGGCATAGGAGCATTGGGGAAACTGAGGCTCCACTGGCTGGGCTGGATTAACCTAAGGGAACCGGGCTATTCCTCTAAACTTCACAAATCCAGCTGTGCCCTCCCAGCCCCCACACTCTCCTCTACTCCCCTCACCCCAGGGTCTGCCCTGTCTCCCCTCATCGAGAGCCGCCACTGGTTCCCTCTGGTCTTCAGGACACAGCCCTTTTCCTCAGCTGGGAGTCATGACCCCGCCCCCCACCCCTTGCTTGGCTGCCAGAAACCCTCCTGCCCCAGACCCTCCCCCCTCCCTCCTAGAACTGCTCCCCCCTTCCCCAAATCCCACCCAGAGACCAGGTTTCCCCTTTTTTCTAGGAAGCCCCGTGGGCACCCCTGTCCACCAGGCCCCAGCATGCGAGTTCTGAATGAAGTTTTGAGGCAAAGCTCAGCGCTTCAGCTGAAAGCAATTCTCCGCCTCGGTGTCTCCCATCTGGAATGTCTGCGGTGAGCCCCCTACTCGCAATTCCAGCTGTTGCCGCCAGGGGGCGAGGGGTGCCGCTCAGAGAGCGAGGACACGCCCAGGCCACCACCGTCCCGCACCGGCAGTTGGTCGGCAGAAAGGGACAAAGGAGGGAGGGGTTCATGCATACACACACACACACACACACACACACACACACACGCACGCACACGCACACGCACACGAACACACACAAGCCCTACTGGCTTCTGGGTAGAGAGGACGAGGAGGATAAGAGGTGGTCTGGGTCAGAGACCCCAGCCTTCCCAGGGGGCCCAGACCCTGGCCACTTACCAGGTGTAGATAAGCAGAGCAAGGAGGGCAGTGAAAAGGACAGCCAGCAAGACCGACAAAATGGCAATGATGACCACGGTGCCCGCGCTTTGGGGTCCTGGGACAGCCTGTAGTGCCTTGGCTGAGAGGTGTGAGAGGGTCCCCCAGGCAGGTGGGGGGTTGGGGGGGAGGGAAGAGAGTTCTGACCCAGAAGGGGGACTTGGAACAGCCTCCAGACCAACCATCCCTGCCCCAGCTGGGGGAGGGGCACCTGCAGACAGCAGGATGGTAATGGTGGCTCTGATGGGGGGCTGGTCCATTCTCCCCAGCCCAGCCCGACCTCAGGAGTCCCCCAGGCCCCAGGCCCCCAGCCCCAGCATTTGACCTGCTCGTTTGGCCCCGTACCTTGCTGCAGGCGGGTCTCGCTGGACCATTCTGTCTCAGCCACAGGTCCCCTGTCACTCATCACCAGGAACTTCACTCTGAGAAAGAGACCCAGGATTGGGGGTGGGGGTCCCCGGAACCTGAAACCCTCTGGCCCCGGCACCTGTCTGACCTCTTGACTCCCAGGTACTGGGAGGTTGGGGAAGTGGGGACTGGGCCTGAAAGCCAGCCTTAGAACCCACCAGAAGGGGTTTCAGTTCCAGCTGTGTAGCCTTGGGCGCATCCCTCACCCTCTCTGGGCCTCAACATCCTCACTTAGGAAATGTGTGTGGGATGCACTAGCTCCCCAGCACCCCACATCAGTGAATCAAGCCCTGAGTGAGGGGAGACAGGGCTGGGGACAGTTTGTGGATGGGAAAACACCCGCAGGGGCGAGATGGCCCATGGGGGGAGGGGCTCAAGTGGGGGGCCCTCTGCCCAAGAAAGAAGGGAGAATTCACCAAGGCGTCCCTGGTCCCTGCCCCCTGCCCACCCCCACCCCCCAGCAGAAACCCAGGCACTCAGCTTGGAGCTGCCCCAGGCTCAGGTTTGGGCACAGGCAGGAGCTCACCGATAGGGACCAGGGCCCGGCAGGGGGGGGGTTACAGCCTCTCGTCTTAGGGGAGCAGCGGGTATCATTGCCAACGCGTAGGACCCGGAGCTGGTTGCCAGGCTGGTTGCCCGGGTAGAGCAACCGGGTGGCCATCAGCGTGAGATAGTAGCCCCTCTGGCTGAAGTCAGCCGGGACTGGGATGTCCTCCACCCTCTGTGGGGCAGCGAAGTTCTGGGTGGCTGAGGGTAGCCGCAGGTCAGATGGTGGGGGCCGCGAGGGCAGGGCCCCGCCCCATCCCACCTGGCCAGGCAGCCCTCATGCCTCATCCCCTGCAGACCAGCCTCCCCTCCCCCCACAGCCGCTGCTCCACCCAGGCCTCCTGCCCAGAGGGAACACCCAGGCCTGCCCCTGCAGCACCCACCGTTGCTGTGGGCCACCACCAGCCAGATGGTGTCCAAGTCGGAGATGTTGAGGCGACTGAACTGGCCCCTTGGCTGCTCCAGCGTGAAGGTAGACTGGGTGAGTGTCCCTGCCAGGGTGGGGCTGGAGAGCTGGGGCACGTAGCTGATGCGCTCTGGGGCAGGCGGGGGACAGACAGAAGGGCTCAACAGGACAACCAAGCCCCCACAGCCCAGTCTGAAGTGGGAGTCATGGTCCTGAAAGCCCCAGTCTGAAGGGGGAGGCACAGACTTGATCTGGGGGCCCCAATCTGAGGGAGGAGTGGAGGCTCTTCCTGGAAGCTCCAGTCAGGCATTAATCAGGAGGGTCTGCCCGTGGGGCATGGGCCGGTGACCGAGTCCGGCCCTGCCTCCTGCCTTGCTCGCCTACTAGGGGTAGGAACTGTGGGAGGTCAGGAGGGAGGCCCTGCCCCACCTGAGTCACTGGGGTCTCCGCGGTGGGCAGGGCCTGGGGAAGGCATAGAGACACAGGAGACCCCTTCCCCCACTGCATACACAATTCTGAAGAAGACGTCTTAGGCCTTGTTGGGGCGAGACTCAGATTTAAGGGAGCCTGAGCCTGAGCCCAAACCTTAGACGGGACTCTTGACAGTGACCTTGAGCTCCGGCACTCTCTGGGCCTCAGTTTACCTACCTCTCAAGTCCCTCCGCTCCACCCAGATGGTCCAGGTTGGTTTGCTTGGGAAGAGGAATGAGTGGTTTGGGGGGCTGGGAGGGGGTGACACGGGAAGGTCCCCAGCAAGACCCCAGGCCCAGACGTGCCCCTCCTGGAGGTGTCCTGGCTGAGAGCACAGGACATCCTCTCTTCCTGGCCCAGGGCTGTGCCACCTGCCAGCCCACCCCAGGCACCTGGCCCTCTGGATCTTGTGCCCTAACCCCCACCCCCACCCTCCTGCTTCAGCCTCACTGGGGAAGGGTGGGGACAGAAAAGGACAAGAACCCTGAGCCCCCACGTCAGAGATGGGGGCACGACGGACTCAGGACCCAGGACAACTAATGTGGCCACGTCCATCCTTGCTGCCCAGAAGGCTCCCAAGGACAGTGCCCCTTCTCTCTGCAGTCCCCAGTCCTGGAGGGCAGCAGAAAGGGGAAGCTGGCTTTCACGCAAGTCTCCAGAGCCCTCTCCCTCTTTTTGTTCAGTTCCCCTCAGCAGGATTCATGTCCATCCCATTCGGCTCCCGAGGTTCAGGATTAGACTCTTCCTTCCTCAGAGCCCCCGCTCCTGTCTCCGAGGCCCGGTGCACACTGCATACAGCAGGTACTTAATGTCCACTTAACGAGGGAGGAATGGAGCAGCCGAGATGGGGCGCTGCATCTCTAAGCCCCTCTAGTGTAAGAGCCCACAGTGACCAGTGCCTGCAGCCCCCCAGGAGAGCTTCCTTCTTTCCGGGAGTTGCCCTTGTAGACTTGTTTAAACCCTCCTCAGGGACAGAAGGAGGGGAGGTGGTTGCTGAGAACAGGATGGGAGCTCAGGAGGCATGGGGATGAGAACCCTAAAGAGAGGGAGGAAGCATTGCTCACTCCCTTGTCTTGGGTGTGGGGGCAGGTGTCTGTCTGTGACCCCTTTGGTGGGCCATCTCCCCTGACCCACCCAGGACTCAGTCCCCAGACTTGGGGCTTGGGAAGCAGCCGGGGAGGTGGGGTCTGTCCTCCTGAAGCCGGAGGCACGGTGCCCTGTCCCCCTTCACTCACCCAGGCCTGTCCCCTGCTGGAGGCAGGTCAACAGCAGCCACAGTGGCACCGGCAGCCGATACTGTCCCCCACCGAGCCCCATGGCCAGGCCAAGTGTCTGACCGTCCGTCTGTCTGCAGCGTCCCAGAGCTTCCGCTGTGCTGTCTGCCGGGGGACTGGAGAGCTTGCCTCCGGTACCTCCTGAAGCTCCTCCCAGGTGCCCCCTCTTCCCAAACAACTGGTCGGACAGGTTTGGGGGCAGAATCCACTGGCCCCACGGATTTGGCATCCCAGGGAGGGGTCTGAAGAGAACAATCAGGCACCGCTGCCTGGACAAGCCCGTGGATGCTCCCACCCCCCACTCCAGGAGGCCCTGGCCAGGGAGGGGCCAAGGAAGGCGGTGGTAGCTCCGGGGTCCCCATGGCCCCAGTGACAGTCCTGCCTACCTGGCACCTGGGGCCCCCCACAGTCACCCTGTGCTGAAGGGAGTTACCCTCATTTTCTAGTCGGAAGGAGCATGGAGATGAAGGGGCTTGTCCAAGATCACCGGCCGGGTGGGGCAGAGCCTGGATTAGCCGGTCACACCCAAAGGCAAGTTTAGGGCACTCCCTGCTGTCCCCCTGCAGCCTGGGCCCTGGAGGGGGGAGCTCCCCGACATCGCCCTGCCTCCTCTCCTTATCCAGCTGCATCTGGCCGGAGCCACCCTCCTAAAACTCAGACTCCTTCGGGGAGTACTTAAAAAAACAACTTTTAAAAAAATTATAAATATTCTCTAGTTATTATGATGCATTTACATGCTATTTGATTGCCAGCCCACGTACACTATTTCCCCCCCCCCAAAAGGACTTAAACTGTTCCAACTGTTTATGACAGTGACCTCCAAAAGGGGTAAATACTCCTGCCAACTATGTAACTGCCTGGTAGGCTTTTCGTGACCAACTCTTTACCAGGACATGTTGGCAGAGAGTTTCAGATTTTTCAAGATTGGAAATCACTGTATTTCCTTCATGATTGACTCGGCCCCAAGGGAACTGGGGGCCGAAGCCAGAACAAAAGCTCAGGGAAATCACCGGATTCTACTCCTGAAATCATTAGTGCCCTGTACGCTAACTAACTTGGATGTGAGTTTAAAAGTAAGTAAGTAAATAAATAAATGGGGGGAAAAAAAACCCAAAAATAAAATTAAAAAAAAAAAAAAGCTCAGGGAAGGGAAATGAGAATGAGGTCAGGGGGAGTCTGGGGGTGTGCGTGGGGGGAGCCTCCTCCGGGAGGACCCTGCTACCTTGCAGTACCCAGAAGCCTCCTGTCCTACCTACCTCAGGGGCCAGTACGATTAGACATGTGCTCTGGTCGGGCTTGGTGCCCCCCCCAAATGCTCCCCTAGCACCCTCGCCCCCTGGCACGCGTCTCCATTTTCCAATCACTGTAATGTCATGCGCTGTCACCTCAAGAGCATCCCTGCACACACCTGTGCCCTGCTCCTGCTGACAGCTCCGTGGAGGCGGGCACTGGCCCTCCCGTACCCGCGGGGTGTGGAGGGGAGAAGGGTGGGGGCCAACCAGAGGGTCTGGGCTTTCTTCAACTCCCCAGCTTTTTTTTTTTTTTTTTAAGAGAGAGAGAGCGAGCGGAAGGGAGATAGGCAGAGGGAGAGAGAGAGAACCTTAAGCAGGCTCCACGCCCAGCACAGAATCCGACGAGGGGATCCATCCCATGACCCTGGGATCGTGACCTGAGCGGAAATTAAGAGTCAGACGCTCAACTGGCTGAGCCCTCCGGGCGCCCCTCCCCAGCTCTTTATTATAGAAATGGTCACACCTTTAGGACAGTTGAAAATATATAGTACAGTGAATGCCCATTCATAGAGCCTCCACCCGGATTCGCAACTGTGAGCATTTGGCTGTATTTGCCCTTCACCTTCTCCCTCCCAGATATACGAGTATATATATGCTATGTTACTCTCTATGTACCTCTGTACCTTTACATATTTATTGTGTATATAGTATATATACTTATATATAATAAGTTCTCTATTCCTTTTTTTTTTTTTTTTTTTTTTGAGAGAAAGAGAGAGAGAGTGTGCAAGTATGAGCAGGGGAGGGGCAGAGGGAGAGAGAATCTCAAGCAGGCTCCATGTTCTGTGCAAGAGCCCAATGTGGGGCTCGAGCCCATGACTCCGGGATCATGACCTGAGCCGAAATCAAGAGCCAGATGCTTAACTGACTGAGCCACCCAGATGCCCCTTCTCTCTCTCTCTCTCTCTTTTTGTTTTTTATGCAGCTCTATGCTCATGGGGCTTGAACTCATGACCCTGAGATCAGGACTTGCACGTTCCCACCCAGTGAGTCAGTTAAGTGCCCCAACATGTTTTCATATATTACGTATTTTTATACAATACATATTAATAAATATATGTATTTACTTTTTTTCTCCTCTACCTTTGAAAGGCGTTGAGAGCGAACATCACAACAGGTGGAGAGCTCACTTCTTTCTGAAGACACGTTCCTGCTCATCGACTCATCTCCTCAGCTCCTCTAGAAGTGAGTAGGGCAGGCATTATGACTAATCTCATTACACAGACGAGACAACAGAGCCCAACCTTCCTGCAGTGGCCTCTCGAGCTGGAGATCAGCCCCAGGTTGGTCGTACTCAGGACTCTCTCCCTGTGGATCTGTGTGGCATTGGGGGCCGGCGGGAACACTGACGTTTCCCGTCTCAGTTCGTGGCCCACGCTGATTACTGCTCTGCACAAGGCCCTGAGTTTACTTTTGTATTTTCCCTCTTTGTGCCTGCGTCCCTCTGTCTCCTGCCCCCATCCCCAGGACCCCCACTGTCCTCGGCTTGCTGTGTGTCCAGGATCACTTACCTGTGTCTGCCGTGAGATATACTGTGGTCCGGTACCCGGCATGAGGCCCCTAAAGGGGTATCTTTGTTCCCTCAAAGTGCTCCACAGTAGTAAAGACAAAAATAGTGTTTTTGTTTTTCATAACAAGCCCCTTTCTTTAAAAAAATAATTTATTTTACTTATTTTGAGAGAGAGAGAGAGAGAGAGAGAGAGCACAGCAGGGGCAGAGGGAGAGGGAGAGAGAGAATCCCAAGTAGGCTCTGCCCTGTCAGCACAGAGCCCAATGTGACGTTCGAACTCATGAACTGTGAGATCATGACCTAAACCGAAATCAAGAGTAGGACGCTTAACCCGCTGAGCTACCCAGGCACCCCAATAACAAGCCCCTTTCCACCTGAGTTTATGTTAATGAGGTGACATTTGGAAGGCCCCTAGATAACCCCAGGATGGGCACTGGTGGCCAAGGACACCAGCACGAAGAGAGGATTGGAATTTTCTGCCCCATCCCCCCTGCTTCCCCAGTGGCCAGTGGCTTAATCAATTATTCCTACGTCAAGCCTCCATAAAAACCCCAAAACTGAAAAATACTGAAAAAAAATCAGTCCTTTCCCTTTGTTGTCATATACCACAGACATAGGCAATTCTCAGTGTCCCCTCTCAGCTTGACCCAGGACAAGCTCCCATAATGTACCAGCGGTACCCACACCCACAGCCCACTTGGGGTGCCGTTGGCTTAGTTTGTCCTGCCAAGGACAAGGTACGAGGGCTCCTCCCCAGACTCACCGGCCTCCAGGGGTTCTCCCCAGTCCTGCAAGATTCATCGTGGGGCTGCTGCAGGTGACAGGCTCAGCCAGACTGGGGGATGCTCTCTGATGTTGGTCAGTGAGCTGATGGCTGGCCCCCACTCGGGCACAACTGGATATCACCAGGGTAAGCAGCTCCCAGGCGTGTGTCACTATGTGGCAGAAATGATGATAGTGACAAGGAGGACCGGGGCAGATCCAAGGCCAGAGACACCACCTCCACCCACTGCCATTTTTCTAGCCTGGGTCAGCCCCGGGACTTTGGCACAAGCTCAACGAGGGAGGGAAAGCCACACAAAGTGATCACTATGGGACCCACAGCCCCAGAGAGTGGACACCAGGAAGCAGAGTTAATATGATTCAGAAAACAAAGAAGTCTGATGCATCCTATATCTCAAAGGTTACAGAGACATTCATGCCTGATTCGTGTGTGTGTATGTGTGTGTGTGTGTGTGTGTGTGTGTGTTCAGGTCAGCTCCTGGACTTCCTGATTCATTTCTTGGAGCAATCTTCTTTTTATTATTATTATTTTTTTTATTAAATTAAAAAAATGTTTATTTATTGAGACAGAGAGACATTGCGTGGCAGGGGTTGAGAGAGGAAGACACAGAATCTGAAGTAGATTCTAGGCTCTGAACTGTCAGCACAGAGCCTGATGCAAGGCTTGAACTCGTGAACCGCAAGATCACGACCTGAGCTGAAGTCCGACACTTAACTGAGCCACCCAGGCGCCCCTCTTGGACCAATCTTCTATTTGGGCATCAGTATCAGGCCATTTTAGTCTTTGTAACTTTGCCCTACGTTCTACTCGACCACAGTACTAACTGGCTGTATCGTTATTTGACGAATGCTTCTTCTCTTCGTTAACAGTGACTCCTGGAGTGCAGTGATTGGGTCTGTTTGGTTCCCCCACTGTGTCCCCACTGTTGAGCCCAGGGTCCAGCACAATATCTGTGCTCAGTAATTATTTTGACTGCTAATATGGCCACCTCCCTGTTCCATGGATCTGGCTGGGTGGCCAGCGGTTACCATCTTGTTTTACAGCATCAGTCTGACAACTAGAATGTTGTGGCTTCTGGGTAGAGGCCAGCTTCTCTGTTGGATCCCCTCTTCCTGGTCCAGATGTCCCCAGCTCCGGTGAGTCCCTGTGTGAAGGGAAGGGGCCCACGATGCCCAGAGGGACTGGGTGGGGCCCATGCCAAGCCCCAGGGAACAGTCTATTCCCAAGGACCTACCTTGCCTTGTACCTTTGGGGTGACTCATGTGATGAGGTGTGGCTTCCACCCGCCCCCAAACACAGGGCCACCAGAGAAATGCTCCCAAAGGCCCACTCAGCCCCATGTCCCCAGACAGGGCCCCAGCTCCATGGCAACCATCACAGCCTGTCCTGAGGAGAGGCTCGGGCACCTCCAGGGGCAGCCTGGGACTTTGTGCAGGGAGGGGAAGTACGGGTGACCCAGTCCCTTCCCCCTGCACCAGCTTAGCCTAGGGGCCACTCACCGAATGCTGACAGAGACCCAGTGGTGCTAATCCCAAGGGGGACAGACCCCCACGGTTCATTGAGCCCACCCTGGTCCTTAATCTTTCCACGGCACAGTGATCCAGCCCCTTCCAGTTCTGCTGGTTCATCCCTCGAGACAGGCAGCTCACCACTTCCCTGGTCTAGTGATAGCATAGGGGGGGTGCCTCCTTTGGGTGAAATCGCACAACTTTGGGGCCAGGAGGCAAGCAAGCCTGGCTCACTCCTGATCCACCGAAGCCTGGGGTAGGTGGGCTTACATCTCCCCCCACAGGACACAGGGCTGCTGGAGGTCAGGAAACTAAGGCCTTTTTACTTTCTATGTCCAGTGCAGCTGCCACACTGTTTATTGAAGGGCTACTGTGTGCCAGGACCCCTGCGGGCACAGGTCGTGGGCAGAAGCTCTAGAGGAGAAGTGTGGATTGGGAAAAGAGTGGGTACTTTATTTTTATTTTATTAAAATATTTTTTTAAAGGTTTATTTTTGAGAGAGACAGAGACAGAGTGTGAGCAGGGGAGGGGCGGAGGGAGAGAGAAACAGAGAGAGGAGAGAGAGAGAGAGAGAGAGAGAGAGAATCTGAAGCAGGCTCCAGTCTCTGAGCTGTCAGCACTGAGCCCAACGCAGGGCTCAAACTCACAAACCGTGAGATCGTGACCTGAGCCAGAATCAAGAGCCAGACACTCAGCTGACTGAGCCACCCAGGCGCTCCAGGGTGGGTAATTTATTCACTGATCCCCCCAATAGGCCGTCAGAGAGCCCAGCAGCTCTGCCCGCAGAGGACCCCACTTGAAGAGGCACCCGGAGATGTCTGATGAGCTGAGCCCCCTCAGCTCCCAAACCCTCCCGCCCACCCCTCCTCACCCCAGCCCATGGCACCCTCTACCCTGGGGGCTCTCCCACTGCCCCAGCCCCATGGAGTTGGGGCTCAGACAAGGACAGGGTTCCAGTCACAGGGATCGGAGGGCAAAGTTGAGCCTGGAGATTCCATTAAAAACATGCGGTGGAGGGGATTTGGGCCACCTCCACTGGGTGGGGAGGGGAGCAGAGGGACCAGGGCTGGGGACCAGGAGGGAGAGGCCAGGATGACTAATGAGGCATTCCTCTCTGTCCCTCCGGGAGAAAAGTCACGGAGAAGAATGGTTGTCAAGGACAACACATTCTTTTCCTGTGGGTAACTCTAGCTTGTGTCCTCCACAGGGAGTGGGGTTTGGGGGAAGCCAGGACTGGAGGGTCTGAGCCGAGAAGCTTGGAGGTCTTCACTCATTTTACAGAGGGAAACTGAGGCCAGGGGAGGAGGGCGGGGTTGCCTGGTGGGACAAACGAGGTATAAAGGAGAATGCCAGGCTCCCGTCTCGCTCCTGGGGCTCTCTCTCAGGAGTCAGGGGTGTCCAGGCTAGGACCGGTGCGGGGGATGGTAGGGGAGGACGAGGACACGGCTGTAGTGGCTTCTGGCTTCTGTATGGGGAGGGAAGGGGAAGGCCACCCAGAGAGCTGGGTCGGGGGTTGTGAGCAGATCCTGGCCTACACCCATCCAAGTCCATTGTGAAGGCCTCGGCCTGCCCAGTGCACCCCCCAAGCCCCGTCCTACTTCGAGCCTCTATGCACAAAAGCCTCCGCTCACCTGTTGGCTGGACATTAAACGTCTCCCCCTGACCCCTACTCTGTGCGCTCCAGCTCCGTGACTACTCCTGCCCACTCTGCTGTAATGGTGGGTGGATTAGCCCACTCGGCGGCCACAGCAAAAAGCCACAGATCAGGGTGCTTAAACAAGCATCAACAAAAAAAAAAAAAAAAAAAAAAAACAAAAAAAAACAAGCATCATCAGGGTGCCTGGCTGGCTCAGTCGTTAGAACACGCGATTCTTGGGGCTTTGGGTGGCTCAATTAAGCGTCCGACTTCGGCTCCCGTCATGATCTCGTGGTCTGTGAGTTCGAGCCCCGCGTCGGGCTCTGTGCTGACAGCTCGGAGCCTGGAGCCTGCTTCAGATTCCGTGTCTCCCTCTCTCTCTGCCCCTTCCCTGCTTGCACTCTGTCTCTCTCAAAAATAAATAGACATTAAAAAAGAAAAAAAAAAGTAACATGTGATTCTTGATCTGGGGGTCGTGATGTCAAGCGGCATAGAGCCTACTTAAAAACAAAAACAAAAACCAAGCATCTATTTTGTCACAGTTCTGGAGGCTGGAAGTCAAGATCAAGTCCACTTGGTTGGTTTCTTCTGAGACCTCTGTCCTTGGCGGGCGGATGGCTGTCCTCTGGTCACGTGGTCTTCCCTCTTCGCTGCATCCCTGGTGACTCCTTGTCCTAATCTTTTATGAAGACACCAGTCAGACTGGATTGCACCCCACCCTAAAGGCCTTACTTGATTACCTCTTTAACTGAATTCCCTCTTAGAGACCCCATCTCCGGATACCCTACATTCCGAGGCACTAAGGGTTAGGGCTTCTACATGCGAATTTTGAGAGACACAATTCCGTCCCACCCACAATTCCCCTGTGGGTGGGACACTCTCTAAGGACAGGGACGGGATCTGAGGCCTCTGTAAGGACCAGAGGGTCTCTGGGCCGGGCCGGGCCCCAGATGTGTTGTCCTACCCCGAAGCGGGTGCCCGGCAACGGCCCCCTCCTCCCGCTCCCCTTGGAGGAGCGGGTGGGGGGAGGCAGGCCGCAGAGTGAGGGGTGAGGGCTGTGTCCCTATGCTTCTGTTTCATGGGGACCCCCGCCCAAGAACATGGTGACTTCCGCCTCAGGCCAGGCAGCTTCCAGGGCTGCTGGGGGCAGGGACAGAGAGGGCTCCAGGGAGCCAGTGGGCTGGGCTGCCGGGGGTCAGCTGCCCAGCCGCGTGGCCAGGAGCTGGCTGTGCCCGGTCTGTGCTCCAAGCCTTCCTACGGACAGCGGGGAGGGACGAGCCCCCAAAGCTTTCTTGTGTCCCCATCCTGGGGAGGGGGGCGGGGTCTCTGGGGCGGTGGCAACGAAAGGTCAAAGTGACAGCTCTTCCTCTGGAATAACAAAAGGTATCTCAGAGAAAAATAGAAAAAGTCATTAACTGAACATCTACACGTCAGACCCCTTGAACCATCGCATCTCCCTGCCCCTCACAGCAGCCCTGGGTGACGAGAATGACTGACCCATTGTACAGACGTGAACACTAAGGCTCGCAGGCGAGGTGTAACAAGTCCAAGGGCTCGACCCTGGAGAGGTCCTTTGCTCTTCCCCACACTGGCCCTGGGGGTCTTCCTAGAAGGTAGACAGTCACAGAGCCCAGCAAAGCTCTGAATTTAGTGAAACTGGGCCCGGCCACCTTCTGGGGGGATAGATGGCTGCCATTCTGACTGTCTAGCTCCTGCCACACCCTTCTTATGGCTGGGACATTGCCTTCCTGCTACGTGCACTCTCAGAGCCAGCACTGGCCACAGGACGTCTTCGTGAGAGTCACACAACGGTGTCCCTTCTCAAGGACGCGGCCCCTCACCCACAGCAGGTACGACACTGCACAGGCCCGCTTCTGCTGGGGGCTTGAGTCTGCGCTCCTACTGTAGCTGCAGGAGAGTGTGACTTGCCAGCCTCCCGTGCAGCCAGGGTGCCCACCAGTCATGCACCCACACCAGACAAAGAAGTGACCGCCATGCCCAGCTTCCAGAGGCAACCAGGCCAGAAGCTCGCATGGTGGGACCCAAGGAATGCAGCTTTGTTCTGCACTGGGATTCCTGATGTGGTCTCCAGCCCTGGCTCTCAGAGCTCTTCTAGAACATTCCTTCCCCACCTGGCTCACCAAAGTTGGTTCCTTGTTCCAGTTGCTTCCTAGTCCCAGTGTTCCACTGTTTGCGGCTGAGAGCACACTGGGGTGGGGGTTCCCGGGCCCTGTGGAGCCTGAGCCCCCCCCGCCGACGGTTTCCTGGGTGTGTGAGAGAGACTCCACTTCTGGGCAGAATGCAGTTCTGTCCGGTTAAAAACGATTAAGAAGTGATTCAGCCAAATGAGAGGAGCAGTGAGTGACAGAACCCATGACAGACAAACGTCAGGGCTCCTGTTTTCCTTTCCCAAAAAATGACACCAGTCACAAAGGACCATGTTTCTAGGAAATGTTCAGGAAGTAGACAAGCGGTTGCCGGGGACAAAGAGAGGCGACTGCCTCAGGGGCACAGGGTGTCTTTTAGGATGATTACAATATTCGGAAGTTGGAAGTACTGATGATGAGTGGACAGGTCTACGAATATGCCAGAATTCAGCAAACTGAACAGTGTAAGTAGGTATATCGCATGGTATTTGAATTCTATCTCCATGAAGCTGATTATTTTTTTAAGTTTATTTATTTATTCCGAGAGAGAGAAAGAGAGAGAGAGAGAGAGCAGGGGAGGGGCAGAGAGGGAATCCCAAGCAGACTCCATGCTGTCAGCACAGAGCCCGACGTGGGGCTCACACTCACAAACTGGGAGATCATGACCCGAGCTGAAATCAAGAATCTGACACTTAACCGACTGAGCCACCCAGGTGCCCCTGAAGGTGATATTTTTTAAAAAAGAACGTGAACATATATTTGCCTTTTATAAGGCAGTCAGTCAACAAATGTTCATTAAGCACCCACGGGGAGTCAGGCACTGTGTTAGCTCCAGGGGCGTCTTGGTGAGCAAATCAGACATGGTCCCTGCCCTCCTGGAGTTCACAGTTTAGTGGGAGAGATGCAAAAGTCACCCTTTTAAATGTCTAACTACAAAATGGAAAACGTGCTGAGAAAGGAGAGGGCTCCAGGAGAGCTGAAGGGTCAGAAAGGGCTTCCCTGCAGAAGCCACACTGGAGCTGATGAATGATCTAGAGGAGCGAGGCGGAGAAGTGTCTTACACTGAGGGGGGAAAGCAAGTGCAAAGGCCCTGTGGCAGCAGGGCTAACCAGGGACCTGTGTGGCCAGAACACAGGGAATAAGGGATGGATCAACGGGCCCTCAAAACTGAGATGGTGAATCTAGACTCTGGTCTTGGAGCAGGAAGTGACTGCAAGTCGGGAGCAAAGGTGAACACCATCAGGTTCACAATCTGGTCCCTCTGGATACTGAGAGGAGGAGGGCTATGGGGGTCAGGAACGCTGCTAGAGGCGGGAGGGGGCTGGCTGGGGATTGCAGGGACAACGGGCAGGAATAGGTGGTTCAGAGGCACAGACGAAGTGAACCCAGGGGGTGCGAGGGAGTGCTCAGTGCCCCCCCACCCCGCCCCGCTTGGTTTCCACCTGCTGTCATCCTGATCCTTTCGATTTCTGGTCTGATGAGTCATCTGAGAGTCATCACCCCCACAACTGCTGCTGTTTTTTTCTTTTTAACAATGAACTTATTTTTTGCCACTGAGCCATTACCTTACACGCCAACGGATTTGGATTTGGAGGCCTTCCCTCAAATATAGCCCTGGGGAAAAATTTTAAACGCTATTTAATAAAAGATGCACCATCACATGGCTGTCACTACAGGCTCTACTCAAGGCTGTCACGAGCTGGCCTGTGCAGAGCTGGGGTCCGGCTGGTAACCCTCTGGAGCATGACTCTGGGGCAGAATGCCCCGACATGCTTCCTCAGGGCCCGTGCTGGCCATGACCAATCCTGCCGCCCTTTCTCCAAGTGGCTTCTGCGACACCCTGGCGTGCTGGTCACCACAGCCCTGGGCCAGAACAGACCCCCAGTCTGGCGGAGTCACAGGGTGGCCTCCCCCTGACCCAGGACAGGCTCGTAAAATATTAACGACTTGTTAACGTTCTTCTGAGCGCACCCATCTGCTAAGATGGTGTCCCCAGAACCCCCTTTTCCAGAAGTCTGCTCTGAAGCAAGCTGGGGGACGGAACCACTTTCAGAACAGAAAGCGCCTCCATTTTCCAGTCACACACCCCACCCCACCCCCCATCAGAAACCCGAGCATGGCCTCTCCTGGGGCATCTCTCTCATCTACGAAGTCCCAGTTCCTTGGGTCACCTCCTGAATATTCTGGAATCCACCTCCTCCTCTCCAACTTCCTTTGTCTGCCCTGGTTCAGGCCCGGTTCCATTTGCCTGGAAGACCAGGCCAGTCCCCCTTGCTCTGGCCTCCGGTCTCCTAGTCCCTGCTGCCAGCCCCCCCGGGGCACCATTTGTGCCACCGAGGGGGAGACTATTCACACCTGGTCTCCCTGACTCTCTCGCTCTCTCTTCCTCCCTCCCTCCCCTCCTACTTGACTCACTTCCTTGTGCCCCTAAAGACTCCTCTCAGAAGTCACCCTTGGGAAGCCCCCTTGACCTCAGGTGGGGTCAACCCCCCCCCCCCCCACTCCCACGGCCACGCTTCACCTACTGTGCTGTAGGGTCTGTTTTGGGCCCGTCTTCACAGTCAAGCCCCACATGGTCGGATGGGGCAAGCACAGCTCCTCACAGGGCTCCGGGGTGCCCTGCACACACAGGGGACATCGCTGGGGCTGTGCCTGGGATCAGCACAGGTTCCGGCACTAAGAATAAGCCACAAGAGGGCCCTGGGACACACAGGAGCTCGGGGCAATTCCTGCTGCTGCCTGATCTTCCGGCCCTGAGCTGGTTCGTTCATGTTTTCACTCAGCCAACACCAGTGGAATCCTTTTCCTCCTCGCCATACCCGAGCTGGGTGTCTGGGCCCAGAGGGCCTCTCCATCTGGTGCTGGAGCCAGGCCTGGACAGGACAGCGCGAGACAGGTGCTGTTGGACACAGCTGGTGAGGGTGGGAGGCACTTGGAACGCTTAGAGGCCAAGAGGGACCTAGGTTCCACAGCAGCAGCATTTCAAAAGCGGCTGCCCAAAGCGGCTGGCTCCCATGGCCAGATGTCACCCAGGACACCGGAGCCTGAGATCCTGACTGCATTTGAATCGGCTTCTGCCTGCACCTGGAGGTATTGCGGCCGAAGGGGCTGCAAGTAGGATGGAGGATAAACCACTAGGGACCAGGGCTTCATGGGTTTTGAAAGCAAAACCTCCCTGAAGTGTTTGCCTGGGAGACAGTACTGCTAAATCCGCGGAAGCTGCATTAGCGGTGGCCTCTTGGCCCTGAAATGCAAGGATGGGTTTCCCTGGGGTCTATTAGGAGATGGGGCACCTCGAAAATGCAGTTAGGGCTGTGCGTCAAAAGGACAGGCTCGGGGCAGACCCCGGGGTGGAAGGGGTGAAGCGGGGCTGGGCCCCGGGCGCAGATGCCCCTTTCCCCACACCAGCGCGGGCGCCGCTAGGGGGACGGAGACCGCGTTTATTCACCTCTGAGGAGGGCGGGTACACATGGGTCACGGCCGGGCGCCGTGCAGGGGCGGGGGGCCTGCATGCTGGGAGCCGCGGTCCCACCGAATAAGAAGGGGGGTGGCCGGGGACCAAGGGGGGGGGGGGGGGGGGGGGGGGAAGGCAGTGGGCAGAGCGTGGAGGACAAGTCGCCCAGCCTCAGTTTCTCCATCTAGAAAATGGTGGCGGTTGTGTAGACTGGACGGCCCTCAAGCGAGTGCGTGACTGCTCATCCCTTTGGCTTGACCCAGATGAAGTCTGGAGTCCTGACCTCCAGAAAGTGGCGACGGCTCCTCAGCATCAGGTCACCGCTGGAACCTGCCAGTCAATTGCCTCAGGCGGGTCTGTGAATACGAGTGCGCGTGCGCGGGGCCGGACGGCTGCGGCGCACCGGCGCCACCGTGTGGCCAAAGCTGGACCCACCGGCCCTGCGAGAAGTCGGACGCTAGGGGGAAGTCTAAAGTGTGTACTGCCTGATGGTGGGGGGCTCCGGGGCCTCAGAGAGCCCATTGGGGTGAACATCTAAGGAGCTTGAACCCGAGGGTATGTGACAATCTGACAGCCCTAACAGTAACAGGTCACATCTGGACACGTGGTCATCTCAGGTCCAGAGTGGTGAGTGAGCTCCCCAAGTTCAGGACTGGTTCCTCCTGAGGCTCCATGTCTAACACTGGCAGTGGCATACAGCAGGTGCTTAATAAATGTTGGTGGAGCGAGAATGAGTAAGCCATCTGTGTGTGCAATAGGGTTGGAAGTGGTGGAATCAGTGGTCAGACGGCCACAATGTGCCTCTACGCTCTGAACTTCTGGCCACCCTCAGAAAGTGCCCCTGCCTGGGGGACAATGGAGGTGCCTCTGAAGGCTTCACTGCAGCCCCAGCCACTGGAAGGTGGGACAGAGAGACAGAGGGAGGCTCGGACTTCATGCACCCAGTGATGGGCCTGGCCCAGTCCCCTGCACAGGGCAGAGCAAGGCCCCCCACTGGGCCCCTCCTGGAGCCTGGAAGCTTCTGGTCAGTGTGGCCTCTCCACGTTACCTCTCACAGAGGTAGGGGTGGAAGTGGGGGCTGCATGCTGGCCTGACCATGACCCTCCCCCCAGACTTGATGCAACTTCAGTTGCCTGGAGAGGGCAGAATGGGAAAGGCAAAGGCAGGGCTGCAGGTGGTGGGACATCGGGCGGGTGGGGCGGCGCAATGGGGGAGGGGCATGTGGGCGCAGGAGCTGGGAATGCGCACTGCGTACGTGGCCCCCAACTTCCCAGGGCCCCGCCCCAGCCCCTTCCACCAGGCTAGGGGCTGAGGCTGGGGAGGGGGTCCAGGCCAGGCTCATAGCCCACGGGCAGGGTGGCGGCCTCAGTGGGTGGGATGTGGTGGGTCAAGTAGCGCTTCCCCTTGAAGGAGCCAATCCGCAGCTGCTCCGGGACTTCCTCTGGCCACCACAGGCTGGAGCTGGATGGGGAGAGGAGACCAGACTGGGTCCCTGCTGTGGGGAGCCATCTGCCAAGTCAGGGCCTCCTCCCGCAGCCTCTCCCTTTCCTTCCTTCCAGAACCTGCTTCTGGCCCACCTCCTCCAGGTGGTTGCCCCGAATACCCTGGTTTCAGTTCACTGAAGCCTCCTTGGAGAGAAAACACGGCCTGGGAGGAGTAAGGCTGGGGCCAAGGACATGCTGAAGGACAGGGCAGAGCAAGGTGGCCCCTTCTCTGAACCTGTCATCAGAGGAGCCTCTGGCCCACCTCCCTGCTGTCCAGGCGAGAGATACTCAGGGCGGAAATTTCCCGCACACCCCTGGAAGGGGAACCGCCAACTCAGCCGCAGTGTTCCTGGAGGGCTTTCAGGTGCTGGGACCAGTGAGAGGGAAGGGGCTCTGGGTGGAAGAGGGGCCCAGGGGGATGTCAGCACTCACAAGCGCACGGTGGACGCAGCCAGGAAGGCCAGGAGCAGGAGGCCGGCCAGAGAGGAGAGGATGGAGGCGATGACAATCATGTCACCGCTTCGCCGCCCTGGCCACGTGTCGATAGAGCCTGGGGCCTTCCCTGCACACAGCGTACGCTCAGAGGCTGCCCCTCCAGCCCAGGGCAGTCACTTCCCCCTCCAGACTCACGCTCAAGGCCTGACTGCCTCGAGCCCCAAGACAGCCCCCTGAGCCCACCCCATTTGTCCATCCCAGCGGGGCATCAGTGCCCTCCCAGCCCGGACCACCCACCACCGCTCCAGCCTTTTTTCTTAGTCTCACTTTCTAGGCTGTTCTTGCCAACACGCCCACCCCACTGCACTGCCCACAGTGGGCAGAGCTGCGGCCGACCTCAGGACCAACCGGTGGCCGCCTCGTTTCCTGGAGCGTGGCATTCAAGGCCTTCAGATGACAAGACCCTCCACCCCCGCCAACACCCAGCCTCTACAGCCCGTCTCCCAGGTGTCCCTCACCCCGGGGCACTGGCCTTCCTACATGCAGTTTCCTCAGCCTGGTCCATCACCAGCCCTTTAGGGCCCCGCTGAGGGAAGTCTCCCAGAACCTGCGGCCCTGACTCTGACCCCAGCCTCTTTGTGCCCTGGCCCTTCTCCACCTGGCAGCGCTTGGGCCAGGGCTGGCTCCCCATTGGAGGGGAAGACTGTTTCTGCCCACAACTGGGCTGCGACCTGGGCACCCGAGGTTGTGTTGATGTGGATGGACACAGCTGGTGTCTCTGCCAGTGAGGCTGACCCAGTGCCTCCTTGCCCCCAGAATGAGGTTCTTTTTGGGGGATGGGCTGGACTTGGAGACTTCCTCCAGGCCCCCAGTCTCATGGCAGCAGGGGGAGGGGCCGGCTGAGCAGGACCACTGGGCAGAGGGTGACTCGTCCACAGGGGCAGACTGGAGCCAGAGCACGCCCCGCCCCCCTACGCTACCTTGGTGGAGAGTAATGGGGTCGGACCACCTGGTCTCGGCCTGGGGTGAGCCGCTGGCGTCCATCAGGAGGAACTTCACCCTGGGGAGAGGAGAAGGAGTGGGGCTCAGAGCCTGAACTGCCCTGGGCCCGGTGACCAAAGCAGCCAAGCCCCAGGCAGTTCTGGGCTGGGCTCTTGTAGGGCCTGTCAGGGCCAGCCATGGCCTGGTCCTGCTCTGAGAACCCCCCAAGACCTCTCTGGCCACAGTGACCTCTGCCAGCAGCCCCAGTCCACCTGAGCCATTGCTCTCCAGACTCCCCATCAGGTTTAGGGGGCCTCCATCACTGTCCCATACAGAGTGCCTCAGGGAGTCAGATGGGGCTGGGGGCCCCGGGCCTCGTAGAGAACAGCTGGCCAAGTGACATCTAGAAAGCCATAGAAGTCTCCCCAGTAGGGTCAGGCACCCTAAGCAAAAGCCCAGGGAGGAGAGGGGTGTTCAAGAGCCTGGGATCACAAGGAGAGGCAGGCTGAGACCTGAGGGCACCAGAGGCCATGCAGAGGAGCTCAGGTTGTATCTTTGTGCCAGGTGGGGGGCTTGGCAGATGTCTGAGCATGGAGGGGCCCAGGCAGGCTGGTGTGGAGGGCAGCCAGCGCTGGTGGCTGCTAGGAATGGGGGCAGGAGGTTAAGATGAGGCTGAGCCAGGAAGTGGGCATGGGGGGAGGTAGGAAGGCGGTTCTGTCAGGGCCGGGCGGTTCTGTCAGGGCCGGGCCCGGGGAGAGGGCAGAGGGAGGCGGTTAACGGAGGTGCCGGTCCAGCCCACACCAAGCCCCACCTTCCCTGCGCCCCATGCTGGTTCTCTCGGCTGGACTTGGTCTCCCTGAGGACACCTGGTCCTGTCCTGTGGCCCAGGTGGCCCTCATCTGGACACCTGCTCTCTCACTCTGGCTCCTCCCGTGACCCTGACAAGCCCTTGGTGCCCTGTGGCTCTGTTTCTTCACCTGTAAAAGTGAGCAGTAGGCTTATTTCCTGTTCCCCTGTCTTGTACCCACTGATTGGGTCTGGACTCAGCCCTGGGCTCAGATTCCTACCAGATCTACCCCGGGGCTAGTGGCTGCAGCCCAGCAGCTCCCCACCCCTGACCCTGGGCCTGAGACCCCACCCTGCCCCCACAAGCCCTGTGGTGCCCACTTCCTCGTGGGCAGGTCTCCTGGAAAGGCCACATTCTGCCTGCCCCCCAGCTTGGATGAGCGTTGCTCCCTGACCCCCCCGCAAGGCTTGTGAAGGGGAGGAGCCTGCCGCCAGGATGGGGCCCTGGGGGGAGGCTAGGGAGGGCAGCCCTGTTCCCCCAGGCCCCTTCTCCCCCAGTACAGGCCCTGTCCCAGGACCCAGGCAGAATGACTCACCTGTAAGGTCCAGGGCTGGGGAGGGGGGTGTTGCAGAAGGGTGGCTCACGGAGGTCAGCAAGGCAGCCAGGGTCATTGCCCACCCGAAGCAGGGGGATGCCCCTGCCGCCCCCCACGGGGTCCTCACAGGGCAGCTGGTCCAGGGACAGGGGCAGCGTCATATAGTGGCCATCGGTCAGCAGCCGTGGGAAGGCTGGGATCTCAGCCAGCGTCTGTGGGTTCCGGAAGTCCCTGGAGGCTGCAGGAGAAAGGGACAGACGGATGGGGCTAGAGGGCATAGCCCCAGGCTGGGTCCAAGGCCTCCCACCCTGGCTGTCCATGCCTTCGGGCCCAGAGGCTCCCTCCAGACACAAATCAGGTCACTTTGTTACCCTCCCGGAGCCCCCCAGGATAAAGCCCCACGCCCAGTCCGCCTCCCTGCAGCTCTCCTCAGCCCCAGACCCGCACCATGACGCACCGTTGCTGAAGGCCACCACCAGCCAGATGGTGTTGGCAACAGGGGCATGCCCATCCAGGACACAGCGTGGCTGCTCCAGGGAGAACGTGGTGGCTGTGACCTTCCCTTCCAGGTCCCAGGCTGTGATCTGCGGCGTGTAGGGGATCAGCTCTGTAGTCACAGAGATAAGCATGAGGGTCCTGGGGCCTGCCTTCCCTGGGCCTGCCTTTCCCAGTTGGAGGAGTGGGCTCCCAGGGTCTGTGAATTCATCCCAGGACCCCCACTCACCCAGGCTCATACAGGGCGGGGGCCAGACCAGCGCCCCCATGAGGAGGAGAGACAGCAATGGGCCAGGCTGCCTCTGGGAGAGCCCCATGATGGCTGCCCAAGCTGGGGCTTCTTCCACATCCACAGCCCAGGGCGATCTGGCCACCTCCTGCTGCACGCCCTCCCCCAACACCTTGACCCTGGAGGAGCTGGTTAGTCAGGCTTCCAGGCTGGCCGAGGGCTGGAAAGACCTGAAAATGTAAATGCACCCCACCCCTCCCACTGGCCCAGCCTACCATGAGGAGGGAGCTAGGCAGGGCTGCAGGGTGGGGCAGGCCAGTGCCAGGCCCCACTGCCGGGAGGGAGGCGGATGCCACCGGACCCCCAGATGCCAGCCAGGAGGCCAGAGACTCCCAAGTCTGAACAGGGGTCCCACCCAGCCTCCCAGCCCTGGAGAGGACCCAGTCTCTGGAAACATGGGCTCAGGGCCACATGCCTGAGATTCCCACACCCCAGGTGCCAGGAGCCTCCCTCTGGCCTTCCATCCCCACCCAGGGAGTGGGGAACAGAGCAGAGGTCCCGACCTGTCCAGCTCCAGCCCCACCACAGCCCCCCTGGTCCTGCTGCCATCTCTGCGCCCTGCCCTCCCTCCACAAGGCCACATTCTTGTCTGAAGGAAGAATCTGGAGTCAGACGAAGGACCTCTGACAGCTGACAAGCCTCCACTTACTTTACTCCCTTTGGCTCTATTTTTTTTCAATTAAGACATAATTCAAAAGAAGATATAATTCACACGGTATAAACTTCATCCTTTTAAAGCGTACAGCTCAGTGGGTTTTCACAAGGTTGTGCAAGCATCACCAAGGTCAGCACATTTGCAACACCCCAAGAGGACAGTCTGTACCCATTGAAAGTCACTCCCCATTCCCGGCTCCCCTGGCAACCTCGCACCTGCTCTCTGCCTCTACAGACTTGCCTGTGCCGGACATTTCACAGCAACGGAATCACACACGTGGCATCTTGCGTCTGGTCTCTGTCACCTAGCATCCTGTTGTCCAGGTTCATCCACGCAATAGCACGAGGCGGGAGTTCGTTCTTCTCAGGGCTGCGGAACTTTCATCCCGCCGGATGGAAACCAGGCATTTTATTCACCGGCTCCTCCGCTGACACCCATTCCCGCTGTTTGGCTTCTGTAAGTAAGGCTGTCAAGCGCGCTCATGCCCAAGTTTTGTGTGGACCTGTTTTCCGTTCTCGGATACACACCTGGGGTGGAATTGCTGAGTCACAGGGTAACTGCCTTCTTTCTTTTTTTTAATATTTTATTTGTAAGTAATCTCTACACCTGCTGTGGGGCTCGAACTCGCGACCCCGAGATCTAGAGTTGCATGCTTTGCCAACTGAGCGAGCCAAGTGCCACAAGACACTCAAACTTTTCGATGGAAGAAAATGCTCTAAGATATAATACACTCAGCTTTAAACCAACACATCATGAAATAGAACTTAATTTTTTTTTCTTACGGAGAAAAGGACCTCAAGGAGGCAAAAGTATCCCTGGCCCACTCAGGATGTGCCACCCTGCCCCCCCCCCCCCCCCCCCCCCCCCCAACCCCGGGGCCCTGCAGCCCCAGGCCCCAATCACCGCCCCCAGGCAGACAGCAAGCTGGGGTATTTGATGTTCCTGAGAGGGCTGGGAAGAATTAGGACTTCAAGGATGACGTCAAACCAATCCTGGCCCAATTCCAGCCCCGGCTCCACGCCCTACTATGAGCCTGCGACCTGGGGCGGGTCACTGCATCCGTGACCGTTTCCTCAGCGGCACCAGCCACATGTGAGTGGCGCTTTACTGTGGTAGTGAACGGGACGGTGGGCCTGGCGGAGCTGCTGGACCGCACACGGCGAGAACTGGAGTCGGGGACGGGGACGCAGCAAGGTCAGTGCTCGGGCTCTTGGGCCCTCTCTGCGGCCTCAGTTTCGTCACTGGGGAAAATGCGAGTCGGACGGGCAGCGTGTGAGCTCCCTCCTGCCCTGATGCAGCAGGGCACGTATGTGTGTGCTGCCTTCTCACATCAGCGCGCGCGCGCACACACACACACACACACAAAACCTCTCCACCAAAAACACACCAGGGCCTGCTGACTTTGGCTATAGGGCATTTATTGCAAACAGAACATCTGAGGTATGAGAAGCTGACCCAGAACCCACGCCTGCCCTGGCTACGATGGGGGACGGGGCAGTCTCGCCTCACCCCACGCCAGGCCCCCGGCACTACGGCCCCGAAGCAGCCCGCCAGCGGCAGGGGGCCCCACGCACTGAGGTAGCTGCATCTTAAGCCCCCACAAGTACAACTCCCCAGGCCTGCCTGATTCGCCTGTAGATCTGGGCCTGGAGGGGAGGATGGGGGCAGAAGGCGGGCCCCCACAAACCTCGCAGCCTCTGAGGAAAGGCACCTTCCCGCCTGCCCATCCCGGGGCAGCCCAGCCGGCAGCAGGGGGAGAGGGCAGCTGGCTGCCAGAGGCAGGCGCGGCGGGGCGGGATGGGGCCGGCCAGGCCCGGGGCTCACTGCTGCTCCAGGCAGTCCTCGGTCACCCCCTGGGCGGCCAGCTCAGCCAGCACATTCTGCAGGTAGTTGGGGTCGGGGTAGCCATGGCCTGTCACATTGCGGTCCATCTCTGTCTTGTGGTGGATCTCGTTCCACACCACTGTGTCGGTCTCTCCCGTGGTGCTGGATGTCCCTACCGTGAAGATCAGTCGCCTCTTCCAGGCCACTTTCAGCAGCTCCAGGACCTGCCCTCGAGGAAAGGGGGGGAGGGGAAAGGAGGGAGGGCCTGGTGAACAAGTGCAAACCTGGGCCTGGGTTTTTCACTCTGGAGAGGTGGGTGGCCAGGTGACAGGGTGAGAGCATCTGCGGCTCCCCCTCCTTCCCTGGTCTGATCTCCCCAGCAGTGAGGGCCGGGATGGCAGGAGCAGCCACCCACCAAATGCCAGCTGCAGGGTGGGGCACACTGAGGGGCGAGGCTCTCTGTCCCTTTGGCCTTTACTGCGAGCCACTGGCAGGCTGAGGTTGGGCCGCTCTCCCAAGCGATCTCATCCGCAGTCCCGGGCCGGGGCCCCATCTGTCGGGATCCCCAGCCTCCAGCCCCAGTCTTGACCACTCCCCCCCACCCCCCGGAACTCCATGTGCTGACCTGACTGCCCAGGAGGACCCCCCACCTCAGAGGGCGCCGCCATCCACTGCTCTGCTGCCGCTCAAGCCACACCCGGGGCCAGGCTAACTCTGCCCTACTTCCGAGTCAGCCTCTCCCCAGGCCAGGCTCACAGCAGCCAGAGGGCGCCCGACACCTCACTGCCCCCCGACACACACACACACACACACACACACACACACTCTCTCTCTCTCTCTCTCTCCCTCCCTCCCTCCCTCCCTCCCTCCCTCGGATCTGATCCTCCCCAGACGCCTCACACCCTCCAGCCCAGCCCACCTCTGCGACTCTCAAAGCTGCCACTCAAGCTGCTCCTCTGACCAGAATGCTCTCCTGGGTTGCAATACAGAGGTTGCTTGCAGGCCATCACGGTCACCCAGTCCTGTTCCCCTGTCCCCACTCTGCCCAACGCGTCACACTAGCCTGACTCAAGAGCAGGTGACCCGGCCAGAGAGGTTGCTAGAAGTGGCCTCCCCTCCCTGCTGGTCGTCTCTCCCTGCTGGTCGTCTCTCCTGGTCAAGGATGCCTCACAGATAGCAGGCAGCCCCGGGAAGGAGTGGCCAGCACCCCAGCCAGCCCCAGAAGAAGGTGAACAGGGCAGAGCAGGTATGGCCACCAAGCTGGGCCCTCCCCATCCCACCTGCTCGAACAGCCCACGAGCAGCCAGGCCAAGCCCCGCCAGCAGAGGGCGGGGGGTGCCCCCAGGGTGGTAGGGCCTTACCTTGCGGCCCTGGGCATTGTCCGGAAGGTAGCACTGACGGGGAAAGCCCCTGGCAGTGAATGGCTTCCCGGGGTTGGGGTGCTCTGGGCCCTGCAGGAGGAACACAGACACAAGGAGGCAGGGTACCCTGAGAGGGGCCCAGCAGCTGCAGAGGCCCTCACAGCCCGGCCCGCCCTTCACCTCCCTAGCCGGAGATTTGTCTGCACTCAAGTGACCAAACAGATCGCTGTCTCGAATCTTGCCCCTCAGAGACCCAACATGACGTGGCCTGCCTCCGGCGACCACCTTCCCTGACCCCACGCCATTCGGCTTGGCATCACACGCTCCTGCAAATGTCCTGATGAGACTGGAATTCATCAAAGGCTGGGGCTCCCATTCCGCTGGGCACTGGGCTCTTTGGCCTAGAAGGCCAGGCCTCCCTTCCTGACACCCTCGCTCCTTGCTCGAGATGGTGCCATGGCAGGGCCGGAGACAGTGGCAGCAAACTGGACGGAAGGGTGGGCGGCTGGAACAGTGGGGGATCCTTGCCCGTGCCCTCTGCCACTCAGAGACACGCCACATATACTCCACACTCCCCTCCTGCTCTGTGGTTCTGGGGCTGTCTGGAATGTTTTTAAAATTCACTACAACCCACTGAGAAGAAATGGAGGGAAACCAGGGAAAAGTGTATGGTTAAACGAAAGAGGGACTCTCCATCTGTCACAGACAGGCCACCTGGGTCCTGGCCTCCACAGCCCTGTATCTTCCCCACCCGCCACCAGCTCTGAGGTCAGTCCTGGCCCAAGCAGGAGGCCTAAGGGTCCAGGGCTCCTGTCTGGGTCTCTACTGCGACCTTCTGCTCGGGCTCCTGTCTTGCTCTTGACATCGGACACAGCCCTGCCACAGGCCTGGATCTGGCCACCGAGCTGGTCTCTCAAGGACAGTCCTCAGTGTTGGCACCTCCCTGCCCTCTGGGTTCTTCCACTATCCAGACCTTCAACACAAGTGTTCTTCCTGCTTATACACTTGGCCTCCCGCCCAGCACAAGTCCAGCCAGGATGTCTCTGCCTCCAGGATGCCCTCCCTGCGTCAGGAAAGGGCCGGAGGCCATCTCTTTGCTTCCACAGCCCTAAGAGCTTGTTCCACCTCCGGACACCAGTGCCCCCGGTTCCTGAGAGCCTGAACTTGGGAAGCCCGGGCATCCTGAGTGCCTGGGGTCGGGGGTGGGGGCGTGGGGGGGGAAGGCAGACTACAGGGAGAGGGGCAGGGTAGGAAGAAGTGTGCCCCAGAGCGAGAGGGACCGAGTCCAGAACGGTCTGAGGAGGCTCCTCCTGTGCTGGGGGCCCTTACCTGGATGCCGTGAGGAATGTTGTAAACTATAAGTATCGTCCCACAGTCCTCATGGCCAGGGAGGGACACCTGGAACTTGAACACCTCCATCTTTCCCTGGGGCTGGGTCCCGGTTTTCTCTCCGTAGATGGTTTTGCAGGAAGGACACTGCAAACTCCCGTCCTGAGGCAGAGCAGAGCACCTAGTCTCAGCCGGTGCCGAGAGAGCACCCAGGCACCCTGTCTGGCTGTCGAGGTGGGGAAGAGCCCACAGGGGCTCAGCTCGGCCCGCTGTCACACAGCAGGTCCCTCCTTGCACAGAAACCCGATCCTGAGAGCATCCCTGTGAAGATGTCCTACACCAGAAACTCCTCAAGCCATTTCCATCCAAGGGGAGAGGTACCAGGAGGCGAGCATCAAGTAGGAAAATCAGGTTTATGAGCAAAAGTCTCCACGATCTAACATGTTTAAAATCAAACAAAAAGCCCCGTGACCTCTCAACTGACTGTGCTGGCACCCTGGCTGGTACAGGGGTGGCACAGCGATCTGCAGAGAGGCCAAGCGGGGCCCGAAGGTCTGCCACGTGACTCAGTTCTCTCTGTCCTCCCAACCTGTCCATTCCGGCTGAACTCCACTGAAGGGAAGCAGCCAAGTATCACCTGTCACCCTCGGCAACCCCGGCGGCCAACCCCTATCCTGCTGTGAGGCCAAGGCCTACAGACATCTTAAGGTCGCCTCTGAGTGCCCTGGGGCCCACATGGCAGCAGCAGTCACCAGCTCAGATGCAACAGGACTGGGACAGGACTATGGGCAGGTTGCCCCGACCCCCACCCTGGGGTCAGACGTGTGGGCACCTTGTTCCCATTGCAGTACATGGCCAGCAGACAGAGCAGGTGGAAGGCATGGCTGCACTTGACGAGGCGGCCCACGGCTACTGGCCCAATGGTCTTGCTGTCGGTCACGTCGCTGTACCCGGACACCACGGACAGTTTCTCCATACAGATGATGCAGTCCTAGAAGGAGACCAACACAGGGCACGCTCACCAAGGGCCCACTGCGCCAAAAGGGGAGAAGGGAAAGAAAAAGCCTTTGTCTGCTGAAACGCCAGGATTACGGACAATTCTACAGCTGGGAACATAGCTGGGAACACAGAGGAGTCCCCAGATTCTGCGCCCTCAGAGGGCTCACCGTAGTACAGAAGACAACAGGCAGCAGTGAGCATGGGGGACATGGGGGCCTTGGCAGTAACAGGGCACGGGCAGGGAGAGGGGGCAGAACAGGGCAGGCTCCTTAGAGGTGCCCCCCAAGCTGGGTGTCACAGGGGAAAGGACCTTGCCGGGTAGATAAGCACAGGAACGGGCATTCCAGAGAAAGGGAAGAGGATGTTCTGAAGCAGGAACCAGCATAGAGTTTGGGGAGGGCGGTGGTAATTGCAGGGGGCAAGGGGTGAGTAGGGTGTAAGAGACCGGTGGGACAGGACCAGGTCCCGGAAGGTTCTGATGGCTAAGCTCAGAGCTGGGCTTCGTCTCACACGTCAGGGGACCCTGCTGAGGTGCTCTACAGTGGGGGCACCACCAGGACCACAGCTGCGTGCAGGCTGTACAGGTGGCAGCTTGGAGGGCAGGAGGCTGGCACAGAGCGGCCCAGTGATGCCGGGTGAGCACAAGGGCAAAGACAAGGACACAGACGTATGCTGTCAAGTGGGAGACACGAAGACGGCCTCCAGGTCACTGTCTAAAGCTTTACCAGCCAGAGCTGCAGGGGAGAGGCAGGGCAGAGCCCTCGGTTCCGCACGGGCATGACCGCCCTTTAACCCACTGTCCAGAGTCCCCAGGACGCCCCATTCAAATCACAGACAAGTGGCGCTGCGGCCCCTGAAACAAGGCTCAGCACAGAGGCTCCGGTCCTGCCCAAGCAGCTATGAGGGTCTGGCAGGCCCTGTAATTACAGGAAGGCTGGCTGGCTTTCCCAGTAGCCAGAGGGGCAGGACTGCTATGGGGACAAAGCCACTCAGCCCGTGGGGAGTGCGGCAGGCTCTCCCATCCTTGGCCTCCAGGACTTCCAGGCACCAGGACGGCACAGGGACAGGAGCACCCAGAGGCCTGTGTAGGAGCTCTGCTCACTGGCGGCAAAGCTAGGATCAGAATCCAGGCCTCTGAAGTGCAGGCTGCCTCCTCTTGGTAGGGCCAGCCTCCTATGGGAGGCTGGGAGATTAAACCCAAGCACCTGGAGCACGGCCAGCACCCAGAGGCACTGTGGGAAGTACCCCCCGCGGCACAGGAAGGGCTGGTATCCTTCTCTGGCGCTACTCCTGGTCTCCAAACGAAACCAAAGGCAACATGGCTCCCGTGACACATACCTCATCTGGGGCTATCTTCAGCTCTTCGGTATAGTTTTTTATCACCTGTTCTGGCTCTGGCTTTGGAGTCCCTCCTAGAAGAGAGAAGGACAGAAGCAGTGTCCCAAGGAGTACGAAGTGGGGATGCTGGATCCAGAGAGGAAGAGGACAAGCCGCCAGGAGGGACATTCAGAGAGGCCAGGGCAGGAGGGTGAGCGTGCAGGAAGAGACGGGGTGGGGGGCCCGACTCGGCCATTCAGAGCCCTGCTGGGCAGAGCCCCCTCTGGCCCCACCAGGACGAGGACCAGAGACGGCTGCCGGTCACAGCCCCCAGGAGCCGCGTGCTGGGCCTCCACCACGTCCCTGTGCACGTTCAGTCAGGAAGCTAGACGGACCCAGGCTCCTCAGGAGGACACACAGAAAAGCCAAACAGCAGCTTCTAAAACAAACTACTGTGGGGAGTGTCCCGGCAGCGCTGTTTCACTCAACTGTCATCACTCTGGTGCGAAAGCCAAGGCAGGAGAAGTTTCAGGAGCCGAACGTGCAGCGGGTGCCCACCCCCGCGGCACACAGATGCCCACTGACTGCGGATGACGGCCACGCTGACAGGGTCATGACAAACCCCGGTTTTCTCTCGCCTGTCCCTGGACTGTGGGGTCTCAGTGACACCCCAACTCTGGGAAGGAGCCGAGGAGCAGCAGGAGGGGCACCCTGGCCACCCCACTCTTCTGTGCACATGTGCATGACGCTGCACCTGCACGAGCACCGGCCCCCATGCCCCCAAAACAAGAAACTCCCGCAGCGGGCGAGAGATCCGGCCAGGCCCGGGGCGGGGTGCGGGGGGGGGGGGGGGGGCTCTCCAGCCAGAGGCAGTGGCAGAATCACAGAGAATGGCAGCAAAGCCGTGCAGGGGCAGAAAGGAGGGACCAGGGAGACCAATGTGGCCTGGGAAAGCAACCCCGGCAGGGCTCCACATCCTGCCTCCAGGTCACCAGGCAGCTCCTGGTCCTAGCCTCTGAGTCCCGAAGGACCCAGTTTGAACTCAAACTCATAGCCACCAGCCTATGGCCGCAAGGACATACGAGCCTGACGGCTCCACAGCCAAGCGGCCTCAAAACCAGAGAAGGCTAGGGGTCAGCTATGAAGGGAGCAGAGGCTGGGAGCAGGCGACGTCAGGCTTGATTCTGGCTCTTGTGCTGGGACCAAATCATGTCACCTGAATCTCAGTTCCCTCACCTAAAAACAGAAACCTAACCCTGACCAAAACTGTGATTGCTGTGAAGGCATGAACCGCTAATACCTAAAAGGCAGCGACTGGCAAAGGAATATCACCCTCTCTTCCCCACACACACACACACACACACACACACACACTCCCCACCCCCCCCCACACAAACATACCACCATCCCCCACAAACATATCCCACACCCCCTCACACACATACCCCATCCCTCTCTCCCCCTGCTCCACACACACACACCCTACCCCCTACAAACATACCCCATACCCCCCCACACACACACATTCCCCACACACCCTTACACACAAACGCATCTCCCACCCCCTCACATATACAATATACACCCACACCCCCTCACACACGTACCCCACATACATCCACACACACACATGCACCCCACACTCTGTCACACACACACACACACCCCTCTCCCCCACCCAGTACACATACAGACACGTACACAGATTTCTAAGCCACTGACTGGTCACTGGTGAGAAAGTCAGGCCAAAGCACAATGACCACCGGCACCAGTGGCCGTCCTCGTAGCTGCGACTCTACTTGGACTTAGGGAAGAGGCGTTTTAGAAAAGCCTGGTGGCTACAAGTCAGTCTCTAGAAGGATCCCAGGACCCCGTCTGCCAGGACCAGCCTCGGGCCCACCTCTGGCTCAGCTCCGCATCCCATTTGCCCACCACTCGCCTTTGCCCGGGCAGCCTTTTAGAACCGAAGGTAGCTTCCCACGAGCCGTGTTTCTCAAAGGGGGCCAGCCAGGTGACCACCAACCCCAAGAAAGGGACACCTGAGCCCAGAAAGGCCAGAGGGTCTGCCAAGAGCGTGTGTCCTTCCCGGGGAAGCCCAAGTATCTCAGGAAACTCCTGGCCTGGCCTGCCCGCAGACCTGCCTCTACCTCCAAGGCAGAGGAAAAGGGGAGTGGGTCAGGACATCCGAGGCCTGCCTGACTTCGGGGACCCGGGTGAGGCGGGGGACTGGGAATGAAGCCCTGCCGCTCCCTGGGCCTCCGTGCCACCTGCGGGGTCAGGGTTAGACAGATGGCGGGCCAGGGTCAGAGCAGCCCCCGTCACTCTGTGCCAGGCACCCCACGTGTGGATTTCCTATTCCTCCCACGACCAATCTGCTAAGTGGGAGGTACCGGCTCACGAATGGAGACGCGGGCGTGAGACCCTGAAGCAGTGAGCGCAGAAGCCACGACTGGAACCCAAGACTGGCTGAGCCAGAGCCATGCTCCCTGCTCACCCCGCCGTCCTGAAGGTCACTGGGCTTTCAGCAGTCTGTGCGTCTCCAGCCCAAAGCTGGAGGCAGAGCCGCAATCAGCTTTAGAAAAAATGGCAGCTTTAGAACCTACTACCCACAGGCTCCTTCATGTAAGTCTGCTTAAAACTCACTGCACCTTCCATGCTTCTGAAACCCCTTCCTCCCCAGCCGTGTGATGGGCAGCACGGTGCTCAGTGGGAGACCCCTCGGAAGTAGGCCAAATAGGGCTGGGGGCCTTTCCTGAGACACATGCTGGCCCCGGTGGGAGGGACAGAGTCACCCCCATCCTGAGCCGGCCTCACCCCATATAGAGTCACAGAGTCCTCAAGAACAGGCCCCTCATGCTCCAACTGTGCCAGGAAGATAGAAGCTGCACTCCGGGTCTTGAGTGTTAAGTAGATTCTGGGGGCCACCTCTGTGCTGAGAGCAGGGAGAAGGGCCACTGAGCCCCTCCCCTGGGGGGTAAAGGAAGCAGAGAAGGGCCGTAGGAGTCAAAGAAGAGCAGTCGATGCAGGAGAGTCAGAGGCAGCAAGACTTGGAGGCTCAGCAGAGGCCAGAGAGCATTTGTGAGCAGGAACTACCTTTCATGGACATTTTCCTCAATCTCTTAACTGAGCTGTGACTTTTAGAGGCCAGACAGGAGGCGGGAGGGCTGGCGGGCTGGGGTGCGCGGCTAAGACACACAGGGAGTCCAATGGCTGACATCAGAATACTCGTCATGCCTACACGGGGTGCGAGATCAGACATGCAGAGAGGGGAGAAACGTTAGAAGGAGTCATTCAGCATGTGACGTCCACAAACCCTGGCTGAGTCCAGGTGGCACTGTCAACGGCCAGCAGGACCCACCGATCTCCCTGAGGACTCAGCCGCTCGAGGCTGCCAGAGCCTAGTCGGGCGCGCTGGGCTAAGCTCCAGGCCAGGAACCAGTGAAACGCCCGGCTCATCGGAGCCCCGGCCCCAAGTTCCACAGCTAACTGTACAAGCAACCACCCAGCCCGTGCTCACAGCATGCGGGGAAGGCGGTGGGGCGAGGCCGCTTGCTTCAGGAGGGCAGAGGGCAGGAAGCCATCCCAGGAAGCCTCCTAAGCAGTTCCGGGTGGGGTCTCCCTGTGCTAGGAGCAAGGAGAGCAGGCGGTGACACGGAAGGATGCGGCCAAGCTATGGAGATGTGGACGGGGTCTCGAGCTCCCAGTCCACCCCCTGCGCTCCCCCGGCTGTGCCCTCTTGGCTCCTGGTCACCTTGCCTCCAGTGGGGTGCTGTCTGCCTCCTGTCCCCCATCTGGCCTGTCTAGGTGTTTTCGGCGCCATTGCTAGGGTGGGCGGGCAGGAATGCTAGCCCCGGGACCTGCTCTCCCACCGAGGCACCCCCAAGGCCCTTGCTCCTCTGGAGCAGCAAGGGTCCCGGGCCGTGGCCTCCTCCTCTCGTGCCCTCGGTCAGGGCTCAAACAGCCCCTCTGCCCCAGACGGAGCAGGGTGGGCATACCCACGGGGGAAAGGCCTCACTCCTCAGCCTGGTGCTCCACACACACCCTCGCCGGACTCTCCCCCCTCACCGCTCCCTGAGGACCTGACACATCGTGGAACATGGCCTGTCCTCCTGCTGCAGTCTGTAGTCCTACTACACCCTCAGCCTACCTTGCTGTCCACAGCACCCCTACCCAGTCCCCCCTGCCCTCTGTCTAGCTCAAAACCACCTCCTCCCCAGGAGAGCTCTGGGTTCCGCTCTGCCACCTTCCCTGCGGGCAGCCTGGGATAGGAAGTGGAGATCCCACAGCCGGTGCTGCCCACTCCAGGGGCAACGCAGATGGGTGAGGGGAAACCCGGCCCTAGGACCTGGCTGGGCCAGCCACTGTGGCCTCTACAGAACAAAGACTCGATGTGGCAAACATGCCCAGTCAGGGACAGAAGCAGAGGCCAGCCAGCAGCCTGGGCATGGGCAGCACAGCAGAGGCAGGCAGGGGGTGCCGTGGCAGCCACTTGCAAGAGACACAAAAGTGCACGTCAGAAGACCACGGCTGCACCCCAGGCGCTCGCTTGTCAGGTAATGCAATGCCACCAGCGTCTTAGGGTTGAGTGCTTCTGAGCTCAGATGTGAGTCTGAACCTAACCGTCCGGTGGACGGAATAATGACAAGCAGGCATGGGGACAGAACGATGGAGGGGACGGGAACGATGCCTTAGTAGAGCCCTGGGCCTCTGTGCTGACCATGACCTCCTCCCCCAACATCCACTGCCTCACTTCTACCAGACCTCTCCCCAAGTGTCTCCTAGGAGGCAGCCCTGCCCTGACCACCCCATCTACAAGAGCCACGTCCCCTCCATCTCTGCCTCCTTTACCCGACTTAGTGTTACCTGAAAGGACTCGCATACCTGTTTTGGGGACTGCTGTCTTCCCTGCACTGAACACCCAGGGCAGGGCCCGGTCACAGGAGGTGTTCACAGCACCTGTCTGCTGGAGAACCAAGATATCCCCAAATGCTGCTGGGTGGCTGCTGTGAGGCCAGCATGAACAACACTTCTGCTCCGGTCAATGCAGGACCCCCTCCCCTGAATTCAAGTCACGGACACAGAAGTCTCAACTTAAAAGCCTGCGGAGAAGCAGCCCCTGCTCTGTGGCCTGCCTTCTTGCAAGAACGTGCCAGAACCACCCCACACCCACACTTCGCGAAAGCAACATCCACTGGACAGGATGAGGTGGGGAGACACCCAGAGGGGGCCATCACATCTTCCCAACAGCAGAGCTCAGGGACAACCCCCCAAACTCCTCACATCCCCAAATAATTGTAGCAGCTTGAACGGCCACAGCTTCTCCACTCTTCTGAGAGGATTTCCGCTTATCTGTCAGAGCCCCTGAGAGAGCAGTCCCTGTCGCGGTCAGATGTACAATCACTTTCTTTCTGACACCAGGGGTCGGCCCTTTGTCTAGTGACCGGGGCTCAGGTCCAAGCCCGTCCTGACTCTGGCCTTGCCCGGCCAGCCCCACTCCTCCTGGCTGTCTGGGCTCGGGCAGGCTGTGAAAGCAGAAAACTCCAAGGAGAGGGCTGGGCCATGCTGCAGCCAGGGAAGCTGTCACCTGAGGCACTAAGGCCTGACCTGGAGGTGGCTCCTTGGTGGACCTCCTGTCCCAGTGTAGATGACCACTTGCTTGTAAACCTACCCACAGAGCGCTCAGTGCAGGGAAGGCAGCACTCTGCTCTCCAGACCCTACTTCCTGGAGGCTGGCTCAGGATCTCTCCTTCCCTGACACTTTAGACTAGGGTCCCACCCACAACTACAAGCCAGAGGCTGTGTTCAGAGGAGGTGGCATCTGACCAGTGGCTTGAGTCTCCACTCCGTGCTCGCTGGGACCGAGTTCCTAAATCTTTGAGGTTTCCCCAGTGAGTAAAATGGAGGTTAAAAGACCTACCTACCTCCTGCATCGATCTGAGAGCCAAGGTGATAGGGGACATTGGAGACAATCTGGGATACAGACCAGAGAAGGTCCTCAGCCTCAAGAGCAGCGGAAAGGGAGCAAGTGCTACTCAATCCCCAGACCACTTCTGAGACGCGTTTAGAAAAGTTATTACGGGGGCGCCCGGGTGGCTCAGTTGGTTAAGCATCCGACTTTGGCTCAGGTTATGATCTCACAGTCCGTGAGTTCGAGGCCCGCATCATGCTCTCTGCTGTCTGCATGGAGCCTGCTATGAATCCTCTGTCCCCCTCTCTCTCTGCCCCTCCTCCACTCATTCTCTCTCTCTCTCTCTCTCTCTCTCAAAATAAATAAACTTAAAAATATTAGAAAAGTTATTATAACATCTGTATTCAAACCTTAGTGATTACAGTGCTGAATGGAGCTGGGCCATATGCAGGCCAGGCCTATTCACCTACAACCGTTCTCCAATAAGACCACCACCACACACATGCGCGCGCGCGCGCACACGCACACACACACACACACACACACACACACACACACACACACACACAGGTCTGACTCACCTATGGCATCTGATGCCACAAGAAGACCTAAACTCAGGAGGAACTTTCCAGTCACCACATCTTTGCTCACTGTTCTCTTTGTCCCCGCAGAAGGCTGATGGCTGAGCAGCTGAAGCAGGTTCCAGAGGGGCCCCCTCTCCTGTCTTCTACCACTTTTCTGATTGGTCCCTCCATTTCCTTCAAGGGCTCTTCCCAGAATCCCACTTACAGTCTCTGTGAGCTCATATGATCCCCCCACAGGGGCAGAGGCCACCCCATTCCACTCCAGAATGTTCTTCTGAACCGCACACCCAAACTCCCACTGCCCCCAGGACAGATGCGCCGGGCCACAACCACAGCCAGCACCCCTCCCCGCGCTCCCACCAGACTCCGGATCGGCACAGTGTAATGGCTAAGAACCCAGGTGCTGAGGCCTAGAATGCCTGGGGCTGAGTCCCAGCTCTACCAAGGGCTGACTGGCTCATCTTGGGAAGTGTCTGGAATTCTCTGAGGCTATTTCCCCAAGTATGAAATAGGAATAGAAGTTCATACCTCACAGAGCCGTTACTGGGAAGAAGTGAAGGAAGACACATGCAAAGCCCCTACGTGATCCTCAAGAACGATCATGACGTGTTACAGCACCACATCAGCAGCCTCACACCGGGCCTCCTTCTATTCCTTCTCTCTCGCGGCGCGCCCAGTCACCAAGTCAGACGCTCTTACCTCCACGACTGCCACGGCTCCCCTGAGCCATCGTGTCGGGCTCCACATGGGTCTCCCTGCCCCGGGCCTGTCCCCTCGAACTCCCACTGTCTACTACGGTGACTCACCCTAACACACAGACTCGGGTTATCTTATTCCCCTGCTTCAACCTCACTACACTCCTCCCCTCTAGCTTTCCATAACACATTGCATTTCTCATTAGTTAAAAAGTAACTTTCAGTAGCTCCCTAAACTATAAAAGGAATCTAAAAAACAGTTCAAAGATGTATGGTTAACAAATGATCCAGTTGGACACAAAGCCACTTAATTCAAAATGTAACTGCAGCCAAAATAGCTGCAAGTTCCCCCAAAGGGCCCCTTTAGGGAAATGCCTAAAGCATCTCAGGACAGAACAGTGACTCAAACCATAATTGAAGTGACGTGAAAATGTAAAAGATGGAAAGGTCCACACCATGGTTCCCACTGATATCAAGCAGGACTCCCCTGGAGAGACAGAGGAGGAGCGGCCCCAGGCCCACTCGCTGAGGGTACGTACACTGTCACCCGTCACCCAAAAGAGGCACCGCCCCCTAGGGAGCGGCTGCGGCTTTCCGTGAGAAGAAACAAGGTAACGGCACCCCCACCCCACCATCTCCTCCCTCAACCACGCATTCTCCCACCACCTCCGCATCCTGCCCCCTGCCAGGTGGTCTGTTCTGGAACCCGGAACCCAGCAGGGTGCCTACCTGCGAGGGCTTGCTGGACCCGGCTGGGCTTCGGCATCTGCACAGGCACAGCGGCAGGGACGCTCCCAGGGCTGCTGGCAGGACCGCTGGGGAGGGAGGCACTAGGGGAGAGGAGAGAACAAAGCTTAACGTAGGAGCCGATTTAGCAGGAACAAGAGCCAGAGAAAGACCAAGATAGGAATTCGCTGGTGTTGCCGGGGCCACTTCGCAGCTTCACTCTGCATGGCTGCTTCTGTGTGAGTGAGTATTTCTGGGTTTTCTTTTAATTAAAAAGATCCTGATGTCTGGAAAGAGAATCAAAGAAATCTGAATTTCAGCACTCTTAGACCCAAACTAACCTACAGAATCTGACTGCTGAGGATGTGAAGCCCAGAGCCAGCCCCACCACCGCCGCAAAAATCAAGTGGGGACGTCAAACTCCAACCCAGGCATCGAGTGGGGGGAGCATCGGCTGGCAGGGCCAGAGCAGTGATGGGAGAGAACAGGGGCGGGGCGGGGGGGGGCTGGCGGTGAGCCTCCCGCTTTTTACAAGCGATCAAGAAGGAAGCATAAACTGTCAAAAAAAAAAAAAAATGTTTTCCTGGGCAATTCAGACTCTGAAGACAATCCTAAAAGAATTCTGAGCTCACTCACTTTGTCAGAATAAGAGCTCTATGGTACCTGAAGAGGGGAAATCTGGCAGCAACCCGCTCTAACAAGTACTCAAGACCAGTATCACCAGTAATAGGGCCAATCAACACCAGGAACCCCAGAAATGGTGATCTGAGAGCGACAGAACACCATTTTTGTGGTTCCTGCCAAAAGTGCATAACCTCAAGCATGAGAAACCAACAGACAAGCCCAAATTAAGGGACATTCGACAAAGTAACTCTTTAAAAGTGTCAAGGTTATGGGAGATAAAGGAGGAACTCCTACTGAAGGGAGGAAAGGAAGAAGAAAGCAAAACTGGATGCAAAGTGGGGTCCCCCAGGATCCTGGGACAGAATGGAAACAGTGGTGAAAAACCGGTGAAAATCGAGAAAAGTCCTTAGTTAACAGGAACGCACCCATGGCCATTCCCGGGTTCTGAAGACTGCAGCATGGTTATGAAAGATGTTTATGAGAGGAGTCAAGGAAGGGAGATATGGTAACTCTCTTCACTACTTCTTAACTTTTCTATAAACCTAAAACCAGTTCAAAATAGAAGAATTTCTTTTTGGATTTTTTTTTTTTTAAATGGGGGTCTTGCTTCCCACAGTAACTATGTTTGAGTCATTTATCTGGTTCTAAGACATTCTATTTCTCAAGTGTTAATAAATCTACGCGACTCTGGTTTGGGAAGAGCCCCACACTGGAGACCGGTTGGCGGAGATGGCCCGAAACGCCTGACAATCCACCCCCCCCACCCCGGCCCAATTCCCGCGTCTTCCAGACCATCCTGCCCACGTTAAAGATGACCACACCAGAAGGGTTCTGAAACTTCTGCACAGTCCCTGCAGAATCTCAGAATCCCCAAAGACAGGGTCAGGTCGTATTGTCTGTTCCACAGGGCCTGGCCTGGGGCTGGGAAGGCGCTCAGGAAATGTCGGACAGTTCCCATCTACTGTGCTGCCCTTACAGCTGCCAGAGAACCAACAACCTGCCTGGTTCCCACAGTGCTCCTGGAAGCTGCCACAGATCCTTCCCTACCACTGCCCTGGGTCACAGATCCCACTGGTGGAAAGCCACATGGAGCTGGCTGGTCCTGCTCCAAACCAGAACCTCTCACTCGGCTGGTCCTGAAGCTGCCAAGGGCCCCGCACAGGGTTCAGAGCCCAGCAGGCACTTCGGTATTTGTCTGAGTGAAGAAAGAGGTTGTTTTGTTTTCATTTCTTGATTGTTCTCCCCAAAGAGAATAACCCGTGTGGCCACACTACTCACATCGTGGCCCCCGCCTCAGCTACACTCAAGCCTGAGGGAACAAGGAACCTGGCTCCGGAGTGCTCTGATAATGCAGGGGAAGAGCCAGGCATTCAGACCACCCGCGCTAGGGTTTGGTCCCACTAAACTGATTTGGAGCAACCACCACCCCCTTCCTGGGCCTGTTTCTCCATTTGGGTTTTTTATTTTTTTTATTTTTATTTATTTATTTTTTAAATTTTTTTAACGTTTTATTTATTTTTGAGACAGAGCATGAACAGGGGAGGGTCAGAGAGAGGGAGACACAGAATCCGAAACAGGCTCCAGGCTCCGAGCTGTCAGCACAGAGCCCGACGCGGAGCTCGAACTCACAGACCGCGAGATCATGACCTGAGCCGAAGTCAGCTGCTTAACCGACTGAGCCACCCAGGCGCCTCCCATTTGGGTTTTTTAAAGGAAGGTAGATAATCTCTGACGGTCTTTGCAATTCTTAGGTTCTAGAAGTGAAGGAATTCCAGAAGGTAGAGCCCTTCTAGTCATGGGCTCAGGCAACCTTCGGGGCCTCCCCTGTTCCTGGGTCTACCTACAAGGCCCAACCTGGCTTTCTTGTCTGGGACTATCCCCAGGATTTCTACTCTTCTGTGAAGGCGAGATTGGACAGCCCCTGGGCAAAGGGCAAGGCTGGGAGGCTGGACCAAGGAAATGCATAGCCTCCTACCAGCTCCCCACAGGGTGAGCCAGCACTAATCAGCAACCCCAGGCAGCACGTGCAGTATGGGGAATGTGACACGGCTCGGGGCGGGGGGCTCTGGAGACCCCGCTAACAGCATCCGCTCCAGCTTAAAGCTGTGTGCCCTTGGCCAGTTCGAGTACCCTTTCTGAGCTTCAATTTTTCTATTCATAAGATGAGAACAATTCTAAAAGGCCCCTGGGGTGGTTGTGAGGCTCAATCCACAGCCCAGTACAAATGTCCACTGTTCCCCTGTTCTCAGAGGAGCAAAGGGGACACACGAAAGCTGAGGAGCCGCCGGGTACCTTCCTGCAGGGCTCCCCTGAAACCTTGAAAACTGTAATACTGGAGCAAAAGGAAATGTCACACTTCCCAGCCCAACTCCTTAATCTTAAGAGGGGAAAGGAGGGACGTGGAAAGGGAACAGAGCTGACCCAAGGGCCTACAGCCAGTCGGGAGGAAGGTCCCCCTGGGACCCAGGACCCCCGAGCACCCAGGCCAGGCTGACAGCAGGTGGGAGTGCCTTTAGAGGCTGGGAGAACAGCAGTAGCAAGAACAGAGCAGATGAAAGCAAACCGGCAGAGCCATTTCCAAGGGCCATTTAGTGCAAAGGCAAGGCGCCCCGGGGCTCAGCCACAACAAAGCTGCAACAGACTGCAGGTCACGATCACTACCAGAAGTCATCAAAACGTTAAGCCACCACACCCCCTATTAAAGAAGACGAGAGTGTGCATGTGACACATTTTGGAAAGTTTTCCACCCCACATCATTAAAACACAAGTTTTGGTGCTTAAAGGGATAAAGTTCAGCTACTAGGAAATTTTCTTAAACCCAGCAGCTCAGTGACAGACAGACGAAGTCCCTTCTCAATGTATTATTGCCTACTCAGAAAGCCTCCCACAAGGAAGTCAGTCGGCCAAGGTTTTACCCAGGTTGAGCAAGAAGCGATGTGAAACCACACGGGTTCCCAAATAAAAACCACATGGGTTCCGTGAATTTTGATTCCACTCATTCACATGTTCTTTCCAGCGGCTACCAGTAAGTACAGCTGGTTCTCAGGCTTCCCCAGCCCATGGTGCCGCCAGCCTGCCACTCTCTGGGGAATTTTCAGTGAATGTAGTTGACAATCATTCACCTTGGAGAACCAGACCACAGCCCCCAAGGAGGTCGACCAAGGGGTCGAGTGTTTTCGATCATCCTAGCCCTGCTGGGTCAAGACACCAGGTATTCGTTACACCCCTTCCAGCCAGCTCTACGACACCCACCGGAAGGGGGTGAACTAAAGAGCATCGATGCAAATAAGACGTGGGAGAAATCCCGTTTTTCCAAACAAGGATAGGCCCATGCAAGTGAACTGTGCCTCTCCCAGCTCCTGAAAAGCTGGAGGAGATAAAGATGAACACCCACCTCAGGAGGAAGGCTCCTTCGAGGCGGTTTCAACTAACAGAGCTGGCTGGCCTGGTCCCCTTCCTGGCTTACAACCAAGGCAAGCAGGGCAAGTAGCAACACGCAGGCCCAGAAGCAAAGGTAAGACCTTCCCTTCTGTAACTTGCCTGGCCTGTACTAGGGGGCCCCCTGTGGCAGTCTCTCGGGCCCTCAGGCTGGGGAGGGGGGACGCCAGAGAAATATCAGGAGAGACCAATGGGAACCCTGTACCAGGACAGAGCAACAAAGCTCATCAATCAAATCACTTGGCTCAATCCCAGAATCCCAGTTCTAGAACTATCTAGAAATGTGCCTCAAAATAATCTGTAAGAACTTAAGAAGCCCCAGGAGGCTCAGCAGAACTGACCTAGTAGAAGAGGCTCTGGTCATGCTGATAACCATTCTGTGCTGGCAGACAGCACACTTTTCCCTGAAAGATCCTGACCCACTTACTATAGGGGGCCTCACAGCACGCTGGGTGGGGCTGGGACAGCCCAGAGCCCCCTTCGCTAATGCCCACGTGAAAATCCGGGGAGAAGGCCAAGTGAAAGCTCCTGTAGCCCCATTCCCAGAAAGAGCTCAGGTCCACCTGCTCCCACTCCCTGAAGGAGATGCCCCCAGAAGATGCCCTGACCCATTCTCCTCCTGTCTATGGACTCCCCAAAGTCATCCCTCAAGATACCGCTGCCTTCCTATTACTCTGCCTTTAAGACAGCTTCAAGAACTCCACGTGTCCCTTACAGCCTGCTGTGGGGCCTGGTTTAACCCCAACTCTACCACTTGCTGGCTGTGCTGCCAACCTTGTCAACCTCGGTGTGCTCACCCGTAAGCTGAGGACACCACTTACCATATGGTCACTATAAGGATTACTGACATCATTCACACAGCCTGCTCGATAGGGCCTGGCAATGTGTGCTCAGTGAATGGCAGCTGTCACCCTGTCTTACAGAAGCTGGCAGGGTCCTCTGAAACCTAGCTTTAAAAAAATGCTAGGAGTGCCTGGGTGGCTCAGTTGGTTAAGCGTCAGATTTCAACTCAAGTCATGATCTCAAGGTTCGTGGGTTTGAGCCCCCCGTCAGGCTCTTTGCTGACAGTTCAGAGCCTACAGCCTGCTTCAGATTCTGTCTCCCTCTCTGCACCCTTGCCCTGTTCGCTCTCTGCCTCTCTAAAAATTAAATACACATTGGGAAAAAAAAATTAGCTAGAGGTCCAGGAAGCCGCTGAGAAAGTGTTGTCCACACTGGGAAGCCCTCACTCACCATGGTCAAGGAGGCAGGGATGCGGCTGGGTGATGAGCAAGGCAGAACCAAGAAGCTGACTGGCCAACGTCAGTCCAAACCAACAAGATGTTGACCCCCTTGGGGGGCAGGGCAGTCACAGGCCCGCTACAGGCCCACACATCCAGTCACTACCCACCTTCTCCGGTCACCATCTCAGAAACCAGCCCCCCATCCCAGCTCCCATTTGGAATTCTCTAAATGTTCTCCAAGCCCAACACCCTCAGTAATGATCACTGACAAGGCCCCTTGTCAGTGACAGGTCTCCAAGCACCCAGAGAGCAGCCCCCACTGGCCACTCCAAGAGGTTTCCTGACTTTTAGGTGCCCCCTGGTCCGGATGGGGCACATTTCATCATCCCCCTCAAGGAGCAGAGAGCTCTAGGAGGCACTGGGCCAGACTACACCAGCATGGAAGCCGTCCTGTCACCTGATGCCACCTGCCACACACCCAGTGTTTTGTTCTCTCCTCAACCGACTGTTAAGCACCAAAACTGGGCTCACAGCCTCCCCCTGGACCAGACTGTGGGTTTGTGGGAGAGAATGTCCCACGTCTGTGTCTTCAGTGCCTGGCACAGAGGAGGAATCAACGAAACATTCTCAGGTGCACGGCACGAGCGATGTGGCACCCAGGCACACCTTTACCTGCTCTACAGAGAACCTGATTCTCCTGGCTGGCTGCAAGCATTACTGTTTTTAACCCATGTGGCAACGACCAGCGCTCAAGCACCAGAGGTCAGGGAGGCTCCATGCATTGCAAGGCTGTGGAAGGCCAGCACCTGGGCACCAGGTGGCACACGCAAAGGAGACGACGCAGAGACAAGGAGGCAGGGGCCAGGTCTGTAGGTATTTGGGCACATCTTCCCAGCTAAGTAAAAGCAGAAACCCAAGCCTGCTGACAGGGCACAGAGGTAGACAAAATGACCCTCAAAAACACATGATACCTGGCTCCGCCGGCAGTGGACAATCCTGGGGGCTGGTGCTGCGGTCCCAGGTGGGAGAGGCTGGAGCGGTAGAGGGGCTGGTTCCCCAAGGAGGGCGGTGCCCCACCCCAGGGGTTGGTGGTGTTCAGCCTGGGTGCAGACCTAGCCCCAGAGAGTGAGGGCTTATTGTACGGGGCAAAGGCCTGGTGGGTCCCAAAGACAATGGCGGTCCTGTGGGGGGGGCTGGGGGACAGGGTAAGCCGGGAGGTTGGTCATGGAGTGGCGGTAGCGGCCCGACACGGGGCCAGTTCCACCACCACTGAGGCACTGATGGCAAGAGCAGGCGACTCCCGTGTGGCCCGGTGGGGCAATGATGGTGGTCACCGGGTATGGGGGTCCTGCTTGGCGCCGCACACTACGGCAGAAGCTCGAAGTCTTGTTGGTCTGCGTGTGGGTGGCGTAGTTGACGGTATAGTTGTACCCCAGGGGAGCCAAGTCCACAAGATGGTTGCCCCTGGCCACCTGCTGCTCCAGGAAGTCACAGACACTGGCTTCATATGCTGTCCAGGAGCCATCGTCACTCAGCCACTCCCAGACGATGCCCCGGCCCGGGGCTGAATGTTGGGGGAACAGATGTCTCCGCACAGCCCGCATGGTACCTGTTTGAAAAGGAGGAGGACACGTAAATGGCTAATCTGCTAGCCCCCCAAAACAAAAAGGGCTTAAAAATTATTTTTGGGGCGCCTGGGTGCCTCAGTCGGTTGAGCGTCCGACTTCGGTTCAGGTCATGATCTCATGGCATGGTTTGTGAGTTCGAGCCCCGTGTCCGGCTCTGTGCTGACAGCTCAGAGCCTGAGCCTGCTTCGATTCTGTGTCTCCCCCCCTCTCTGCCCCTCCGCCGCTCATGCTCTCTCAAAAATAAATAAACATTAAAAAAAAAAAATTCTTTTTCTACAACCAAAAGAAACCAACATGGTCAGTGTACATAGGGTCATGTTGCTATCTGACCTAAAGGCTGGTACTGGTTATTCCTTCCAAATTTTGGGCGAAGGGTAGAAGGGTAGAAAGCTCCCTCTCTGTAAAGAAACTATGGCTCAAAGGGACCTAATGGCAGAGGGGGATCTGTGCTCCTCGGCAGGAGTAGGGGATACCAGGAGCTTAGGTCAAAGAACAGCTATGGCTCAGATTCCAGGCTTTTTCAAAATATTTCTAATGATGAAACATATGTAGCCTCACTTAAAAAACTGGAAAAAAAAAAAAAAAAAGGAAAGTTAAGAAAATTAAACCGTCCATAATCTAACCACACAGCTTATATCACAATGCATTTCTTCCCATCTCATCTTCTAGACACGTCCTTTTAGGAAGCTGACAATCACATTGAAAACTTTTTGGGCTGTTTTCTTCTGTTAGGCCATCAGTTTTCCTTACATCTCTAAAATTTTATACGTAACTCAGTATTCATTGTTACGTAAGTCTCTTACGTGGACGTACCATACCCTTTGACTCTTCGAGCAGCAACTACTGGGAAATACCCTGTGGTTAGCTTATATTCTTACTAAACCAAACCTGACGATTACAGAGAAAAATTAATTCGGGCCATGTTTCCAAGAGTACTTGCCAAAAGATGATCACTGCAATTTGCTTCTACTGGTCTCCTGACCCCCACCTCGCCTCCATCCTTGGCAGCCAGAGGGATACTCTTCACCTCCAAATCAGATTACAGCACTCCTCTGCCCAAATCCTCCCACGGCTCCCCCTTTCAGAATAAAAGCCAAGGGGTGCCTGGGTGGCTCAGTCAATTGAGCGTCTGGCTTGATTTCAGCTCAGCTTGATTTCAGCTCAGCTCATGATCTCACAGTTTGTGAGACCGAGGCCTGCATCGGGCCCCGCGCTGACAGTGCGGAGCCTGCTTAGGATTCTCTCTCTCTGCCCCTCCCCTGCTTGTACTCTCCCTCTCCCTCTCTGTCTCTCAAAATAAATAAATAAACATGAAAAAAATAAAAAATAAAAAAAAGAATAAAAGCCAAAGCCAAAGTCCCTTCAAGGGACAACCTGCCCCTCCCTCAGGTCTGTCTTAGACCCCTTTCCTGGTGACCTGGTCACCCTGGCTCAGACCTCCACCTCTCCCAACACCTCCATTCCCTGGTTAACACTTACTGCCATCTAACACAATACACAATTTCCACATTACATATCTTGTTTGCTGCCTTTCTCAGTGGACTCTAAGCATCAGGAAGGCAAGGACTTTCTTCTGTATCCAACTGATTGGAAGGCTTAGTCCTCACACACCCAAGGACGCTGCCGTAGGGATCAGAGTAGCGTTTCTCAGTCTCCCCACCAGTGACATCCTGGGCCAAGAATTCTTTGTCGTGGGGCCAGTCCCGTGCATTTAGCAGCATCCCTGGCCTCTACTGACTAGACGCCAGTGGCTCCCTGCCCCACTTGTGACAATTAAAAATGTGTCCAAACGTTGTCAAATGTCCTAGGGGACAAAACACCCCCAGTTGAGAACCACTGGGTTAGACGGACGGGGAACAACTCCGAGGGGAACTTGGTGGTCCCATTCTCAGTAATACTGATCAAAACACACAACAAACCCTAATGTGAGCACACAGGAGAATAAAGTAACCTGCTCAGGTCACACGGACACTGTGCAGCGGAAGCAGAACTCATCACCAGGCCCTCTTAACTAGCACGGCGCTCTTCCTCTGTGCTGGCCTCTCTGCCCACAAGCCCCTCCATTTCTGCAGGTGGAAGCAGGCAGTTTGGGTTTAGGAAACAGGGGGGAAGGGGCGGGGCGGGCCTCTGCTCTGCGCTCTCAAGGCACTCCCTACTACTAAGAGGTACATCCTATACTGTGGTACCTGTACCACTCACAGCACCTGTCGGGGACAGGATGAAGGGCCGAGAGTCAATTCTATATATAACTCCACCATCAGCATGGCACCTGGCCCAAAGCGGGTGCTCCAACACGTACTAGAGGCAGGAAGTGTCTTACCAGTGTCCTGGCGGAACTGGGTCCAGCTGGGGAGGTCAATGATGTAAGGGGCCAGCGAGGGGTCAGCTTGGCCTAAGGGGATGCTGTGGGCCAGACTCCCCAGCCCGAAGCGCTGGCCCTTCTGCTGGACAAACTGCTGCTCGATGTAGCTGCAGACAGTGGCACTGTAGGGGTGCCAGGTGCCCAGCCCGTCCTGCCATTCCCACACGGCCACTGCCACGGGGCTGGTGTACACCTGAGCCAGGGAAGGGCCTGGGGCCATGGCCATCTTCCCCAGGACTCCCTCTTCCTTCCCAAATGGTTTCAGACCACTCTGGGCTGAAGTCTCGGGTTCATTGCCCAGTGCTTCCAGCAGACCTGTAAACAGGACAAACAGTTATCAACATACACGGTGTCCCTGAGAGTTGGCCTCAATGCAGGGGGAAAAAAAATATTTTCCCACAATCACTTTTTTCCCTAAAAGAAAAGAGCATTGTGAATCAAGTACCTGATCCTGTCTTTTTGTTCAGGCAGCCAGGAAGAATTCAGTCAATCAAGCAACGTACCTGCCTCTGTAAATGTTCAGCAAGATACTGTGGAGTGAATTTTGGGTGCTAACCAACAGCCCAGCTTCTTTTTACCAATCATTTCCCTCTGACCTAACTACTGAGTATATCCTTGTATACTGTTTTCGTGAATCACCCCAAATCCTTCGTGCACTGAGGCCACAATGACCCCTTACAATTATGTGAACACTCTATGGTTTCCAACGCAGGTTTGGGAGATACCGCTATGCTCCTGATGGGAAAAACCTGTGTCTCAGAAAGGACTGGGGGCTCAAGGACCCTCAAGAGGGTCAATGGCAGGGCTGAGACTGAAAGCCTGGTCCTAGCTCCGCCCAGGTCTCCAGGGTACCCAGGAGACTTCATTAACCATGAAGGGCGCCCTAGATAAACATTAAGATCTCACAGATGCAGAAGGCTGGCCTCTCCACACCCGTGTCTGGGCCTAGCTGACCATCAGTCAGGCCCAGAGAGTTTACACCCAGCTCCTGAGACACTCTTCTCTCAGCCACCCTCGCCCATCCTCTTCTCTTGTAAACTCTACTCAGCCTTGAGGCCCAGCCTGTGTGGTTCAGGGAGCCCTTCCCTGGCTCACGTGAGCTTCTGCCTTGCAGCACCGGCCAGAATGCTGATGCCTCTATATATGTATGAGGAGGAGGACGTTCCAGATTTTTCTGCTCCTCCAGACGGCAGCGAGCCGGGCAGTCTGTCTTGTCCACGGTCATATCGGCAGCTCCAGCGGAGATCCTGTCATGTGCTAAGTGTTGTATACATTCTAGTCGACCACACGGCTGAACGCGAAGCCGCCTGCAGCGGTCTGAGGAAGGGCGCTATACCGTGAACGTACCGCGCCAGGCGCCCGGAGCACCAGCACCCGGAGTTCAGGAGGAACGGGACCAGTGTAGTGGCAAACGCCAAATATACCTGTCTCGTGTACGCCTAACAGACTGACAAGGTGGCATTTCTCCCACTTTACAAGGCTCAGAGAGGTCAAGGTCTTATTGAAGGTCACATGAATACTGTTGAGTGGCGGCAGAGAACAAGCCCAGGTCAACCGGCTCTAATGTCCATTTCTGAGAGAGGAAAACTCAGCCTGACTCCACCTTGGGCTCCACTTACAGGCCGCGCTGAGAAAGGCGGAAGGAGAGAGGAAGCTGTGTCCCAAGTCCCCCAGCACCCTCAGCAGTTACAGCACGTCCACCCAGGGCCCCGGTGCCAGTACGGTTCCCAGTCACACCGTCTGTTCGGATTCCTACACAACCCTCTTAAGTGAACACGCTGAATTTTCTCCCCATTTTGCAGATGAGGAAATCAAGGCCCAGGCAGTTGTGGGGACTTGCTTACACAGTGGGACCCTGGGCTTTTTGCTGCTGTCCCTGCGAGTGCACTGCACTGTCAAGGTGTCGAGAAGGCCAAAGACACCCGCCACGAGGAAGGCAGAGCTGGAGCCCTAGGTGAAAGGAACAGGCACAGGCTTACTTACTCCACTCGCCGTGTCATCCTGACAGAGGTACCCGAGCTCTCCAAGTTTGCTTTCCCCTACTTGACAATGATGATAACAACATCCATGTTCTGTGCTTTTCACGGGCATTCAGACAGACAGGTGGTACAGAGCACACAGCACAGCACCTGGCACACAGCAGATATCCGCGGAGCCTGTCCTCCCTCCCTTTCCCTGCCCACCCCTGCCCCCCATCCCCCGGGGCCTCCCTCCCACCCCTCAAGTCCGGGTGAGGAGCGGCAGCCTGGGGCGGCACTGGGCTACACGGCACGAGAACGCGGGCGATGAGTCAGGCCTGCAAGAACGCGGAGCACGCCCGCGGGTGCCAGGGCCGCCAGTGAGCTGCCAGCTGCTCCAACGAGAGCACACGTCCCACTCTGGAGGATCAGACCTGGGATGCCCTTGGGCTGGCTGGCTTATTAGCTCCGTGACTACAATTAGAAGTCTCTGTAACCACATCCAGGTACAAATCACAGGACCGGTTTCAGAGCCAGCTACTCCCGGCCCGGACTTTCCTCCTGGCACCTCCTGGCAGGCATCACTCACCCGGCAGGCAGCGGGGGCCTCCCACAGATCAGCACCCACGGTCCGCTCCAGCATGTCCGCACATCCCCGGATGAACCAACTCGCAGAACTTTGCCAAACAGCCAGAGAAATGCAGGCTAGTGCTGCAGCTCAAGTTTTTCCTGAACGTGTTCGGCCTCCACCGACCAAGGGCGCACCCTCCTCAGGCACTGTTGGGGTCCCAAAGACCCAGAGATGAAGAAGACACGGCCGCTGGTCCCCCCTCAAACCAAGGCCTCCACCTTACATCCAGCCATACCAAACTTTAGCAAGTGCCAGAACATTCCAAGCCATTTCCTACCTCCTCACAGCTGTAGATCCTGCTGCTACGTGTGTCCAGACTCCAGTCTTCTCTTCACCAAGAACCCAAACATGCCCATCTTTCCAGAATCAGTCACAGCACCCCTCTCCTGAGCCCTCTGACCCACACCTCACCAGAAAAGCGCTGACTCCACCCACCTGTGAGTCTTCACTGTGTATCCTACTTATCCAAACACGAACACGACGACATCCACTGGTCTCGGTGTCTGTCTCCCCACCGGAACAGGAACTCTCTGAGGACAGAGCTAGTGCTGGCCCAAAGCTGGGGCTTCAGTTCTTCAAATGCCTAATATCCCAGAGGGTCTAAAACCCCAGTGGACAGAAGAGAGGTGAACCTTCTGCTCCAGGGGCCTGGGGCACATTTGAAGCAATGCCCAAAAATGCCCACTGGCGTGGCACCTGAACAGAGCAATCACCCATGTCCAACAGCCATGTCAATGCGCCCATTCTCTGCAACAACCTCAGCCATCACAAAGCTGCAGTCCAAAAACCTAATTTGTCTCGGCTCCTAATGATGGGGGCTATTTAGGGTGTCCCTAATTATGAAAATAATAATTATTATAATTGCCCATAGAAATAGTCCTCGATCTGGAAGTAACCTGAACACCTACAATAATGGAATTCTTAAATAAGTTACAGTACATTCTAATGATGGAATATAAGTGTTGAAAAATGTTTACAAAAGGCTTACAGACCTGGGGCACCTGGGTGGCTCAGTTGGTTGAGCAACTGACTTGATTTCGGCTAAGATCATGATCTTGCGGTTCGTGAGTTTGAGCCCCACGTCAGGCTCTGCGCTGACAGAGCAGATTCTCCCTCTCCCTCTGTCCCTCCCCTGCTCCCGCTCTATTTCTGTCTCTCAAAATAAGTAAACATTTAAAAAAAAAGAAAGGCTTACAGACCTAAGATAATGTTCACGACAAATGAAAAATACAAGATATGGAACTGCACAGGCCCTGCCGTTAGGGTGGGGAGGCAGGAGGGTGTGCCCTTTATTGAACACCTACTGCGGGGCACACACTCTGCCTGGTGCTCTTGTCATCCAGCTCTCAACCCTCAACTGGAATTATGCCCATTTTATAGACGAGAGAACTGAGGCCAAAAGAAATTAAGAATTGGGGTGCCTGGCTGGCTCAGTCAGAAGAGCATGTGACTTTTGATCTCAGGATTGTGAGTTTGAGCTCCTCATTGGATAGAGAGATTACTTAAAAATAAAATCTTAAAAAAAAAAAAAGAAATTAAGAATTTACCAAAATCTATGATGCCATAAAACCTATGTCCTTTCTGCCCTGCATGAACTAATTTTTAAAAGGCTGGGGGCACCTGGGTGGCGCAGTCGGTTAAGCGTCCGACTTCAGCCAGGTCACGATCTCACGGTCCGTGAGTTCGAGCCCCTCGTCGGGCTCTGGGCTGATGGCTCGGAGCCTGGAGCCTGTTTCCGATTCTGTGTCTCCCTCTCTCTCTGTCCCTCCCCCGTTCATGCTCTGTCTCTCTCTGTCCCAAAAATAAAAAAAAATAAACGTTGAAAAAAAAAAATTTTTAAAAGGCTGGAAGGAAGGGGCTCCTGGCTGGCTCAGTTGGAGGAGCCTGACTGAGACTCTTGATCACCATGAGTTCAAGCCCCATGCTGGGTGCAGAGATTACTAAAAGTAAATAAACTTAGAAAAAAAAAAAAAAAAAGGCTGAAAGGAGAAAAAAGACTGGAAGGAAGATCTCTGAAATGGTAATAGGAGTGATGGATCATGGGATTTTTTTTTTTTTTTTACCTCTTTCTGTACATACAAATGCTCTACAATGGTCATATTACTTCTTATGAGACCAAAGTAACATTTTAAAAAATATTAACGGGGCACCTGGGTGGCTCAATCGATTGAGCGTTTGACTCTTGGTTTCAGCTCAGCGCATGATCTCATGGTTTATGGATTCAAGCCCCATGGTGGGCTATGCACTGGCAACTCGGAGCCTGCTTGGGATCCTCTCCCTCTCTCTTTCTGTCCCTCCCCTTTTCACCTTGTCTCCAAATAAATAAACTTAAAAAATAAATTAAAAATATCAACAACCTTGACCACGAAGAAAACCTTCCTGCTTTCCTTCGCATTTTCTTGTGCAATTTAGCTGCAAATCCTGTCCACAGTACTGTGGCTGCGAGGCACAGAGGAAATTTGCTGTTCTACCAGAGAGGAGTTTTCACACATAAGAAAAAAAGTTACATGTGTCCCAGAGTCTTTCTATCCCCAGAGGATTTAGAAAAGCTTTCGAACAAGATCTGAGCTGGCACAAGAACGTGAGTGAAAACCATCCTGCCTAATTGTGGGCCTCCAGGTGGGTGAACCACACGAAGGGATCCCACCACAGCTGCGGCCTCTGGGCAGAAGACTTCGAGTGTGGTTTTTAAAGCAGTGCTCACACTGAGCGATGATCACCACCTTGCCAACACGTGAGGACCCCACTTCATCCCTCCAAAGCCCACCCGTGCCGGGCTCAGCAGTTCACCCTGCAGTCCATGCTTGGGACAGTGGCTGTCCCACACCCCCCAATGTCCCGAGAGGAGATGGAAATGGAGAGATCTGTCAGGACCCCCTCGGCGCGCGCACACACGTGCTCCACACTCGATGACTTTGGGGCAGTCACTTCCCTGTCTGTAGACTCCACCACTCAGGCGGTCAGATGGGTTTGCCAGCCTGTTACAAGCAGTGGAACCTGTTTCCAAATGTGATCACAGGCCGCCCACTGAATAAAATATAGGAACACGAGGTGTTCTTTTTGACACAGAAATGGTCTTCATTCCTTCTTCTCGAAACGCCCAGGATGCTCTTCTGCAGAAGAGTTCTGAAGGGCATGGATGGGAAATCAGCGAGAGCAGGCAACCAGGAGGCCTATTTTTTTTTTTTTTTTTTAAGTAGGCCCCACACCCAGGCCCGACACGGGGCTTGACCTCACGACCTAGAGATCAAGACACTTAACCGCCGGAGCCACCCAGGTGCCCCAAGGAGGCCTATTTTCTATTCCACCTCTTCTTCGGACCCTTTCCAAGAAGCTCAGCCTGAAACTCCATACCCACCAGTTGACCCAGGGAGTATAACCTTCCCAGACCTCTCACAGTGCAGCCAGCCCCCCGGGTCCCATCAGGAAGCCCTCCCGCAGACCTGGGAAAGTCCAATCCTGCACACAAGCCCAGCAAAGAAATGTTCTACCTGACTAGAAACGTTTTTAATACAAATTAAAAACAATGGAACATTATTTTTTGGCCTATCAAAATAGTAGAAAAAACAACACACACACACACACACACAAACACCCCTTAATTTCAATACTTGGTGCTGGCAGGAGTACAGAGTCCTCATACCACTGGGAAGGATAAACCCTTTCCAGAAAAGTGTGGTAATAGGTATCAAGTGGTTTAGAAATGCTTACTCACTTTGACCCAACAATCTAAGGAGATTATAGAAAACCTTTGACATAAAGGTATTTGCTGTAGCACTATTCTGACCAGGTAAAAGAGAAGCAGAGAGAAAACTCAACAGAAACACTAAAATGTTTGGGACAGCTGCGGCCACTGACTAGAGAAACCTCAGGAGGCCTTTTGTTCAACTTCCTTACGTACCTGAACTCTTCACATTTTCTAAAGTGAGAAAGTATTACTTCTGTTAGCAGTAACACATCTCTTTAATATGCCCAACACCTTTAAAAGATCATAAATAGAAACCAAACCAGCACCACCGTCATGACTTAGCATTGTTACTTTAGATGGCCACTGACTATCCCAGCAGGTTTCACAAACAACAGACCTGGTCAGAGTACCATGGCACCTCTTTGCCAAGAGACATCCCCATCTCTGAGTTGCAAGAAAAGGTGCAACCACCCAGGTGCCTGAACTACTGCAAGAGGTAGGCACTGCAAGACGAGGCTTTTGTCTTGAAGAGAGATGGCTCGAGCCGGTGCCGCCCAGAACTTACTAGGTTTCTTAGTTATGGAAGGATACTAATACATGATCTGTCCCTTGCACGCTGGAAGGGAAGTGATAACTCCTCCTCTAGCTGTGCCTACCTGAGCCCTCCAGGGGCTGGTCAGGGCAGAGCCTTCAAATAGGGCACCGAAAGCCACAGGCGACAGGCACTAGCAGATGGCAGGCACTAGCAATCTTCGATCCCCTGTATCGAAGGATCCCTTTGATCCTTCTCTACCAGGAGCAATGTGACCACTGGCGACCTGTCAGGACAGAGCCCTGGTCCCCAGGCCCACCCAGGGGTCAAAATGGGGGAGCAATGGAAGCAGTGGCAGGAGTAACAGCGATGGCTACCAACCAAGAGCTTACGAGGCACCAGGCGCTAAGAAACTCACATGAGTCCTGGGGCGGGTCTTCTCCTGACTTTATAGACGAGAAGAGGAGGCAGAAAAGGATGACCAACCCGCCCAAGAATACACGGGTATAAAGAAACCCAAATCTGTTCCCAGGGTCCACTGAGACAGAAGGGGTCCACTGATGCTGGACAAATCGGCCTGCCAGATGTGTTTTTCCTGGCCTATACAGTTTTCAGTTTTTTTAAAAACTGAGTTGATGTTTAAAAATTGGAATATTCACCATTAAAAAAAAAAAATTCCAGATTTCCAGCTTTTAGAAAGCAGAAAAGTTGGCAACATTTGCAGCGCTGACCTAGATTCATTATCCATCCAGCAACAACTCACTAAACCACTGTGGTGGCTGGGACACACTCTCGCCAGGTCACCACGGTTACCGTGACACCCCCCCCCCCACCCCCGGCAGGAGTCAGCAACCTTCTCCTGTAAGGGGCCAGAAAGTACACATATATTTTAGGTTTTGCAGAACACAAGGCATCTGTCGCATCTATGCAACTCTGCCACGACAGTGTGAAAACAGCCACAGACAATGTGCAAACTAACCACAGAGTGATCAGTGTACAGCTTCCCCAACACCCATCGCCGTGCTCACAGCGTCCTATAGTTGAGAAATACTTCTCTGAACCCACATCTCTATCAGAAAGTAGGAAAGGGCCTCTGCCGACATGCCAGTCTTCCCCCAGTACCTGAGGGCAGCTTGAGACTCTCTATCCTGTGAAATCTTTACTTACACCCACTCCTCCACTCTGGCAGAAGAGGCCACTTCTAACAATCAATGTCCATGTAATATCTGAGTGCAATTATCTACCTGGCCCTCTACTAGAGCATAGGGTCCTTAAGGCAAGGACTAAGGTCAGGAAAAGACTTTTTAAACAAGATACAGAACGCTGAGTACAAAAACAAAAAAGAAAAAAAAGGGTGGGGGGGCGCCTGGGTGGCTTGGTCAGTTAAGCATCTGCCTCTTGATTTTGGCTCAGGTCATGATCCCAGAGTCATGGGATCAAGCACCACGTCAGGCTCTGTGCTGACGGCACCGAGCCTTCTTGGGATTCTATCACTCCTCTCTGCCCTTCCTCCACTCACACACTCTCTCTCAAAATAACCAAACATGAAAAAAAAAAAAAAAAAACATTTCACTATGTGAAAATTAAGAATGATTGTTCAACATGGGGCACCTGGGTGGCTCAATCGGTTAAGCGTCCAACTTCGGCTCAGATCATGAACTCATGGTTCATGAGTTCAAGCCCCACGTCGGGCTCTGTGCCGACAGCTTGGAGCTTGGGGCCTGCTTCGGATTCTGTGTCTCCCTCTCTCTCTCTGCCCCTCCCCTGCTCGCACTCTGTCTCTCTCTCTCTCTCTCTCAAAAATAAACATTAAAAATTTTTTTAAAAGAATGGTTGGTCAACAAAAGACGTCTTTAAGTAGAATGACCCATTATAAGCTGGAAGAAAATACTCACAATATGAACAAAGGATTGAAATCAAGAATATATAAAGAACTCTTACAACCAGTAAATAATAAAAAGTTGGCAGAAATCATAAGCAAATACTTCACAGGAAACACACATGCCAATAAGCTCATGAAGAGATATTCAATGTCAGGGCTCAGGAACATAGAAATCAAGATCCCAACGATCCCATTTTATATCCATTCAATCAGGAAAAGTGAAGTCTGCCTATAGTGAGTGTTGGCAAAAACGTGAAGCAACTGAGTCCCATGCGCTGGTGCTGAGGGAGTGGATACTGGTAGGACCACTTCAGAAAACAGTCTGGCTACATCTATGAAAGTTGCACATGATGGATGACCCAGCAAAATATCACCCCTAAATTCATACCCGAGAAAACCTCTTGCACCTGTACTACAGACGTGTATGGGGATGTTCAGAGCAGCACATTTGCAACAGCAAAAATCTGGAAACAACTAAGTGCCCATCAGTGGAAGATTAGATGCATAAGCTGTGGTGTGTTCACGGATTCTTCAGTAGTGAATACGAATGAATCAGAGGACATGCGATAAGATGGGAAATCTTAGCAACGTTTTCTTACTTTCCTCAGAAACACATAAAACTACATGAGCATGAAAGCGAGGGGAAAATGGTTATCTCAGGATGGGGAGAATGATAAAATGACTACAGGTAAACTTTCGTTTCAAGCTTTTGTTCTGGGTGGGTGGAACGCGGTAACTTACTACATTCCTTACAAATCACTTAGGAAATAAGCAAAAGCAAGCCATGCGTGAACAGTGATGAGCATGTATTAATCTAGCTCTGTGTTTACCCAAAGTAGAAATGAAAACCAACACATTTTAACCCAAGTACCAAGCCCTACCCCTGACACAGGGTTTCTGTGTGGCCCATGGCCCCATTCCGGCTGGCCTCTTAGGTACTTTTAATATGTCTGAACCCGGGGGCGTCTGGGTGGCTCAGAAGGTGAAGCAACCGACTTCGGCTCAGGTCATGATCTCATGGTCCGTGGGTTCGAGCCCTGCGTTGGGCTCCGTGCTGACAGCTCAGAGCCTGGAGTTGCTTCGGATTCTCTGTGTCTCCCTCTCTCTCTGCCCTTCCCCTGCTTGCACTCTCTCTCAAAAATAAACAAACATTAACAAAGCCTGTTTTTTTTTTTTTTTTTTTAGTTTAATATGTCTGAACCCAGACTCATCTTCCTTCCTGATTGTCCTTTCCCCCTGGATTCCCTGGCCCCAGGCAGTTACGAGAAAAAGCTGGGTTTCTACATCCTCACAACCTTTCCCCTCCAGCCCCGCAGCTGCCACGGCTTCCTTTTTCTCCTCCCTCCTCAGGCCCTGTTGCTTGGGACTTATATGCCTCTCACCCTGATAAGTATTCTCTCTGAAGTGGCCTCCCCAAATCTGTCTCTCCTTCTGGTCCACCTGAGAGGCAAGTGCAAGATTGAGCCTCCCGAAGTATACTTCCGGAATAAAGTTCAAGTTCCTTAGGTTGACACTGAAAGCCCATCACAGTCTGGTCCCTTCCTATCAACTGTATTTGCCAGGGAGCTTCCCTTCAATACCTTATTTTTGTCTGTGTCTCCCCTTACCCCAATCCATACCTGCTACCCCCATATACATCCAGTTTTCCCACCTCCATACCTTGGCTCTGTGCAGAATCCCACCCACGTAGCCACACATCCTCACCTTACCCATACTTTCAAGACCCAATTTATTTATTTTTTATTTTTTAATGTTTATTTATTTTTGAGAGAGAGAGGGGCAGAGAGAAAGCACCACTGGGGGAGGGGCAAAAAGAGTGGGAGACAGAAGATCTGAGAGGTGGGCATCACTCTGACAGCAAAGAGCCCAACGTGGGGCTCGAACTCACGAACCATGAGATCATGACCAGAGCTGAAGCCGGACGCTTAACAGACTGAGCCACCCAGGCGCCCCAGGACCCAATTTAAACAGCACCTCCAAGATGCCTCGATGTGCCCGACTGAAAGAAAACACCCGCTTATCAACTTCCACAGCACCTGTCTGCCCTCCACAGTTCTCTACGTCCATTCTATCTCTCCAAGGAGACTATGAGCAAACTGGGGGCCACATCTCATGGCATAAGGAAACAGTCACAAAGAGAATAACCCAGTCGAATCCATCCCATACTTTCCAGCCAGTGTGCTCATCTAAAATGCCTCTTCTGGGGCGCCTGGGTGGCTCAGTCGGTTAAGCGGCCGACTTCGGCTCAGGTCATGCTCTCGCGGTCTGTGAGTTCGAGCCCCGCGTCGGGCTCTGTGCTGACAGCTCAGAGCCTGGAGCCTGTTTCAGATTCTGTGTCTCCCTCTCTCTGACCCTCCCCGTTCATGCTCTGTCTCTGTCTCAAAAATAAATAAACGTTAAAAAAATTTTTTTTTAAATAAAAAAAATAAAATAAAATAAAACAAAAAATAAACTAAAAAATAAAATGCCTCTTCTGCTAAAATCCTGCTCCCCGGAGCCTTGGCAGGACCCCCAAAACCCTCCGCGCTCAGCCCTCTGCCTACTTCACCAGCCTCCTCTACCCCACACCCATCTCTTGTTGCTTCTGCCACAGGGAGCTCCTTACAGGGGCCCAGGCACACCAGGCAACTTCTGGACTCTGCAGACGTCAACTCCTCTGTGGGGCTTCTTCCCTCCTTTCCAAATCCTACTCCTCCTCCACGACTCACCTTAGTTTTCCTCTTCCCTCCTACCCCTTCCTGGACAAACGGGGTCGGGGGGGTTGGGGCTCTGCCCTGCGACTCCCCCCTCTCCCCCTCCACACATATCGCACCAACAACACCTTGCCACTATCTGTGGTTTGTCTGTCTGTTCCACCAAACCATGCGTTCCCGGGTGACAGAAAGAACCGTTGCCCACCAGTGGACCCCAGCACTGGGCATGGGCCTTGACACAAAGGAGGTACCCGGTTTTGTTTGTGCAGGAAAAAAAAAAAAGACATAAACCTTTCCAGGTCAGATGCAGAAAACATGACTTGTGTCCTTCATCCCATAAAGCATGCCCTAATGGAAACCACGTGGAAAGTATCCTCTAAGACTGGTTAAACAGGAGAAGCCCTTGGCAAGAAAGCACTTGAATTTATTTGAAGACAGTTGGCAATCAACTATCAACTCCCAAGGCTGACTTTTCATCCCGGAGACCTCAAAGTCCAGCCTCCCCTACCGAAAACCAGATTGAGAAGGGAGCATTGTAACATCCCCGGGGCTCTTACCTTTTCTCTCTGGAGAGCTGGCACAAACTGTCCCTTCTTGATGGAGACAGTAGATCCTTAGGAGGACTGACTTGTTTGAGTTCCCATCTTGATATAAACGCAAACAACAAAAGCCGAGCAAATCCGAGAGGCCTGCTGACTCGGCAACACAAATTCCAAGGCACCTTTGCCAACAAGGAAAAAGATGATCAGGTTTTAAATTGAGAAACAGCAGTCAGTGAAAGCGAACACACAGATGTTGGGTCTGTGTGCTGCGGCTGGGGACTGGAAACCACCAGGTTTATTTTCCAACAGCCTGGGCAGGGCAGAAGGTACAACGGTCTCCCTCCACCCACTCAGTCATCAAGGGAACGGTGGAAACAAACAAACAAACAAACAAACACCTCAGCAATTTCACGAAAAGGCCTAAACGGACTCCATAAGCCACTCTGTGGTGATAAGTATCCAGAAAATTAACACACCAGAGAGGGTGGAAGTTTGGCCAAGGTCACACAGCAAAAGAGCAAGGGGCCTAGTTACAGCTACCCTGATGGTAAAGCCTGATGTTGGCTTCATCAGAAAGTTCACCTTCCAGAACTCCAGAGGAGCTAGGACGGCAGGCAGAAATATTCGGAGTTCATTCTTAAGGGGCCAAGCGCCCGTGCACACACCATTTCCATTGTTACTGGCACTTAGGGAAGTGGAACCAGTGTGGAGGGGAGCAGCTGGCTTGAGGGGAGGGGGGCGGACGGAAGGCCAGCTTCAGAAAAGAAGGTCTTCTAAATCCTCCTCCACATACATTATGCACCCCTCAAAAGTAACCCAGGGCCCCAGCAAACTCCTGTTTCCTGGAGGGCGACCCCTACTTGAGGCGAGGGAAGCAGAGTTACGGGGCAAAAACTCTTTCAAAGTACGGCCCCGGGCTCCAGCGAAGTCGTCCACCTGAAGGCAGACCCCGGACCCCGGGAGAATCCACGCCCTCACCGCGTAGCCCGGTGACAAGGCCACCCCCGCCTCCTCCCGGTCCTGTGGGGAGGGGTACCCACCTCGCGACGGCCCCAAACTCCCAGGGTCTGCGCCCCTCCCCCTGCTAGCCCTTCGGCTTCCACCCGGCGTTCACCCTCGCACCCGGCACCCAGTCCCGTCCTAAGCTGCCCGCGCCTCCGATTTCCCCGACGCGGCGGCCCGTCCTCCCAATCCCCCCCGGACCTCACCCCGGGGCTCTTCCCCGGCCCGGCCCTCCCTCACTCGCACGCCCGCCCCCTTCCGGTCCCAGCTCGGCTCGCCCCCCGTCCTCCCCCCACCCCGCCCCGCGTCCCCGGGACCCCAGCCCTGACGACAAGCAGGTGGCCTGCCCGCCCCTCTCACCGAGGCTGAGGAAGGCGAGGGGGCAGGCTGAGGGCACCGCCGCGCTCGGGCTACAGCTGGGGTTCGGCCTGGGCACCGCTCCCGCTGAAGCTCCGACTCTGAGGAGGCAGCCAGAGTGAAACTCGGCGTCGCAGCTTCCTAGCGCCCCGGTGCGCATGCCCAGGACGCGGGGCCTTCTGGGAAATGTAGTTCCGTGGGTTGGGGGCGGGGCGGGGCCCAACCCGTCGCGCACCTGTTCAGGTGTATCTATTCCTCCTCAGTCTGTTCACTCACTGACTTCGTTAACTTACTGACTCGTTTTAGGTACTTTTTAACCGATACGTAGGTGATGTCAGGCCCTGTGCTGGGTACCGGGGATTAAAACGTGAGTTATGAACTTGGTTTTTCTCCTGGGAGAGCTTCGTATCTATTTGGGGAGACAGATACTCAAACATAGAATTACAGTACAGTGGGATAAATGGGAGTTTGAACACAGGAGTTGGAGCGCAGAAGGGTGTGTTTAATTTGAGAGGGGGTGTCAGGAAGACATCACAAAGGGGTGTTGCATGAATTGGATTTTGAAGCATATATAGGGGTTTGCCAGATGGAGTACAGAGAAGTTCTTGCAAAGGAGGAGACGTGTGAAAGTGCCTGACACAATCGGGAAGCAGTGAAATGTTCTCTGTGGTCAGGGCAAAGGGTATATGGAGGGGCTGAGGACAGAGAAAATAGATTAGAGTGTGTCAGGACAGGAGTGTGGGGAGCAGGCTGGGTAAGATTATGATCGTCTTTAAATGCCATGCAAGGAATTTAGGCAGCTGGAACCAATAGAAAGATTCAAAGCAAGGGGATGACAGTCAGCATTGCACTGTAGAAGGATACCGTGTGTGGTAGGTAGAGGATAGGTTAAAGGGACAGAGAAAAGAGCTAGGAGACCAGTTTGGTGGACATTGCTGTAGTCCAGATAGAAGGTGACAAGGCCTGAACCAGGTTGGAGACTGCCCTTCTGGGATCACAGACTTCCCTTTCAAAGCTAAAGAAAGCTATTCCCAAAATATGCTCAGATGTATATGCTCACACACACGTACACACATGTTACATGTACAATCTTGCACACAGGTTCAGGGGGTTCAGAGTTCTCTGAATCTTGGACTCTAGTTGAGTAGTGTCCCTCGCACTAATGCCCCTCACACTTCATCAGGGATTTCAGAAAGAGACGCTCCCCTAACTCCCCCATCATTCAGTTCAAAACTTCATTTTATAGAAGAGGAAGCTGAGGCCCAGAGAGGAGGGGAAGGAGTGCCTGTGGCCCCACTTCTGGTACCCTAGGCCAGGACTCTTTATGACCCAGGACCTGACTTACAGGACACAGGCCTTGAGTTTGGGGACACACCAAAGTCAGTTTCTCCCAATTACACCCAGAGCTAGCCCTCTTTCTAGAACTGAAGGGTAACTTTCTAGTTGTGATTTATACTATGTGACTGCAGTGGCTACAGATTAGGATGCGAACATTTCCCCTCTTCTTTCAGAATCAGTTTTCTCAGCCATAACCATCTACACCAAACATTTCTTTTTAAAAAATTTTTTTACTGTTTATTTATTTTTGAAAGCGAGAGAGACACAATGCAAGCAGGGGAAGGGGCAGAGAGAAAAGGAGACACAGAATCCAAAGCAGGGTCCAGGCTCTCAGCTGTCAGCACAGAGCCCAATGTGAGGCTTGAACCCATGAATGGTGAGATCATGACCTGAGCTGAAGTCAGACGCTCAACTGGCTGAGCCACCCAGACACCCCTACACCAAACATTTCTAAAGCACTTAGTATGTGCCAAACACTTGGCATGCATCACTTCATTAAAGCCCCTCAATGAGGTAGGTATTATCATTCTCCCCATGTTATTTATTTTTTAAGTGGGCTCCATGCCGTGGAAGGGGTGGGGCTTGAACTCACAACCCTGAGATCAAGAGTCGCATGCTCTACCAAGTGAGCCAGCCCCCTCGTTATCCCCATTTTAAAGATGGGGTCACTGAGACACAGTTTAAGCGATGTGTCTAAGGTCACACAGCCAGCAACTGGCAGAGCTGGTCTTAAAATCAAGGTGGCGTCTAACTCCAGATTGAGCACCCCTATATGAGTGGCCTCGCTGGTGGGAGGGTGGTACAAGGTGAAACGGTCTGAAGCATTAGAAAAGCCTTTCAACACTCAAAAGATATTTTCTTAAGTGCTTCCTTTTTCCTCAGTGAAATGCTTGCCTGATATTGTCCAAAAATCCCACTGCACACACACCTACAGGCTCAAACAGAACTGTGGTGGCAGGCCGGGCTGCAAAGGTTCTGGAACCTAGGCTCTGGAGAGGGGAAGACATCTCAACTCAGAGAGCAGGAGGAGCCAGAGCGCTGAGGAAGCCTTGAGGGGGCTGCCCAGGTTGGGGACCAGTGTGGGAACCAGAGGGAAAGCCAGGGTAGAGGAGCTTCACAGAGGACACAACCTGGAAGGCTGGGTGCATGGGGTGCCTTTCCATGAGGTAGAGGACACTAGAAATGTGGCGGGGGGTGTCCGGTCAACAAGGTGAGGGTGAGATAGGGAGACCGGCAAGAACAGCCAGATGGGAGGTTCTGGAGCCGCCTGGGTAGAGGCAAGGGCTGGGGAGTCACCGGCAATGAGACTGAGATCACGTGGAAAGACCTCAGAAGATAAGCAAGTTTAGTCCGAGGCTAAGGAACACTGACTTTTGAAGGACAGATGAAACATAGAAGTGTCTGAAGGGAGGCTGGACTGGGGCGAGCCTGGTGAATCAGAGAATCAAGGGGAGTGTCCCATGGAGGTACTCAGTGGTGACAGACGCTTCTGAGAGGCCCAACAAGGTGGCCGGCCGGGAGGCAAGACTATACCAGAACCGAGGGCTCCTGTCTCCCAGCTCTGGGCTCTCTCGCCTCGCGGGCTCCAGGAAACGCCCCAAACTTCCAACTTAACTACACAGAGGCCACTGGTGTGTCCCTCGTGGTTTCCGTTGAGAAGCAGAGGCCTGAGCACAGAGATGCACACAGGTGTGTGTGCTTGGGAAGGTTGGGAAGGTTCCAAAGACAGTCTTTGTGTTCCACGCATGGGGGCGGGGGGGAGGGGGTGGGAGAGGATAAACCCACACGTGTGGAATGAGGCTACTTACATAAGGTTGCCCATGGCTGTGTGTGCCTGGAAGGGCGCTAGACAACACGGTAAAGTCTGAGAGGCAGGATAGCAGGTGATTTTCACTTTCTTTGTACTTTTCTTGCCCCATTTGAGTGTGTCCCAATGAATGGTTTCCTTTTTTGTAACCTGAAAAGAAAGACTATTTTTATTTGGGGAAAATAGAGAGTTCTGGTAGTGAAAAAGCAGCAAAATAGGGCAGCAGCAAGAGGGAGCATGTGCGGGGGCACGGACTTTTAATTTTTAGGCAGGACAGAGCGAGTGTGCTGTGTTCTGAGACTGCAGCAGGATGGCCCTCAGGAAGCTGGAAATGAGGGGCCCGGGATCGGCCACTTGCAAACTGAACTTGAAACCAATATAGTAGCAAAGGATCCGCAGCAACTAGGAGAGGGCGGGTTAAATGACCTTGGAACACTAGTGAAGAAGAATGAGGAAGATGCACAGGTACTAAGGGAACAATGGCCAAGGTCTATGGTTAAGCAAAAAAGAAACTTTCACAGCATAGGGAACATGCACCTATTTGTGGTTTTGGTTTGGAAAATGTGAACACACAGTAGGGCAGGTTAGATACGCCTGGCACAAAGGGCACATAGGGATGAACGGGGACGGAAACATTCCTGGCATGGGCTCTTTGTCCTCACAAAATCATCTGCCCCGAAGGGGAGCTTTGTGTGTGTGTTTTAACGTCTCAAATGGAGCTTGCTCGCAGGCTTCCGAAGGCTCCCTAGCAACTAAGAATGAATGGCGTGGCCCAAGAAAGAATGTGGCTGTTGGCCACGGAATGGGGAGTGATGGTGGCCAAAGAAACTCTTTTTTTTTTTCCCCCAAAAGTTCTCAGACTCCATTCCAGGTGCCAGGATTTACTGCTTCCGAAGGTTCCGATCCTGGAACAGCCCCAGCTCACTCGGGAGCAAGAAAAGATCCATGACATAGGGGCCCAGCATCACCGCTCAGGGACTCAAGCACTTTCTGAGGTTTTGCTTGGAAAGGCAGAATTTTGTTGCTTGGTGCCACTCAGCTAATTGGCCTCCATCTGACGCTCTGGAGGGACCGTCTGATTAGAAGCCACAGCTGCCTGGCTCATTATTTCTGATTAATAGACAGCACCTGGCATCTCTGGGCGACAGTGCCCACTCAGGACCCAGGTGTGACCTACACGGCCAACAAAAGCGTGATGGCTCTGCAGCCCCAGGATGAAGCCCCTAAAAGCGTTCGTCATCTTATGTAAGTCCCAGCCCCTTGGAACACGTTTTGAACTGGCTTGTCCTTTTTTGCTGGTTCCTTTGCTGCGAGTCTGAAATAATTGATGTGTACTCACAGTTAACTCATCCGAGAAGTTTGCTTTCACACCAGGCAATCTCACTGGATCTATGCCCTCCACCCCATTGTAAGTTACTTACTCATTGTAAGTTAGTACTCTGGCATCCTGGTTTGAGATCCACATAAGAGAGGTGTCAGTTGTGCGTGGACAAGGCAGGCCTTTTAGCCTAAAGGCCGAGGGCAAGAGGCGCCCCCCGAGAGACAAAGTTGTCTTTCTGGTGGTAGCCAACCTCCCCCGGAAAACTTCCAATAGTCCCTAGTTGCTGCTTAGGATTGCTAAAAATACGTGATAAATCTAACACCCATCAGGAAAAAGCGTGAGTCTCAGACACAGACATGAACAAAGAGATTACGGAATGTCCTCTCACACCCTTCCAGATACCCTGACTCTGTAAAAGTCTGCCTTTCCTGGTCTTTGACGGAAGATATTTTGCAATTCTGTATATTGTGGAAAATCAGTAGTGCAAATTATTGCAAATAAGTCTTGTCTGGGGAGATGCAATGGATTTCTGCCCTTTGTAGGAAGCCAAACTTGCATCTATCAACAAATTCATTTCTGCATTCCTGACTACTTTATGTAAATCTTCAGATTCTCCTTTGAACCCATTTCGCCTCTGGCAGTTCCCCTCAAGGAAGGAGTTAAAACAAGACCTTTGGGCGCGGCGGGGGGCGGGGGGAGGGGGGGAATCTCATAGTTTGTGGGTTCCAGCCCGCATCGGGCTCTGCGCTGACCATGTGGAGGGAGCCTCCTTGGGATTTTCTCGCTCTCCCTCTCTCTCTCTCTGTGCCCCTCCCCCGCTCTCACACACGAGAGCTCGCTCTCAAAATAATCTTAAAAAAAAGACCTTGGACACATTTTCATTTTGTATTTGTACAAACATGATTTTACTCCCCGGCTCCCCCCTTCCTCCGCATTGTCCTTTTTTCCCCTGGCCACCAGGAAGCACAAAGTTTTAAACCCATGGAGTGTTCGATCACGGAGAGTTTCACGGGATGTGATAGGCAGCTGCCCCAAACACCAGGGAAACAGGTGGCCGTAGGCAATGGAAATCCAGACCCTCAGCTGCCGGCCACCTCCCTCCCTTTCCCCGCTCAAGCCTCCAGTTGAGACTGGAGGCAGGGCCCTCAGATCTCAGTGCTGGAGGCTGCCTCTCGGTGGCACCCGGAGAGAGGAGGCCCATCTGGCACTGGTTGGAGCTGACCTGCTCCTCACACTTCCTCCTCACACCAGCTACAACCACTTCCTGTTCCCAAGGACAGCGGAAGTTGGAGAGGACTTCCCAGGATGTTGCAAGCCCCAGAAACAGGAGGGCAAGTAGCGGATGGACAGTCCCCCCCGGGGGTTGTGGAAGCAGCTGGAGCTCATAGAGTGTGGTTCTGTCTGAACACATGCTGGCGTTGGGGAGGGAAAAGCCTCATCTTCCACAGGTTTTTCTGGCCGGTCTAAGAATTAAGTTGGTCACCAGCTAGACCTCAAGACCCGACAGTTGCTGCCTACCTGCTTGCACCCATTAACCTTTGTCTTACATCTTCCCCTAAACTCTTCTTTCCAGCTTATCTCTAAACTCAGGCAAATGAGGGGCGCCTAGGTGGCTCAGTCGGTTGAGCGTCCGACTTCAGCTCGGGTCACGATCTTGCGGTCCGTGAGTTCGAGCCCCGCGTCAGGCTCTGGGATGGCCCAGAGCCTGGAGCCTGCTTCCGATTCTGTGTCTCCCTCTCTGCCCCTCCCCCGTTCATGCTCTGTCTCTGTCTCAAAGATAAATAAATGATAAAAAAAAAAAAAAATGTTTTAAAAAATAAACTCAGGCAAATGAAATCCGAAACCACCCCTCAGGGGATGGCGAAGGCCCTGACAAGGCCTCCCAGACCACCCAGACCTTTTGAGCTAAACTTGACTTGCACTGGGGCAGATGGACCAGAGTGGCCTCTGGAATGACCCAACTTTAAGTTTACCTCATTAGAATACTAAAACCCTCCCCCAGGGAGGAGCCTCAGCCTCATTTACATAACATACAAGGTCTCTACAGGCGTGTTTCCTTAAGGCACATGCATCACACCCACCTCTACCTAGGCCTCCCTGTCTAAATAGCCATCCTAACCCTAAACAGAAGGGACCCATTCGCCGTATCTCTCGGGGAGTCACTGCTTTGGAAGCCATTCCCTATGATCTCCTTGGCTTTCCGAGGAGCAAACTCACGCTGGTTAGGCTAAAAGTTGACAGGAAACACATTAACAGGAGAACAGCAAGTTTAATTTTGCTTGTGCGAATCTCTCACAAATATGGGGTTCCCAAAGTTAAAAGGAAGTACATATGCCCTCCTGAACCAAAAGGGATGAGAGCCTGGGGCTTCAAAGGCACAGAAGGCGATTCACAGACCAGGAAGAGTGAATGTGTGCGCCGCCCCCCCCCCCCCCCCCCCACCGATGGATCACTTAGAGAAGATTTAGCTCTGGTAAGAACCCCATTGTGGGAAAGACGCCCAACTTCAATTCTTCTAGGTAGTTAAGGGGGCAAAAATTTCTCTTGAACTGTTGGGTCTTGATGGGCACAGAGGTGATCGTGAGCTACAGGCAAAGCAGCACACTTTGGCGGGGGCGGGGGCGGGGGGGGAGCTTGTTCTTAACCCCTGTACTGGGCCCCAAGTAACACATTACCCCTCCCAGGAATGCTGAAGTTGAGAACTCAAACCTCCTGAAAGGGGACGATGCCGCGGAGGAGGAAACATGCTCATGAGGAGTCAAGCTGCGTGGGACGGGACACAGGCCCTCTGGCCCAAGTCCTGCTGCCTGAGCCCGGATGCCACTCCGCTCACGGTGCATGTTACAGATGAAGTGGCCTGCCAAGGCAACAGTGGCGGGGAGCCGGGCTGGTCCTTTCTCTGCCTCCAGGCCAGTCTCTGTCCCTATGGGTCTTCCTGACACGACCTTCCATGCAGTGGCTCCTTTTCATTGTTGGCGGCCCTAGGAGGCCTCCCTCTCTACTCCACGGCTCATAGACCATCAAAGCCCTCCCTTCTGCCAGGGAGAAGTGTTCTCCCTTTCTCTCTTCCCTCCACACCCACATCCCGTTTTGTCCAGCTAGGGCCTGCCCGCTCTTGAAGGATTTGCTCCAGGGTCACCAGCTCCAGGAGGCCCACCCCTCTTACCTCCAGCCTTTTACTTCCTCACACAGCCCACTCTGACCTGCTGGGGGAGGGGGGGGAGCAGGATTCTTTCGGGATGCAAACTCCCGGGCCTGGTGCACTTGAATCACCTGGAGATTTTAAAATGCAGATTCAGTCTGGCATGGGACCCAAAACTTGGCCTTTCTGCAAATCCCCAGGTGATGCTAATAGTGTTCACAGGCCACACTTAGAGGGGCAAGAGCCAAGGTCAAGGGGCTTCCTGTTCTCAGACCCAGAATCCCAAGACTTTGGCTAACTGCCTCTATGCCTCTATCAACACACTTGAGCCCCTGCCCCCAGCCAGGCCCCAGGCTGCAGAAACACACAGCTCCTTTCGCTTCCAATCAATTTATGTCCAACAGGACTGCCCAACAGTTACCAGCTCCATTTTGCCCACGAGGACCCTCAGGCTCACAGCAGGTAACTGGCAAGGTAGGGAGTCCCGGTGAAGGTGATTTTCACTCAGGAAAATGAGCCAGGCCTGGCGGAGGGGTGGGGGGGTGGGGGGGTGGGGAATGGAACCAGCCAAGAGCCACAGCTCTCAGACAAGGGGCCACATTCTCTCCTGGACATTCCCAGGGCCTGGGAGAGGAGGGCAGTTCTACCTGGGAGCAAGAGAGGCAGCAAGACAGCTCCTGTCAGTGACAAGAAGCTTCAGGCAGTCCCAGCCCTCCTGAGGTGCCCACCCCCAAGCCAGGGACCTGTCCAGAGCTCCCGCCCCCCCCCCCCCCCCCCCCCCACGACATTCTCCTTTACAGCAGCTTCAGGCCCAAGGGGACCACTGTCCAGACCACTGCCCTGGACCTAGTCACCTCTGACCTCTGGGCCTCTAGCCTGCTGCCCCTAGAAGACTCAGTCCTTTCCTCCCTGCCCCCACCCCCAATTCAGATGCATGGGGTCCAGAGACACAAACCCTTTGCTAGCCCAGGAGGAGGCCTGGCTTCCAACAGCTTACACCCTGGCCTCCTGGGAGGCATGAGATTACTGTCACCAGGGAAGATGAGCCCCTACCCCCCACCCCAACTCCTGCCCCAGGAAGGCCACGTTGCCCAAAGCCAGGAAAATGCAGGCTTGCCCTCACAAATCAGTCCACCCTCTCCACTGGTAGATCACCCCCACACTGGAAGTACAACAGTCCTTGTTGGGTTGGGCTCCTCTGAGCCCATGACACTGTTGTACCGTTGCCCCCCTCCTCCAGCTCACCCCTACCTGACATCACTGTGCTATACCCAAAAAGCTTTTTTCTTTTATTGGGAAGCAGACACAGGGCAGATCATAGGGCGGGAAGCAGTGTGATGCCTCCTGGCGAGACCCAGGACAATGGTAGCCAGAGTCAGGGACAACACCGTGGCCAGGCCTATGCCCACCATCACAGAGGTGTGAGGTGAGGTCGACCCCTCCGCACCACGATCGGCAGCCTTTCCCAGGAAGATCAGAGGCCCCACGGTGATATCTGCTTCTTCAGTCACTGAAAGATACAGGACACCTGGGGTCAGATAAAGGGTTTTGCTCTGTTCCAGTAGACTGAACTAGGTTTTATTCTAACAGCTGTATTATCCCCCCACAATTGTCATTATGCCCTACTCGGGACCCCCCGGCTGACACTGGCATGGGGGGTTAGAGCCCCCTATTAACCCCAAGGCTTCTATGTTAGGAAGGCCATGAACAGCATTGCCCCAGAGGTGAGCAGCCTTGAATGGGGGACAGAGGAGGAATGTCCCTCTGCAGTAAGGCAGTTACCCTATACTGAGGGGAGAGCCGTAGCCCCGCAGCAGTCCTAAGCCATACCATGCCTGCGATTTCGGGAAGCCATCTTGTGCCGCTGTCTGTCTAGGTGGGACAGCCTCAAGGAGCGGCCCGGAAGGCCACAACTACCTTTGTTACAACAGTTACAGATGTCAGCAGGGCCTTCTACTGGGAACCACCTGAGCAGAGGAAGACGAAAAGATCGGACGGCTAGGTTGCCAGCAGGAAGCAGCTTGCTGATGACCTACACACCAGAGAAGCTGGGCAGGCTTTCTACCCCAGCCACGTCTAACCTGTTGCCTCACCTGTTAGAAGACTTGATGAAGGAACAGGCTTTGTTTAGCTGGTCCGGGACTCGGCTAGCTGGAGTGACTTTCAGATGGCAGGTGATATAGATCTAGAAGTAAGAGCAGCCGTTACAGGGTGGAGGTCTAGGCTCTACCAATGACTTCAGGAAGCCAATTCTCTTTTTTTTTTTTTTTTTTTAATTTTTTTTTTT
>NC_064815.1:25422097-25422924 GCF_023721935.1 Panthera uncia | reverse complement strand
TTTTATTTTTGGGACAGAGAGAGACAGAGCATGAACTGGGGAGGGGCAGAGAGAGAGGGAGACACAGAATCGGAAACAGGCTCCAGGCTCCGAGCCATCAGCCCAGAGCCTGATGCGGGGCTCGAACTCACAGACCGTGAGATCGTGACCTGGCTGAAGTCGGACGCTTAACCGACTGCGCCACCCAGGCGCCCCTGCCAATTCTCTCTTAACCCTCAGTTCCATTTCACAGATGGAAGGTCAGAGGTGAACTTGCCCAAGATTTTGGAGGAAGTGGCAGACCAGACTCTAGGACTAAAACCCACCAGCTTTACTCCCTGCTGTCTTTCCCCAACCCTGTCCGATGGCTTCCCCTGCCACCTGGGGTAGGGGAGATTTTGACAAAACTGGGGCTCAGGTCAGCCCTGGCCCATTTGGCAGAGGTCCTTTTCATACTCTAGGTAGTGCACTTCACACCCCCTGCCAACCCCACAAGGGCAGAGAAGTTCTACCACCTTCTCTCTGAAGCCTTTCGCAAAGCCACAAGCCTTGGCCACCACCTAGTGGCTGAGTATACCAGCAAGGAAGCCACTCCAGAAACTCCAACGAGCCGGGAGGCACTTCTGGCCACTGGCCTTGTATCTGCCCCAGCAGAGAAGGGCTTCAGAGTCCCTTAGAATCCTTATTTCAGGAAAGTACTGCTTTTATCCTCAGCTCCCTCCCAGGACATTTTTTTTTTGATGTTAACTGGGGCCCGTGACCGTAGAATGGTTCCCTGATCCTCGTAAATAAGGATTTACACCCGCCCCCCCTCCCCCATGCGGTGGCCACAGTCAGCCAAACCATCC
>NC_064815.1:25420243-25421997 GCF_023721935.1 Panthera uncia | reverse complement strand
CCGCAAGATACAGATCCCAGCTCTGGTGGCTCCTGCGCTGAGAACCACCCCCCATATGAAAACTTCTCCCCCTCCCCTCCACCAGACCGCCTCTGAAGTTAACGGCATTCCCAACCCCAACTGGGCTCCTCTACCCTAGGACCTACAAGGTCACTCATCTGGGGACCAGGACCCTTTCTCAGTTTGCTCTCCTTTATCCCCCACCCCAGGACCTACCATCAGCTTTAAGACATGTCACCAATAGGACATGTCTTCAATTCATACCCGTCCTGCTACCTGCCAGTCTGTATCAAGCTTCCTGTTCAACAGAACTGCGGGGGGTGGGGGCAGGTAGCTTCAGTATCATCATCTACAAATTCACTGTGCTCACCCCTTAATGCCCCCCCCCCCCCCCCCCCAGCCATAGGAGCCTCGGGTTCAGTGGCTTGCAAACCCGGCTGCTTAGAGTCCTCTAGGAGCTTAAGTAGCTTTTGAGGATTTCCAAGTAAAACCAGATAGTACTGGGGCACCTGGGTGGCTCAGTCGGTTAAGCGTCGGACTTCAGCTCAGGTCACGATCTCGCGGTCCGCGAGTTCAAGCCCCGCGTCCGGCTCTGGGCTGATAGCTCAGAGCCTGGAGCCTGCTTCTGATTCTGTGTGTCCCTCGCTCTCTGCCCCTCCCCCGTTCATGCTGTCTCAAAAATAAATAAACGTTAAAAAAACCAAACAACCAGATAGTACTTTACTCACATTCACCTACCAGTCTAATAGAGCTCTAGATGGTAGGTGTGTAGGTATTTGCCATAAAATTCTATGAGGATTTCCATAATCATGTTCAAGAAGTAATGTCAGGCCCCCACCCCAATTAAGTGAAAATATATGGTATTAGGTGACCTTTCCAGGGGGTTAATGTAGAGTCAGTCGGTAACAGGGATTTTTCATCACTTCCTGACCAGCTGTTCCCAACTTCAGAATGTGGGGCTTAAACTCCCAACCCTGGGATCAGAGTTGCATGCTTTACCAACTGAGCCAGCCAGGTGCCCCAAAGTGTTTTTATCTTTTTTAGAGGCTATTACCATGTTTCTGGGGTCATTAGCAAAATGGAAGGTGTCTACTGTGAACTGGAGAGTCTCTGGCCTGGGTCTGGGGGCTTTGAAGGCAGAAGAGGCATCAGAGAGACCATCCACGAGACAGCTTTGAAGAGAAGGAGGAGACAACGGAGTCAGGGGCTAAGGCGGTAAAGGTCACGTTACAAGGGCTCCCCCAGAGGTGGCCCAGCCCTCACCCGTGGAAGTCCACGATGGTGTGATGAGGGGAGGCATTCTGGTCTGGTGTCAGCGTGGCCACACAGTAGTCCACAAACAGTCGCAGTGGTATGTGGCGGCCAGTGTGGACTTCGGCCTGGAGGTGGGCTAGGTCTCCCAACTGGAAAGTGGGGGACTGCTTCTCGGAGCCCCAGTCCTCTGAAAGGCACAGCCAGGGGTGAGAGACCGCCAGAGCGCTCCCTGCAGCCCCCCTCCGCCATCCCCCTGTGCTCACCCTCCATCAGGCGCAGAGAGAAAGCCAGCTTCTCCTCTGAGAGCATTGTGGTCCTGAAGGGCACCCAGGTGGGCAGGATGGCCTCGCTGCTCACGTTGCTATGCCTACGGAGAAGAGCAGTTGCCCACACCTGTCCCAAGCTCACCCCATCTGGCTTCAGGGGAGTCTTCAATGGGAGGTGGTGGGGGAGGAGGCGCGCGCGCGTGTGTGTGTGTGTATGTGTGTGTGTGTGTGTGT
>NC_064815.1:25404362-25420143 GCF_023721935.1 Panthera uncia | reverse complement strand
TGTGTGTGTGTGTGTGTGTGTGTGTGTGTGTGTGTGTGTGTGTGTGTGTGTGTGTGTGTGTGTGCAGCCATGACCCAGGCGGAGGCACGAAAATGGGATACACCTGAGTGAGGAGTCTGGCCCTTAGACCCAGCTGGGCTTATCAGGGCTCAGGTTTTGGGTCTGAGGCAGCCCTCCCTCTCTGCACCCCTCAGCGTTCTTGAGCTGAGATCTAGTGCAGTCCTTCAGAAATACAAATACAGCTAGGTCCTTGAGAAGCCACGGAGACCGTCTGAGCCTAGACCAGGACGGGAAGGTCCTCGGAAGCAGTGGGAGTCACCCCACCGGGACTCACGGAAGAGGCTAGGTCATCTGAGAAGCAGGCCTCGGGCATCTGGAAGTCCGAGCACCCCAGCCTGTGGCAGGCCCCCTGCACTGCCCACCCCCGTGGGGCCAGGCAAGCCAACATTCTCAGGTCTGTCCCAGGCAGAGACCTTCTGGAGCAAGACCGCTGTGGTCCGAGGAGGGCTTTGGCCTCTCTAGCGAGAGAGGGGGCAGCTAGCCTTCCTGCCCTTGGCTCCTCCGTCTCCCCTACCCTACCCGGTCAGGCGCTGAGCTGCCTCCAGCCCACCCCTCCACCCCTGCTCCCACAGGTCAGGACTCCCTCCATCCCATCTCAGCTGGCCTCCCCGAGGCACACTCTGTGTGCCTCCTGTACCAGCGGCCAGAGGACCTTCCGGGTTCAGAGACCATCCTTGCCATTCAGTTAGGTTCACGGTGGCAGCAGCGGTTGGGGTGGCAGGGGGTGCCTTGCCTGCTAAGGTGCCAGCCTGAGCACCTTCTCTGGATCTGTTGGGCCTTTAGAACCTATCTGTCCCCCTTCCCTTATTGAAGGGGCCCTGGGCTACAGCCTCTATTAGTGACACGCTGCCCTCCCTGGTGTGCGTGAGTGTGTGGCCCTGCCCAGAGGGTCTCACCCCCACCTGCCCCTTTATGTACCCTCCCAGGATCTTGTTCTGGGAGCTTCTACCTTGACTCCTCCCCAGGCCTATGCCATGGATCATCTCCATGCCCTTGTGGTAGCAGCACGGACCTTCCTGACCTCCTCCCAGATGGAGGGGCAGGATTAAAGCCTATGCACTCTGCACTCGACTCAGCCACATAAGACTCGCCATCATGGCCTTGTCATTATGAGCCTAGTCGCCCTCTCCTCATGCCTCAGTGCCCAAGTTCACAGGCACATCCTTAGGGCTAAGGCTTGAGGGGCTCCCGCCACCTGCACTCGGGTACTGGGGGGAAGACTTGGGCAAAGGGCAAGCAGGGATCACAGGAGCCTAGAACTTCTTGCTTTACTCAGAGGCTCTCTGAACTCCAAGGCCTGGTCTGGGCAGCCCTGCAGCTTCCACCGAGAGGCAGCTGTGGCCCAGATGCATTCCGGAGGCTCAGAGGAGACTCCACGGGCTCCCCACTCCCAGCTGGGACAGGGAGCAGGGACCACGGCTTAAGTACCTCCACCTTATCACAGTCATGCTGCCGGGAGGCTGACGCGCTCGCTGAGGGGCCGCGACAGGCCCCCACCCACACTGACCTGGGGTAGCGGCACTCGATGGGAACTTCCGCGCGGTTGGTCCTCAGGATGGACAGGTTTCCCACAGGGCGGGGGTTGTGGAGCAGGAAGGTGCTATACACCAGGGCATCTTCGGTCACCTGCAGGGAGGGGGCGGGGTTGACCCTACCGGCATCACCTGCCCTAGGTTTGCCAACCCATGTGAGGGTACAGGGAGGGGCAGCCCACTGGGGATGGAGGGACCACAGGCCCTGGACCCAAAGTTCACCTACCGCTGACCCATGGGAAAGCCTGAACGTGTACCACCTTGGAACCTCCGTTTTTTCAGACTTGACTACTGACACCCCCATAGGGGGTCTGGATCAGCTCCATGTCTGGCACTAAGCAGTGCCCAGTGACCAGGGGTGTCGGGCACGGCCTCCCGCTCAGGCTGCCACCCCCATCCCCACACACAGCTTCCTTCGGGGGGTGCCGAGGTCTGGGACCAAAAAGCTCCCTGGAAGAAGCCAGAAAGTACCAGGAACTTTAACTTGTTGCCACAGCAATGGACACTCAAGTTGCCCGTCCTCTTCGGACTTATTCTCACACCCATTTCACAGAAGGGGAAACTGTTCAGGGATTGCCTGAGGCAGGAAGAGCCAGGCAGGTGCTACTGGGGAAATCTGCACCTTCCAGTGGGCCACCCAGAAGGGGACAGTGAGGCTGCCTGGCCCCTAACCGCTCAATCTTCAGGGGAGAGCCCTAGCTTGCTATTAGTGAGGGCCCCAAATGGACCAGCTGCATAATTTGTGGGTCCCCTTGTTCAGAAGTTCAGAATTTCAGGGCGTTAAAGCAATCATGGCCCTGGGAGACAGCACAGGTCCTGGCCGTAGGTGATTGTCCGGCAAGATTGGGAGACCCTGCCCAGGAGAAAGGCGTGGCCAGATTGTGCTCACCGGCCTCACCTGGGGACCTTAAAGATCCTGATGTCTGGCTCCCACTTCTGGGGTCTGATTTAGCATAGGCGGTGGGAATCAGAATTTTTAAATGCTCCCCAGGTGATTCCAATGCTCAAAGATTGAGGGTTACTCAACTAGAATAATTCCTCAAATAACTCCCGCAGTTCTCTGGTCTCTCTCCCCTCTCCCCGGGGAAGCAAGTGCCAGAAGGCCTTGGGGCAAGCCCTGGTGGGGTGGGGGTGGGGGGGGGGGGGACGCACCTAAGATCAGAGTCCCAGGAGGGTTCCAGGTGCTGAGCTTGTACCCACCCTTGCCAAGCTGAGACCTGGTGGGCGGGAGCAGGGGCCGAGGACAGAGAAGATGGCTCTCAGTGGGGTACCAGGAAGTCAGTCCAGAAAATTGTGGACCAGCTAGGGATCCTGTGTCCAGTCCAGCCCTGCTTTGTTGGAAGCCCCTCCTTGTAGCCTGAATTACTCAGCTCTTCCCTTGTTTGTACCCGACTCCCGCATTAAGCTTCCCTATCCCCCACTTGGGACTGCCCCGTTTGTGCCTGTAAAATCTTCAACACAGAGGGGATTATGATGCCCTTCGCCCCCTCCCTCTTTTAGTTCGAGGCTTCGAGGCATTAAACATGAATGAGGGAGGCCAACATTAGGGTTTTTTTCCCCCCCCTGTGATTGCTTCGAGCTTTACCTCTTCCCCACAAGTTCCTAGGGCTCCTGCAAATGCTGGGCCACCCGCAGGTCATAAACAGCCCCCAAATCAGCCACATCTCTCCTGGATGCTCTCCAGGGGTTCACAAATCCTCAGGAATCAGAGTGGGGGATGCCCTATCTGGACCAAAGTTCACTGCCACCTCTGGACTCCACCGCCCCCCACCCCCCACCTGATTCCAGCCACTAGAGGCAAGAGCTTTCAACCACCCCAGCCCGGTGTCACCAATGCCCAGCTTCAGGCCTCAGCCTGTCCCCAGTGAAAGGGATCTGGCCCAGCCCCATCTCTCACCGGACATCCACTCAGCATCCACCCTCCCCAGCGCCGCCCAGAAGGCCAAGTCTCACCTGCACGCTGTTGCCACACTTGTGCAGCTCGACTTCAAACCTGACCATATCATCTGAGTCCCCAGAGATCAGGGGCTCACAGTTCTCCGGACCCAGGGTGAGGTCTGCAGGCCTCACAAGCCTCCCAGTACCAAAAAGGTTTTTGCTGACGTTGACCACCAGCCAGGCATGCCGACACTCTACCATCACAGAGGGGCTTGATGGCAACGAGGGGTGGGTCTTATCCCCGGCGGTGGTTGGGGGATAGCACAGCCCCGTGCCTCCCCAAAGCAGAAAGCAGATGAAAAGCCCGTAGCTCAGCCCCATGGCGCCTACGCTCACTCCCGCTGGTAACTACAGCCACCACCCAGTGGTCTTATACCCCGGATGATGCCACTTGCACCTGGGCTCCCACCTGCTTCCCTTCCCCAACCAATCAGTGGGCTAGTCCCCCATCTAGAAACATCAGCACCACCTGGGAGCTTGTTAGAACTGCTGCCGCTCAGCCCCACCCCAGACCTACCGAGTCAGAATCTGGTGTTTTACTCCCTTCCCAAGTGACTTGTATACTAGTTAAATCTGAGAAGCGTGGGCTGGCAGCCTATTCAGTCACGTCTTGCCCCGCCCCTACGCCCATGTGTCTATCCTTTTGCCAGCCCTGCGAGGGAGTTAAGAGCTGCCCCAGGTCGATGGGGGAGACCAGGAGAAAGGCCTTCATGGCCGGAAGGGTTGGGAGAACTAATCAGGGCGTGGCAGGGAGCTTATTCCAAGTGAGAGAACAGGAAGCATCATTAAGAGACCAGGAAAAAAAAAAAAAAAAAAAAAAGACCAGGTAATTTTAGGGGCTCTTGCCCAATTTTATGGGTGATAGAAGGGGAGGTCCGTTCCGGCAGAGGCAGCTGGGTGAACAGAGGTGAAGAGAGGGCACAGGGGAGGCTTGGGAGAAAAGCCTAGGAACTCAGAGTTGCCGGAGCCTCGGATCCCTGGTGGCTGTTGGGGGGGCTGGGGGGGGGGGGGGGGGCAGAGACCTGAAAGTGTCTGGCTGAGATGCCAGACTTTGCTGTGTGGGCAAGGGAGGCCATGGAAGGTGCTGAGGCTCATGCTCTGTCTCTCTCTCTCTCAAAAACCAATAAAATTAAAAATAAAATAAAGAGGGAGGGGGTGCCTGGGTGGCTCAGTCGGTTGAGCCATCGACTTCGGCTCAGGTCTTGATCTCACGGTTTTTAGTTTCGAGCCCTGTGTTGGGCTCTGAGCTGGCAGCTCAAAACTTGGATCCTGCTTCGGATTCTGTGTCTCCCTCTCTCTCTGCCCCTTCCCCACCCCACCCCCCCAAAAAAGAAGTAAACATTAAAAATATTTTTTTAAAGAAAATATAATTTAAAAAAATAAAGAGGGAGTGACATAAAGGAAATTATTATGAAAGAATTCATTGTTTTAGTCAAGGTTGCCCTCCTAGGGTGAACGGAAGGTGGTCTTTCAGTAAAGTTCCGAGTACTTAAACTAGTGCAGGAAATTCCTATGTTGGCTGGTTAAAGGTTACCTTTCTGAGGGGTTGAAACTGCAGGTAGGTTAGGTATAAGTCTTGCCTTAACACAGGTATAAGTCTTGCCTTAACACAAGTGGTGCCATTTTGGGCCTGTAGTTTTCTTTTTAACTTACCTACCCAGTCCCAGAGGGAGGGAGCCAGCTGTAGCCTGAGGCCCCAAGGAACAGCTAGTTGGAGACATTGTGTCTTAGGAGTGGCGCCCTCAGGGGGAGGGGCCTCTCCATGCTTGTTGCCCACAGCTGTGTTTGTGGATTGTGCTGGAAATAGGGTGGGGTGGGCTGGGGACTAGAGATCAGGGCCTCCCTGAAGCCTGGGATCTGTCCCCTCTCCCTCTCTGCCCTGGAGCTAACCCCTTTTAGAAAGCTTCAGGATAGAAGGACATAGGGCACTTGCCTCAGTGGAGCATGTGACTCTTGATTTTGGGGTCATGGGTTGGAGCCCCCCCACGTTGGGCTTAGAGTTTACAAACAAATAAGACATGAAGAAATTGGTGAGGGTGTGAGGAGTCTGTATGCACGAGGTGGTAGTAAGGTTGTGTTTTCCCTTTCCAGAAAGAGGACCAAAAACATTCCCAGCGGGGAGCGTGGCCAGTCCAGATTCTGGGTCTTTCGCATTTTTCTGAGAAGTGCTGCCATCTGGTGGCCAGAATTCACCAAAGGCACGGCCACCAGCCCAGAGCATTTTCCTTACAATTTGGTAGAGGCCAGATATTGGTTTCTTTTCTTTAAAAAAAAAAAAAAAAGTGTTTATGTCTTTTGAGAGAGAGAGTGCAGGCATGGGCAAGCAGGGGAGGGACAGAGAGAGAGAATCCCAAGCAGGCTCCATGATGTCAGAATGGAGCCCAACACAGGGCTCAGATTCGCAAACTGGACACTTCACTAAGCCACCCAGGCACCCCCAGATACTGGTTTCTAAATACAATTCCTCTCTAACAGGGGGACCTAGGGCTCCTTAAAAGACTGGCTGATTGCAGGACTAGAGCCAGCAAAGTACAAGGTCAATCTGGAATATCCTGTTATGGCAAAAACTCACAAAATGATGAGGACCTGTCAAAAGGACACAAACAAGGAGGTGCCTGGGTGGCTCAGTTGGTTGAGCATCCAACTTCGGCTCGGGTCATGATCTTGAGGTTTGTGAGTTCGAGCCCCACATCAGGTTTGCTGCTGTCATCACAGAGCCTGCTTCGTCCTCTGTCCCTCTCTGTCTCCACCCCTCCCCCACTTGTGCGTGCACGCGTGCACTCTCTCTCTCAAAAATAAACATTTAAAAATAAATTTAAAAAAGGATACAAGCCAAATTGAATGGTGGGGGGAGGGGAATCCCACTGGCCAAATTGGGGACTCCACATCGAATAAAGTAAGAATCCATGAGCATCCAATTCTGATGATCCATAAATACACATACATGGGAAAATTTTTCCAGAAAAGGGAAGTAACTTCCTTACAGTAGAATGCCAACTAACAATCATAAGAAGAATGATAGTTTAGAAATGACCATCAGTGGGGCGTCTGGGTGGGTCAGGTGACTCTTGATTTCAGCTCAGATCATAATCTCATGGGTTTCATGAGATCGAGCTCTCTGATCGAGTGTGTTGATCGAGCGCTCAACCCACTGAGCCACCCAGGCGCCCCTAGAAAGATTTTATTTTTAAGTAAACTCTATACCCAATGTGGGGCTCCAACTTACAACCCCGAGATCAAGAGTTGCATGCCTCACTGACTGAGCCAGCCAGGTGTCCCCAAATGGTAAATTTTATGTACATTTTGACACAATAAAAACAACACGGGGGAAAAAAAACAGTGGATGGAAGCTTTGCACAGTCTCAAAATTTTTCCCTTAAGATTCTGTATTAATTACAAAGGAATAAGTGGTTACTTCATGGTGAATAAATATGGCAGACACCACTTTAGCCACATTGTCAAAGTTAACAATTAGTGGGAAAAAAATTGTCCCACTAGTGGGATAAACTGACATCGTGTGCCTTCTGATGTGAGGCGATGATGCCCGGTTTTGGGGGAAAAGTATGTATATGTATGCGTGTGCATACCCTTGTATGTGTATACATATATGTGCGTGTATACACGCATGTGCATGTGTGTATACACGTCTTTGTACATATATACACATACAAATATAAAGGGATACAGAGAAGTGTATGCAGCAAAATATTCATATTTGCTAAATCAGGGTAAAGGGTAAACAGGATTTCAAGATGAAAAGTGAAAAATAAGCCCCCTCTAGGTCAGTTTCAAGGGAAAGAGAAGTCAATGGGATCCAATTTCAGAAGAAGGCTTTTAACTAGTTCTCAAAAGCAATTGCTGAAATAAAATATGAGGTTACTGGGCATAAAACATACCAACAAAAAATGTGCAAGATCTTTTTTGAAATTTTTTTAAAATTTATTTTGAGAGAGAGAGAGTGTGTGTGTGTGCACACATGCACCATTGGGGGAGGGGCAGAGAGAGAGGGAGAGAGAGAATCCCAAGAAGGCTCTGCACGGTTAGCACAGAGCCCAATGTGGGGCTTGAACTCACAACCTGTGACATCATGACCTGAGCTGAAATCAAGAGTCAGGCGCTTAAATGACTGAACCACCCAGGCGCCCCATCGTGCAAGATCTTTGAGGAATGACTTTATGAAACTTTATTGAAAGTCATCAAAGGATATCAAAATGCAATGAGAGATATTCCATATTTGTGAATGGGAAACACATTTATCATAAAGATATCAATTCTTCGAAAGTTAATCGATAATCTCTATCAAAATCCCAACAGGTGTGTGTGTGTGTGTGTGTGTGTGTGTGTGTGTGAGTGTGCGTGTGTGTGTGTGTGTACGGTGTACAGAACTTGACAAACTGATTCTAAAATTTATATGGAAGGGCTAAGGACCAAAGAAATCAAGACGTTTTAAAAAAATTTTTTAACTGTTTTTATTATTTATTTCGAGAGAGAGAGATACAGAGCATGAGCAGGGGAGGAGTGTGAGAGAAGGAGACAGATTCCAAAGCAGGCTCCAGGCCCTGAGCTGTCAGCACAGAACCCGATGCGGGGCTCGAACTCATGGACCGTGAGATCATGACCTGAGCTGAAGTCGGACGCTCAACCAATGGAGCCACCAGGGCACCCTGAAAGAAATCAAGTCTTTTGAAGAAAAAGAACAATATGAAAGACACACTTTTGCAGCTATGAAGACATATTCTAGAGCCATGGTAATTTAAATGGGGTGCTGTTAGGACAGAAAAACAACAGCAGTGGAATAGATGAGTGAGCCCAGAAACAGCCACTTGCATATGTGAAATATGACACATGACAGAGGGGACAGATGGACAACTTAATAAAAGGAGCTATGACAGTCATTATCCATATGGGGAAAAAAACTGGATTTCAACTTCACACATAAAAATGAATTCTAGATCAATGGAGGAGCTGAATGTGTAAGAACAAAACTTTAAAATCTGTGGAAGGAACTATAACCTCTCAGGACGGAGTGAGATGGAGGGGTATTTGTTAACCTGACTCCCACTACTCTCCCCTCCCCTCCCCCGCCCCCTCCTAAGAAAAAAAGCACACCATTTAAGAGAAGTGACTTTTGGAGTGCCGGGTGGCTAAGCCGGTTGAGCGACCGCCTTCGGCTCAGGTCATGATCTCGAGGTTTGTGAGTTCCAGCCCCGCATCGGGCTCTGAGCTGTCAGCCAGCTCAGAGCCTGGAACCTGCTTTGGATTCTGTGTCTCCTCCTCTCTCTGCCCCTCCCATCCTCATGTTCTGTCTCTCTCTGTCTCTCAATAATAAATGAATGTTAAAAAAATTTTTTTAAAAAGGAAAAGTGACTTTTTAGGACATTTGCATAAGTGATAAAAATAACTACAATAATCTACCTTTTATCACTGACTCACCATACGCCGGGACTAGACTAAGGGCCCTCATCCTCATACCCATCTACAGAAGCATTATTGGCCCCATTTTGACAGATGAGCAAACAAGCAGTCGGAGAAGTTGTGCCCAAGGTCACACAGCCAGTCAAGGCCAAACCAAGATTCAATCCCAGCTCTACTGGACTCCAGTTCCTGTTCTTCTGTCTACACCTTACCGTCTCTCTGACACTTTAGAGTTAATAACACCCAGTGTGTATATGGGGGAGATGCGCTCAGATAAACAACTCCAATATGAATGAGTGTTAGGGTTGATGTGCCCATCTCCCCAACTAGTTTATAGTACACATTCAGCAGGAGCTTAAAAAACAGGACTTTCCTGGGGCCCCTGGCTGGCTCAGGAGGTGGAGTGTGTGACTCTTGATCTCGGGGCTGCGGGTTCAGGCCCCACGTTGGCTGTGGAGATTACTTAAAAAAAATAAAATAAAATCTTTTTAAAAATATAGGACTCTCCGTTCTGCCTGTCACCCTGGGAAGACAAAATAGCTGATACGTAATAGAGAATAAGAACAGCCATAAATTGTGGGGCAGCTGGAATTTGCCAGACACACATATCCGCATGCTGCTGATTCTACTGCTTAATTCTGCAGCCAGACTTTAGTCAGACTCGAGAGATCCTGATGGGCTGGAATTTGGCACATTTTTTGTGCAGGGGGTGAAGTGAAGGGGGAATTTTGGTGGTGGGGGGGAACTTTTCACTATTTCATTATTAAAGATTTTTTTTAAAGTAATCTCTATACCCAACATGGGGCTTGAACTCACAACCCTGAGAAAAGAGTCACATGCTCCACAACTGAGCCAGCCAGGTGCCCCACCCCCACTATTTCATTATTAAATGTCAAATGATGTATAAAATTTACAGCCCACTTGAGCCAATAGGTGACCTTGATTACAGCGAAAGAAAATGGATATTTTGTACCATGTTTTGGCTTTTTATTATAGGGTATTAAAAATTACCTTTAGGGGCGCCTGGGTGGCTCAGTCGGTTAAGCGTCCGACTTCAGCTCAGGTCACGATCTCACGGTCCGCGAGTTCGAGCCCCGCATCGGGCTCTGGGCTGATGGCTCAGAGCCTGAAGCCTGCTTCCGATTCTGTGTCTCCCTCTCTCTCTGCCCCTCCCCCGTTCATGCTGTGTCTCTCTCTGTCTCAAAAATAAATAAACGTTAAAAAAAAATTAAAAAAAAATTACCTTTAAAAAATAAAGAAATGTCTGGGGTGCCTGGGTGGCTCAGTTGGTTAAGCATCTGACTCGTGATTTCAGCTCAGGTCATGATCTTGCAATTTGTGGGACCCAGCCCCACGTAGGGCTCTGTGCTGACAGGGTGGACCCTGCTTGGGATTCTCCCTCTCATTCTCTCTCTCCCTTACAAAAATAAGTATTTAAAGGAAGGAAGGAAGGAAGGAAGGAAGGAAGGAAGGAAGGAAGGAAGGAAGGGAAAGAGTCTAAAGTAAAAATGGAACCCACTCCCTCCCACCCACAATCATTGTTACCAATTTGTGGTGGATCCTTCCAGACATTTTTCCTAGACGTTATATTATATGCATATATAATCGTTCAAAAATACACTTACTGGGGGGCCTGGGTGGCTCAGTTGGTTGAGTGTCCGACTTTGGCTCAGGTCATGATCTCATGGCGCATGAGTTGGAGCCCCACGTCGGACTCTGCGCTGACAGTATGGAGCCTGCTTGGGATTCTCTCTTTCTCTCTCTCTGCCCCTCCCCCACTTGTGCTCTCTCGCCCTCAAAATAAATAAATAAGCTTAAAAAAATACACTTGCCAAATGCAGTGTGAGGTCCTGGATTGGATCCTGGAACAACAACAACAAAAAGACGTTAATGTTAAAACTGGAAGTAACCACATGAAGTCTGGGCTTTGGTTAATACTGATGGATATTACTACTGCCACAGTTCAAGCGAGATAGGATGGAGGTGTGTGTCTGCGTGTGATTTCTCGAGCTCAGCACTATTGACATTTTAGCCCAGATAATTCTTTGTTGCGAAGGCAAGTAGCATCTATCCAGTTGTGACAACCCCAGATCTACCCTCTCCAAGTGTGACAACAAAAATGTTTCTAGAACTTGTCAAATGCCAGGGTGCCTGGGTGGCTCAGTCAGTTAAGCACATGACTCTTAATTTCAGTTCATGTCATGATCTCAGGGTTTGTGAGATCGAGCCCCGCATTGGACTCTGTGCTGACAGGGTAGAGCCCACTTGGGGTTCCCTCTCTCCCTCTCTCTCTGCCCTTCCCCCTGCTCACTTGCCCGTGCTCTCTCTTTCTCAAAATAAATAAATAAACACTTAAAAAAAATAAAAGTTGCCAAATGCCCCTTTGGGCAAAATCAGCCCGTTGGGAAATGTATGGCAGTACTGGAGTTGGCATGGAGGAGGTAGGAAGGGGCTGGGTTCTGGATATATTTTGAATGCAAGGTTGAAAAGACTTTCTGATGAAATGGATGCTGATGGCCAGATGCAAGAAAAAGAACAGAAAGAATGACTTCACTGGATAAATAAAATGTAGTCCATCCAGGGGCGCTTGCGGGGCCCAGTCGGTTAAGTGTCCAACTTCAGCTCAGGTCATGATCTCACGGTTAGTGAGTTTGAGCCCCACATCACTTACAGTGCAGAGCCTTCTTGGGATTCTCTGCTCTGTCTCTCCCTGCCTCTCTCTCTGCCTCTCCTCAACTTGTGCTCTCTCAAAATAAATTAAATAAATAAACTTAAAAAAATGTACTCCATCGTTTTTAAAAAATGATGATATGTGGGGCACCTGGGTGGCTCAGTCAGTTAAGCATCCGACTCTTGGTCTCAGCTTGGGTCTTGATCTCAGGGTTGTGAGTTCAGGTCCCGCATTGGGCTCCACGCTGGGCATGAAACCTACTTAAAAAAGAAAGAAAGAGAGGCACCTGGGTGGCTCCTAGTCATTAAGCGTCTGACTGTGGCTCAGGTCACTATCCCACAGCTCATGAGTTCGAGCCCTGCGTTGGGCTCTGTGCTGACGGCTCAGAGCCTAGAACCTCTCTCTCTGCCCCTCCCCCGCTCACCCTCCGTGTCTCTAAAATGAATAAACGGTAAAAAAAATTTTTTTTTAAAGAAAGAAAAAATGATGATATGGAAATAAATATTTAAATACATATGTACATAAAATTTAGAAAGAGAATAAAGTACCAATACGTGCTATAACATGGGTAAGCCTTAAAAACTACGCTAAGTTAAAGAAGCCAACACAAAAGGCCACCTATTGTAAGCTTGCATTTCTCTGAAATATCCAGAATAGGCAAATCCATGGGGACAGAAAATAAATCAGTGGTTGCTATGGGTTGAAGGGAAAGAGAATTGGGATTGACTGCTTATAGGTACAGGGTTTCTCCTCTGGCGGGTGATGAGAATGTTCTGGAATTAGATTATGGTGATGGTTGTACAGTTGTGTGACTGTACTAAAACCAATGTATTGTACACCTTGAGTTTGTTCAAGGCCTCCTGGAGGGAGTATGGACAGAGCAGTAGGCCGGACACGAGGCCTAGGGCTCCCCTCCACTTGCCAGTCATGTTGCAATGGGCAAGTAGTTGAATCTGGTCAAGGAGACTCAAAGGGATATCTGTTGGGGGTTTTCTGGGAAAGACCTCACAGCTTTTAAAGGAGGACACAGGGGCGCCTGGGTGGCTCAGTCGGTTAAGTGTCTGCCTCTTGATTTTGGCTCAGATCATGATCTCATGGTTCATGAATTCACTGACAGTGTGGAACCTACTTGGGATTCCCTCTCTCTGCCTCTCTCTGCCTCTCTCTGCCTCTCTCTCTCTCTCTCTCTCTCTCACCCTCCCCTGCTCTCCCTCTCTCTCTCAAAATAAACAAATAAACCTAAAAACATAGGATGCAGATAGAGATATTCTAGGTCTCAACATTGTCATATGCAGGAGATACTCAGAACCAAGGCTGCTATCTTGAGTCACCAGGGAAGGCAGCCTCATGACTCAAGAGGGCAGCCAAGAGGAGGACGATGGCAATGTAGACGGATGGGTAGCACCTGGGTCCCTGATGATGTCACTCCATGAATTCACCAATCCTGAAATGGCTCTACCTCCGGACTTCTTGTTCAGTAGATAAAGTCTCGAGCAACTTTGATTTGTGTTTTCTGTTACTTGCCCACAAAAGCACTGTTAACTGATAGAGTATCAAATGCTGCTGACACATCAAGTAATACAAGGACAACGCGCATTGACAGTACAGTGGTGAGCGTAGCTGCCTTCCATGGAGTGAGAGGACGGTGGTGGAAACTTCGCTTGTCCCCTGTATCCGCTCTCCCTTTTTACACAGTAATGGAATCCTTAGCTGGGCTATGGTCAGGAGAAGTTCTGGCCATGAGATACGAGAAGGCTTATGGTCATAGCTTTTAAGGAAGGAGCATGAAAAAGCCCTCCATTTCTCCTTTCTTTCCCCTTTTGTTGCCTGTTACGGACTAAATGTATCCCTCCAAAATTCATGCTGAATCCCTGACCCCAAATGTGGCTATTTATGGAAATAGGACCTTTAGGGGGTAATTTAAATTACTTTAGGTCATAAGGGTAGGGCCCTCATCCCATGGGATTAGTGTCCTTATAAGAAGAGACACCGGAGAGTGCTCCCCACCCCGATGTAGGAACACAGAGAGAAGGCAGCCATTCGCGAGCCAGGAGGAGGGTCCTCACTAGGGACCAAACCCTTCCAGAACCTTGATCTTGGACTTCTAGCCTCTCCAGAACTGTGAGAGAATAAATTTCTGTGGTTTAAGCCTCGTGGTCTATGGCATTTTGACGTGCAGCTGACTGATGTATCTACCAAAATAAAAGCGTAATGGCAGGAGCTGTGGTGGAAGACATCCAGACGGCAAACAGACACATGAAAAGATGTCAACCCAAAATGTGAACCCAATGTGAACCCAAAAAAACAAACAATCCAGTGAAGAAATGGGCAAAAGACACGAATAGACACTTTTCCAAAGAAGACATCCAGATGGCCAACTGGCACATGAAGAGATGTTCAACATCACTCATCAGCAGGGAAATACAAATCAAAACCACAATGAGACACCACCTCACACCTGTCAGAATGGCTAAAATTAACAACTCAGGAAACAACAGATGTTGGCAAGGATGCGGAGAAAGAGGAACCCTTTTGCACTGCTGGCAGGAATGCAAACTGGTGCAGCTGCTCTGGAAAACAGTATGGAGGTTTCTCAAAAAATTAAAAATAGAGCTACCCTGTGACCCAGCAATTGCTCTATTACGTATTTATCCAAAGGATACAAAAATGGGATTCGAAGGGGCACATGCACCCCAATGTTTATAGCAGCATTATCGATAATGGCCAAATAATGGAAAGAGTCCAATGTTCATCGACAGATGAATGGATAAAGAAGATGTTGGTGTGTATATATATATATATATATATATATATGTGTGTGTGTGTGTGTGTGTGTGTGTGTGTGTATACACACGCACACACACACACACATATATAATGGTATATTGTATATTGGTAATCAAAAAGAATGAAATGGTACCATTTGCAACAATGTGGATGGAACTAGAGTGTATTATGCTAAGCGAAATAAGTCAGAGAAAGACAAATATCATATGATTTCACTCATATGTAGAATTTAAGAAACAAAACAGATAAACGTAGGGGAAATGAAGGAAAAATAAGATAAAAACAGAGAGAAAGGAAAACCAGAAGAAACTCTTAAATACAGAGAAGAAACAGAGTTGCTGGAGGGGTGTTGGGAGGGGGGATGGGCTAAGTGGGTGGTGGGCACTAAGGAGGGCATTTGTTGGGATGAGCACTGGGTGTGGTATGTAAGTGATGAATCACTGAATTCTACTCCTGAAATCACTATTACACTATATGTTAACTAACTTGGATTTAAATTAAAAAAAAAAAAAGCCCAATGTGAAGAATCCAGTTGGGAAAGAGCAGCTGAATATGGGGAAGAGAAGACGCACAGATGGAGAGAGGGAGGTCCTCGACGAGGCAGAAAGACACGGGGTTTGGACAGCGGGGGACATCTCCTCAGGCCAGGGTAGAAAGGAAGCAGCAGGAGGAAAGGAGGGGTGGGCGCAGACCCACAAGGGGATACAGGTTTGGGAGCAGGGTGATGGCAGACCTCCCCTCAGAGGTTTTCCTTCTCTGAGAAATGGAAAGCATGATCAGGCCCAAGAGCCAGGAAGCAAAGTTCTGAGAGGCGCCGGGCTGTCTCCCTTTTCCTCTCTTGGCCTCATCTTCCCAAGCTGCAGGATAAACAACTTGGTCTGCACCCCTAGTCCCCAAACTTGTTTGATCCTCAGGAAGTTTTCAAAAATACACTTTTGGGGGGCGCCTGGGTGGCTCAGTCAGTTAAGCGTCCGACTTCGGCTCAGGTCATGATCTCACGGTCCGTGAGTTCAAGCCCCGCGTCAGGCTCTGTGCTGACAGCTCGGAGCCTGGAGCCTGTTTCAGATTCTGTGTCTCCCTCTCTCTCTGACCCTCCCCCGTTCATGCTCTGTCTCTCTCTGTCTAAAAAATAAATAAACATTAAAAAAATTTTTTTTTTTAAATACACTTTTGGGAGGCCCTACCCGTGAATCTCTGGGGTTAGAAGTGGCGGGGGCAGGAATCTGTATGTGTGTATATATATATATGTGTGTATGGGGCGCCTGGGTGGCGCAGTCGGTTGAGCGTCCGACTTCAGCCAGGTCACGATCTCGCAGTCCGTGGGTTCGAGCCCCGCGTCAGGCTCTGGGCTGATGGCTCGGAGCCTGGAGCCTGTTTC
>NC_064815.1:25317352-25404262 GCF_023721935.1 Panthera uncia | reverse complement strand
ATATATATATATATATATAACATGTATTTAGTTTTGAGATAGTGCAACTGGGAGAGCCTCATGCCACTTCTTGTCACCTATAACTACAACAGCCCCAAAGCTCAAAAGGTAACTCAAGAGGAACAACAGCAAGGCACAATCAGCAGCGAGATCAGGGCCCTGCCTGAACGCGAAGCCCACCGCATACACTCTGGCTCCTGTGACCATGTTTCCAACCCCCCAGTGGGACGTGGGTCAGGGCTTAATCAAGGGGACTCCCCAGGCAGCAACAGTTGGAGCAGGGCTGTTGCAGGAGCTCAGGGATACTTGGCAGAGCTGCCTTTCTGAAACCTGAGCTCTGGGGGTAGGGGGAAGAGGAAGGAGGGGCTGCCTGGCCCTGGGAATCCACGCCTGCCTCCCCACCTGCACTGCCCCCCCCCCCCGCCCCTGCAGCCGGGAGCTCCTCCTCTGCCTGGGTGCCCCTTCTCTGGGGCTGCTCCAGACTGTGCGGGTCACCTCCACTCTCCCTTTGCCTCCCTCTGCCCCTGAGGTCTGGTGGGGACAGGCTGGGGCCACGAGTGAGCTCCATGGACGGGGACTTGGCCTCAGCTTATCTTCCAGCTTTGGAAAGGAAAGAAGAAAGGACTGTGCTGATTTGCATTTGGGGGATTCTTCCCCCTCCTAAACTACTGGGGGCAGAAAAAGTGATTTGAGATTTAACCTTGGATTGACCGTGGAAGAAGGGACAGAAAGAGCCCAGAACATTCCCCCAGGTATGAATACTTCACTTCTGCGCGCGCGCGCGCGAGTGTGTGTGTGTGTGTGTGTGTGTGTGTGTGTGTGTGTGTGTGAGAGAGAGAGAGAGAGAGAGAGAGGGAGGGAGAGAGGGAGGATGACAAGTTTTCTACTGGTCGGATGTGGAATTGCCCTTGATGATATCCCGGGCCCCTCTGACTGCTTCATTCTATGATTCTGCAGCCCTAAACTTCATTCAGTCATTCAACAAACATTTCCTGAGCGTCCACCCTATGCCAGATGGTGCCATTGAACAAGATCTGGCACTTGCCCCAAAAAAGGTCCACAGATAGTAGTAACAATAGCAGTAGCTCCCGCACATACGGTGGGTCAGGCACTGGGCTAAACCTTCTATAAACTTTAGCTCTTTAGGGGCACCTGCGTGGCTCAGTAGGTTAAGCGTCCAATTTTGGCTCAGGTCATGATCTCACGATTTGGGAGTTTGAGCCCTGCGTTGGGCACTCTGCTGTCCGCACAGAGTCAGCTTCAGATCCTCTGTCTCCTTCTCTCTCTGCCCCTCCCCTGCTGTGCTGTCTCTCAAAAATAGGTAAACATTTAGGAAAAAAAAAAAAAACCCAAAACTTTAGCTCCTTTGACCTAGCCACAATCATCAGAGCTAAGTATATTACTAACCCCATTTTACAGATTACAATAGTGAGGCTTAGTGAGGTGAGATCACAGAGCTGGTTGGTGGTGGAACTGATGCTTCTGACCACTGTGCTGTGCTGCCTGGCCTGCCCTGTAAAGGCAGAAGATGCACTAATAACACACAAAAGGAGGGAGTGTGAGAGCTTCAGAGAGTCACAGTTCCCGGAGGGCAGGGAACAGTTAAGTCTCATTTCCACCAAGGGTCCCAGGGGTGAAGCAGGGGCAGGCCCAGATCACTATGGAGTCCCTCAGCAAAGACAGGCCCGTGACTACGCCTCCTTGGAGTCCTCAGTCCCCATCTCCCAGCTGTCCCGGGTCAGGCAGAGGGAATACAAAAGCTGATTATTCCACTGGGGGCTGTTCTGGGCCCCATGAATGGAGTATTGAAAACCCTGTGTCCACATCCAGATAGGTTTTCAATCTCTCCCCAACCAGACTGTTTGTATACCCGGACGGAGGCCAAGCCAGGGGGAGATGGCAGGGGTCTCCTGCCGGGAGGTATCTCCCTCTCAATGTAGCCCAAAGAGACCCATCCTCTAAACCAGGCCCCCATCTCCCCCCAGCTGTCGCATCACTGTCCATGCGCTGTATCGGCCTCTTGCTGGAGGTCTGCCAGGAAAGGGGACATAGGGTCTTACTGGGACGTGTTTACATGGTGCAAATGTTCACTGAGTTGCATGCGTAGGATTTACACATGATGGGGCTTGTATACCTCACTCCAAAATTTGTTTATTTTTAAGGAATCTCTACACCCAACGTGGGGCTCAAACTCACAACGCTGAGATTAAATGTCGCATGCTCTTGGGGCACCTGGGAGGCTCAGTAGGTTAAGTGTCCGACTTCAGCTCAGGTCATGATCTCACAGTTTGTGAGTTCGAGCCCGTGGCGGGCTCTGTGCTGACAGCTTGGAGCCTGGAGTTTGCTTCAGATTCTGTGTCTCCCTCTCTCTCTGCCCCTCCCTTGCCTCTGCTCACACTCTGTCTCTGTCTCTCTCAAAAATAAATAAACATTAAAAAAAAAGAAGAAGAGTCGCATGCTCTTCTGACCAAGCCAGCCAGGCACCCCTACTCAATCCAAAATACATGTTTTAGGTTTATTTATTTATTTTGAGAGAGGGAGAGAGAGAGAGCAGGAGAGGAGTAGAGGGAGAGGGAGAGAGAGAATCCCATGAACTGTGAGATCATGACCTGAGCCAAAATCAAGAGTTAGACATTTAACCAACTGAGCCATCCAGGTGCCCCTGATTTAAATTAACTTTAAAAATAAACTTTAGAGGGGTGCCTGGGTGGCTCAATCGGTTGAGCGTTGGTCTTTGGCTCAGGTCATGATCTCGGTTTGTGAGTTCGAGCCCCGGGTTGGGCTCTGTGCTGACAGCTCAGAGCCTGGAGCCTGCTTCGGATTCTGTGTCTCCCTCTCTCTCTCTGCCCCTCCCCTGCTCATGCTCTGTGTCTCTCTATCAAAAATAAATAAAATGTAAAAAAAATTAAAAAAATAAATAAATAAAAATAAACTTTATATTGCTCCAAATAAATGGAAAACCAGAATCCTTTACTATAAACAGAAAGCATTGTAAAAAAAAAAAAAAGAAAGAAAATAAGGGTGCCTGGTGGCTCAGTCGGTTAGGCGTCTGACTCTTGATTTCAGCCCATGTCATGATTTTGGCTCAGAACATGATCTTGGCTCAGATCAGGGTTTCGAGGTTCGTGGGTTCAAGCCCTGCACCAGGGTCCACGCTGACAGTGCAGAGCCTGCTTGGGATTCTCTCTCTCCCTCTCTCTCCACCCCCCCCCCTCAATAGAGAAAGAAAGAAGACAATAGTAGACATCCTTTCATCTCCCACTAAAATTATGTGGATTACCACCAGTGGCACCAGCACCAGGCTTTGGGATACGGTGCCCTGGAGGATAAACCCTGAGCCCTCGGCACAGACTCCGGGCCTGTGATGCTTTGGGACCAGGCAGCAGTCCAACTTTGTCTCCTGCCATGGCTCTCACACACCCTCTGCTCCAGCCAGACCTAAGTCTTGTGCTCTACCCTCAGAGAGCCCAGCTGTTGCCCCCGCCGCCGCCGCCTCCGCCTCCACTCAGAATGCGGAATCCAAGCGGAAATGTCACATCCCCCTGAGGCTCTCGCTGAGCCCCTTCCAGCTGGAGGAAGTGACTTAGGGTCTTTATTTCCAGATGTTCCAGCCGTGACTTCTCCACCACCCCTTGATGGGACCATCTGAAAGGCCATCCACTGGCTGGATGCCCGAGGAAGCAGAGATGCGAATTGATCCCCAGCCGGCAGAGAAGAGCAGGGGGCGGGGGCTGGGAGACTGGAGCACTGGCTCTTCACGCCTCCCCCCTGCCTTGTCCTTCCTCCTCCTTTTGCCTCTGGGTGAGTGCCCTCCCCCCTCAACCCCGGACCCTTCCCTTGTCTGGCTCTTGGTTTTCCCAGCTGTAAAATTATGGTTTGTGAATGAGATCGTTTCTGAAGTTCCTTTCAGCTCTGACATTTGTTCAGGGTTGATGAAATCTAAGGGTCTGTCTGAGTTGGGGAAGTGGAGGGCTCGGTGCTGGAGGTGAGGGCTCAATGTAAACAGGGTCTGGGCAGCTAGGGGACACCGGAAATAGGGAAGGAGGGAAAGGAGTGGGCTCACCAATGGCTGTTGGAAAGGCAGCTGGTGGAATACATAGACCCAAATGACCTAGGGGCCATGCTAACTTGAGAAAGGAGCAACCGAGTCTCAGTTTCTTCACCTGTAAAATGGGCACACCAGTACACACCTCAGAGCATTGTCCTAAGAATTCTATGAGGCACCTGGAGGCACATGAAGGTGCCTGAGAACCGTCACACCCTGCGCACAAGTGAGGGGCTTTTATGGGCTTGTCAATTTCCCGCTGGGCCAGTTTCCCTGTTTCCTACCACCTCCCCCCACCCCGCCCCAGGCCATGTGCCCAGAATTGTGTGCTGAAGAAGAGTGTGGCTATTTGGGTTGGAATCTGGGCTCTATTCTTTGTTCTCTGTGTGGCCTTGAGCAAGTGGCCTCACTTCACTAAACCAGAAGTTTCCTCATGCGGGAAATCCTACCTACCTTAAGCATCCCACTGGTTAAGTTAGCCAGGCCACATAAAGCAATGGGCACAGTGCCTGACTTACACATAATGAGAGCTGAAGCAGAAGGCCTTGTATAGGTAAATCTTTGGGGGGATATCCTAATAAATCCCAAAGCCAATTGGCACACTTAAGACAGAGCTACTGACCGTCTGCTGAGTAATACCAGGAAACACACAGACAGGCAGGGCCGCATCACCAGGCAGAAGGCCCAAGAAGGCTTGGAGACTGTGTCCAGAGATTGAGAGGAAACCGCATTTCTAGCTGAAGGCTCCAGGAAGGCTCTCCAGGGGCAGGGACTCCGAGCTATATCTAGAAGGATCTGCAGGCTCTAATGAGCAGAACTGTTCAAGTAGACGAGACTGCAGGGTTAAAGACCCAGAGACAAGACTGATGGGAAATTAAGAAGTAAAGGAAGGCAGGACTCCTGGCTGGCTCAGCAGGTGGAGCGTGCAACTCTTGATTTTGGGGTTGTGAGTTCCAGCCCCACGCTGGCTGTAAAGACTACTTTAAAAAAAATTACTTAAAAATAAAATATTTCAAAAAATAAAAAAAGAAGTGAGGGGAAGCTGGCTAAAAGGCTTTGTAGAGAAAGCTCAGGATCTGGGACTCCTGCAGGAAATGGGGAGTCTTTGAGGCACTTCACAGTGGAGGGGGAGAAGCAGACAGACCCGTTTCAGGCAGGGAGAGAGAAGAGAAGCTTGGAAAAGGCAGGGAAAGTGAAGAGGAGGGGGATGATGGTAAGGATCATGGGGGGAAAGGAGACTGTTCCCAGGGCCCTGTGGCCAAGGGAGGGGGCAGAGGGACCAATGCTTTTTCTCATTCTGTTTCAGCCAGCGCCCTACAGCCCACCCCACTGCCCTTTCCAGGTAGGTGCCCCTGCCTCTCCTGCCCATACCCTGCCCTGCCCCCAGGTACCCAGATGAGCAGATGGAAAGCCTCAGGGAATGACAACTAACCAGCCCTCCGTAACTCTAGATGCCCCCAAAGAGATTGCGCCAGTCTCCCCATTTTACAGAGAGGGAGAAATAAGGCCCGGAAGGGACTGACCGTAAGGCTCCCACGGCTTCGCAGCAAGGTGGGCGTCCTGCACATCAGGCCCAGCAATCCCCCTGGTGCCAGCCCAACCCTCTCCACAGAGCTGAGGCTGGTGGGGGGCCCGAGCCGCTGCCGGGGGCGCCTGGAGGTCTTGCACGGCGGCTCCTGGGGCAGCGTCTGTGACGATGACTGGGATGTGGTGGATGCCAACGTGGTGTGTCGACAGCTGGGCTGCGGCCTGGCACTGCCCGTGCCTCGGCCCCTCGCCTTCGGCCAAGGCCGAGGCCCCATCCTGCTGGACAACGTGGAGTGTGGCGGGCAGGAAGCTGCGCTGAGCCAGTGCGGCAGCCGAGGCTGGGGCGTCCACAACTGCTTCCACTACGAAGATGTGGCTGTCCTGTGCGATGGTAAGCAGAGACCTGTGACCCGGGAGGGCGGGCAGCAGGGTTGTATGGACGAATGAAGGGACTGGCATGGCAGAAGAACAATCCAGAGGTGGCATTGCACGGTGTGGGGGAGGAGCCCCGGCCTTGTTGTCAGGGTCCCAGCGGCCCTTCTGCCTCATTGTGTGATCCTGGCTGAAGGAAAACCAGCATTATTGCTTCTATGTGGGGCCTTGATGGTTCCAGCCGAGCTCTCTCCCCATTTTGAAAATCAAACAATTGGGGTCAACACTGGCAGTGAGGTCCGTTTGGTGTGGAGCTGCAGCAGACATCTCTGAGAGGCGTTGACCTTGAGAGTATTGGTTCTAGTTTTCAAGAAAATCGCCTGGTGGGCTCATTAAATAAAACACAGACAGTTGCTCCATCCCAGAGTTTCTGATTCTGCAGGTCTGGGGTGGGGCCTGGGAATATGCATTTCTAATAAGTTCTCAAGTAACGTAATGTTGCTCTAAGAACACAAAGAACTTGTCTGAAGCTACTGCTTTCTGGACTCAGGGGGCCCCTTCTCCTCTCATACCCCAGGGTTCCTGGCTTTGACCCTTTGTGTGGCCAGAGGCCCTATGGCAGGTACCTTAGGGGTCCATGCCCTGCCGCTCACACATCCGGTGTGAGGATGAAGAACAGAAAGATCCATGTATCCTCCTCCCTTCCACCCTGCTTCCTTCCCAGAATTCTTGCCCACGCAGCCCCCAACAAGGAAAGTGTTAACCAGTAGGGCGCCCCCTACAACTCCCCAGAATGGGAAAGGTAAGTAAGGGCAACATGGGGACCACCTGGGTCTTAGGAGAAGGACCCCCAGAGGAGTCTGCCACCCTTACCTTTGATGGTGGGAAGAGAGGGATTACCGATGGGTGAGCTGGGACATTCCCTTCCCATCCTGTCCCTTGCAGGCCCCCAGGCTGCTCACAGTCTGGCTAGGGAAAGAGGAGGCATTCCTGTGGGATGATTAAAAATAGCACAGGGGCTCCGACTGACTTCAGCTCAGGTCATGATCTCACGGTTTGTGAGTTCGAGCCCTACGTCCGGCTGTGCAGACAGCTCAGAGCCTGGAGCCTGCTTGGGGTTCTGTGCCTCCCTCTCTCTTTGCCCCTCCCCCGCTCACACTCTGCCTCTCTCTCTTTCTCTCTCTCTTTCAAAAGTAAATATTGAAAAATATATTTAAAAAAAAAAGTCAGCACAGGGGCACCTGGGTGGCTCGATCGGTTAAGGGTCCAACTCTTGATTTTGGCTCACGTCATGATCTCATGGTTTGTGGGTTCGAGCCCAGTGTTGGGCTCTGTGCTGACAGTGCAGAGCCTACTTGGGATTCTGTCCCTCCCTCTCTCCTGCTCCTCTCTCTTGCATGCTATTTCTCTCAAAATAAATAAACTTAAAAAAAATAGTCAGCTGAGGGCACCTGGATGGCTTAATTATTTACACATAAGACTCTTGGTTTTGGCTCAGGTCATGACCTCACTGTGAGTTTGAGCCCTGTGTCAGGCTCCGTGCTCCTGGTGCAGAACCTGCTTGGGATTCTCTCTCTCTCTCTCTCTGCACTCCTCCCGCATACTCTCTCTCTCTCTCTCTCTCTCTCTCTCTCAAAATAAACTTAAAAAACAGCACAAGTTGCTAAAGAGGTGAGGACCGGAGCTTAATCCAATGGGAGACTCAGATATGTACAGAAATATGGATAATGACGGAGAACGAGAAAATGAAAAGTACCCCCAAAGAGGGACAGATTAAATAAGCAAGGAAGCCCAGAGGAGGAAGAGGGTCTCACCTACTAGAGATATGGGAGGGCTTCCTAGAGGAAGAATTGTTGGCAATGCACCTGGAAAGGTGAGGCTCCTTTCACTGCAGGAGTAAGTGAGGAAACAGCAGTGTGGACCGGTACCAGGAAGGTTGGTTTGAGGCAGAAAATGACCCAGTCAAAGCCAGTTTGTCCTGATCCCACAAACCTCCCCAATCTGGGACTGTGAGGAGGAAGTGCCTTCGGGTAATTGGGTGAGAAGCTTCTCCTTGGTTTTAGGTGCTGGGGCCACATGCACTGTGGGTAGGTGGAGGGCCTGAGGCATTGGGGAAGCACTGGATTGGGTGCACTGTTGGTGGGGGAGGCACAGCCCTGTGGGAAATGCTCCGGCCCGCCCCCCCACCAGGTGAGGGCAGCGTGCGCCTGGTTGGGGGCGTGGGCCCGTGTCAGGGCAGAGTCGAGATCCTTCATGGTGGCCTGTGGGGCACGGTCTGCGACGACGACTGGGGGCTGCCGGATGCTGCCGTGGTCTGCCGCCAATTGGGCTGTGGGGCGGCCCTGGCCGCCACCACCAACGCCTTCTTCGGTTATGGCACGGGGCACATCCTTCTGGACAACGTGCACTGCGAAGGCAGCGAGCCCCGCCTGGCAGCCTGCCTAAGCCTGGGCTGGGGTGTGCACAACTGCGGCCACCACGAGGACGCCGGCGCGCTCTGCGCAGGTGCGGGCTCGGGGGCGGGGCTGGGCGGGGACCGGGGCGGGGCCCCGTCCTGACGCGAGCGGAGGCGGAGGCGGAGCGGGGCCGGGCGGGGCTTGGTGGCTTCCCCCGATGCACCCCAGTGCTCTCCGGGAAGGCCCCAAAATTACTTTTAACGTCTCAGTACCGCTCTAGAAGTGCCTCTGAAAGTCCCAGTACTCTTTGTGGTAGGTTTCACGGTATTGTGCCACCAATACTCCGGAATTATTTAGCAGTACCCCAAGAAAGCCTCCGGAATTTTCTAGCAATTTCTAAGTGCTCTTCACGGAATACTCCAGAGTAAAGTAATAGTACTCTAGAATTACCCCAGAGCTACTCCAGAATTCTCTCACTGTAGCCCAGGTATGCCCCCAGAATTACCAAGCATAGCCATCTGTAATCCTTTGTAATCTGTAACCACAATAGTGTGTTCACCCACCTGGTCCCTCTCCCATTTTGAGATTTTTCCTGAGCAAATAGGAATAATAGGGCCAGTAATGGCACTTCACAGATGGACTCCACTCTGTAACATATAAATTGTTTGCTCTGCCTCACAGCACACCAGGAGCCATTATTCCTGGTTTACAGATGGGAAAGCTGAGGCCCAGTGAGGCAGAGCCTTACCCACGGTCACATAGTGAGTCCTGGCAAAGCCACAGCTAACCTTGCTGCACAGTCTCCAGCATGACTCTTGGCCTTTCTAGTCCTATTTTATCTGCAAGATGGGGATGAGTCTTGTGCTGTAAGCCCCTCAGGACTGTGCATGGCCCTCCCTGGTGGGTAAGGCCTTCTCTGTCTCTCCATCTTGGACACACACTGGGCTTCTGAAAACACTGGAGAGAAACGGAAGCATGTGTGTCAAAGCCCTTTATAAACTGCAATGTGGACACCTGTGCACCAAAAGTAAATTACAAACACTGTCAAGTAGGGCAGATTCCCCCCACCCCCACCCCCACCCCCACCCCCACCCCAGCTTGGGAGTAAAATCTGTTGTGCTCTCCACGGAGACCCTCCCATCCTCCCCTGACGGCGCAAGGCTGACCCGGAACCAAAACCTTGGCCTCTGACCCTGCTCCCTTCTCTCCTGCTCTAGTCCTGGGCCCCCCGACTCTCACCGCACTACCACCCTTGGCCACAAGAGAGGACTGGGCCTGGCACACAGAGCCAGAAGGTAAGGAGCCCAGCCTTCTGGGCTGGAATGGTAGGGACAAGGCAGACAGGGCTGGGAAATAGAAAGGCTGTTCTGGATCTACTGGAAGGCGGCCCTGGCTAGCCGACCAGGACTTTCCGCCCGATGGTAAAGAGGTGGGCGAGAGAATCACGAGCAGACGGAGCAAGGATGAAATCCAGAGCTCTGAAAAGTTCAGCAAGGTGGGAGGAGACAGTAAGAGATTTCTTCAAAGCTCTGAGGGACAATTTGGGTGGGTGCTGAGGTTGGAAATCGAGAGACCTTGTGAGAGGGTTGAGCTAAAGGTTGAATGAAGGCTAGAAGCACATTGGGAGTCCCGTCTGGAACTATCATTGAGATTCAAAGTAGACTAATGCCTGGAAATAGGATTCGGTTCATTCCAATCAAGTTTCCTGAGGACCACACCGGACTACACGGCGACACTAGGATTGAGGCTGAGTGTGGGGTGCAGGTGTGGTACAGCTGGGGGCCCGTAGGCATCGCTGTGCCCTGTTGTAGGCCAGAAGGCCTCCTCATCCCCTTCACATGCTCTAGAGGCCCTGTCTCTGCAGCTACAGGAGTTGGTGCCCTGCCTTCCAGGGAGATGGCACTGTTCACCACAGCCACCTGGGTCGCGGGGAAGAAAAGTAAGTGGCAGAGCCAGGGTTCTGTGGGGGTGGGAGAGGGGTAGGGCTGGGGCTCTGTCCGGGAGCCAGCGGCCCCAGCCCAGCCCCAATGGCCACGGGCCTGTGCGCCCCGCAGGCGGGCGGCTGCGGCTGGTGGGCGGTCCGGGCCCGTGCCGCGGCCGCGTGGAGGTGATGTACGCCGGGGGCTGGGGCACCGTGTGCGACGATGACTGGGACTTCGCGGACGCGCGTGTGGCCTGCCGCGAGGCGGGCTGCGGGCCTGCGTTGGGCGCCACGGGCCTCGGCCACTTCGGCTACGGGCGCGGCCCCGTGCTGCTGGACAACGTGGGCTGCGCCGGGACGGAGGCCCACCTGAGCGACTGCTTCCACCTGGGCTGGGGCCAGCACAACTGCGGCCACCACGAAGATGCCGGCGCGCTCTGCTCAGGTGAGGTGGTGGCGGGACCGCGCAGAGGCGCGCAGAGGCGCGCACTGCCGCGCGGGCGGGGCCGCGCAGCACGGCCTCCCGGGAATGGGCGGGGCCGCGCGCAGACGCGTACTGCGGCGCAGGCGGGGTAAGGCTGCCTCTGAGAAATGGGCGGGGCCGTGCGTGAGGGCTCTCTGCGGCACTGCAGCGTGAGAGGGGCCGGAGAGGACGCGCACTCCGCAGAGAGGCGGAGCCCGACCATAGACGCGCTCTGCGGCTGCGCAGCATGGGCGGAGCCGGGAAGGGAGCGCCCTCTGCAGTGAGGAGGGGGTAGGGCTTGGGGCGGGCGCGCCCGCTGCGGCAGTGAGGGGAGGGCGAGAGGAAAGCTAGGGACAAAAGTCTGGAAATCTGTGTGAAGGGAGGGGCAGGGTCTCTTTCTATCTGCTGAGTCAAGGACCCGCAAAGCTCTAGGAAGCAGAGTTGATCAGCTTTCGGGGAGCAAGCGTCTGACCTTTGAGAATCAACGGAAAGGGGTGTTTGTAGAGTCTGACCTATTTTAAAATGCTCCTGTTTATTGATTGGTGTGGGAAATGAGATCTTCACCCTCCTTTGGTGCCCTTGGCCTAGGAGCCTTGGCCACAAAGGGGTAGCTACAAAGGGTCCTGCTTTGGTTTCCAGGGTGAAAGAATCACAACCCCATTTCTGATCCAAGTGGCAGAAAGCAGTTCTCCTTCAGGGTCCTGTGAGGCCCTCCCTGTCCCTTAATCAGGCTCCCCTTGGGAGGGTAGAAGGTAACCTGCCTCAAGGAACATGTTCCCTAATGTGACAGCCACCTCTTTTTCTTTGTCCTTGCTGAGCCAGGCCCAGAGGAGCTAGGACTGCAAGTCCAGCAGGATGGTTCTGAGACCACCCGGGCGCCCACTCCTCGGCCCAGGGACGGTAGGTGCCCACAGCCCCAAAGATGGAAGTAGAGACGTTAGGATCGGAAGGACCAGAACTGGGGGAGATCACAGCCTGAGGTTACACAGCTCAGCAGATTTGTAGCAGGTTTGAGAACCTTTGCTATGTGTTAGTCTCTGTTCTCGTTAATAAGGGTATGGTATCCAGAAGAGGGAGGTGGATTTTAAGGGAGCAATCTTAGAGATTTCTAGAGATGGGATTAAAATAAGGGGCTCCTTCCTGAAGAGATGAAAGGAAAGAATTCAATTTTAAGCCTGTGGGTGAGGGGAGATGATAACCTTCAGGGGACACAAGCACAGTCTCCAGAGAGTGGCACTGGGGGTGAGGATCTGGGATTATGAACAGAGGACTAAGGAAAGAGCAGAATGAAACACTCAGCAGGGACACAGCACCCCACAAAGGCTCGTACACATTCTTCCAGTCCAGAGACTGAGTCTAGACTGCCACCCAGCTTATTTTAACCTGATTTATCTGCCCTTGTCCATCGGCCCCCAGAGCAATGCTGTGTCTGACATCACTACCCTTTGCCTTTTCTGTCTACCCCTTCCATGGCCTGGCATGGGCCAGCCCCTTCCAGCCCTGGGCCTTGTCTCTCCACAGGGCACCTGCGTCTGGCCAATGGAGCCCACCAATGTGAGGGGCGCGTAGAACTCTTCCTAGGGCAACGGTGGGGCACTGTTTGCGATGACGCTTGGGACCTGCGGGCAGCCACTGTCCTGTGCCACCAGCTGGGCTGTGGCCAGGCCCTGGCAGCCCCCGGCGAGGCCCACTTCGGCCCGGGCCGAGGCCCTATCCTCCTGGACAATGTCAAGTGCCGTGGGGACGAGAGTGCCCTTCTGCTCTGCTCTCACATCCGCTGGGATGCCCACAACTGTGACCACAGTGAAGACGCCAGTGTCCTGTGCCAGCCATTGTGACCCAACCCATTCTGCAGACCATCTCTTCCGGGAGCCTGCTGTGGCCTGCCCCTCTTCCTCCAGGAAGCCCTCCTCCTCTGACAACTTCAGTTCACTCTGCCCTTCCCTCCTCTTGCCTGGGAGAGAGCCTATTCAGAGAGTGTGGTCCTGCATGGGGGAGCCTGGCTCTACCCAGGTGACATCACCTGTCACCAGTTATTGTGGGCCCAATTCAATAAGAGTTCCCACTTGCTGCTCAGCCAGAATATAAAATGGGGGGAAGGGAATGACTCATAACTGTTTTCTTCGGTGGGGCTCCTGTTATAACACCTGACCCTGCCTTCCTGGACCCTGGTCCAGGAGGCTCAGGGGCTCTCTATAAATGGAGTATCCCCCCTCTCCCCAACCCACATTGGGAGCCCCAAGAAGAGGGAAGGCAGGAGAGACCCACAGCTCTTACCTTAGACTGCCTGTGGCTGCAGAAGAACCTGGGTCGTTGCTCTGGCCTTCTCCGTGAGGGCCCAGACTCAGATGGTGCTTGGCTGGACAAGGGGACTGGAGGGGCCAAAGCAGGGACAGCGGCCCCTCCCTGCAGCTGGAACCAACATCTCTGATTTATGCTGCCCCCACCACAGAGCCTCCACTTTGCAGTAGCGAAGAACCCTGGGGGCCTGTAGCCACCTGTTTATAGGTGCCAAGTCAATAAAGCATTGTCCCCCCCCCCCACCCCTGTCTTTTTACTTGCGGGCACAAGTGTATCATTTGTGGCAGCAGCAAAGACTGGTTAGAACTCTCTGGAGGAAACCGGCTCGGGGATGGAGGTCCGTGCAAGAGCATCATCAGAGAGCTCTCAGCAGGCCCACACAGTCTTGGAAGTGCTGACTCGCAGTATGAGGCCTGTAAGGCCCCGGAGGGTCCCCAAGCCCACCCCTGCTTTCCTTTTGCATGTAGAGAAACTTAGGTCCTGCAGAAGGAAAGGGTCTGCTCCAAGACACGTTGCAAGGTGGGAGAGGCACTAGAGCAATACTCGAGAAAAAGTACGGAGATAAGAGCAAAGCAGCACAGGGGCGTCCCCGGGGGCTGCTCTTGGGGCACCTCACCTGGAGCTCCAGGGGCAGAAAGAAGTGGGCGATCTTGCCAGAGCCCCTCTCAGCCCCAGGGTAGGTGACCTGCCTGTTTAGCAACTGTCCTGGTCAAGCCTCTGCCCTCCACATCCAGCACACAGGCTCCCTCGTTTCCTATGGCTGCTGTACCAAATTATCACAAACTGAGTGGCTTAAAACAACACAAATTTATTATCCTACAGTTTTGGGGGGTCGCTAGTCTGAAATGGGTCTCCCTGAGCTAAGTTCAAGGTCTCGGCAGGATGGTGTTCTTTCAGGAGAGTCTAAAGAAGAATCCGTTTCCTTACCTTTCCAGCTTCTAGAGGCTGCCTGCCTCCCATGCCTGCTCGTGACCTCCTTGTAGCCAACAGTTATATCACTTGGACCTCCGCTTCCACCGCCTCATCTCCTTTCCTGACATTCCTGCCTCCCTCTTCCATCCTCTGAAACCCCTTGTGATTATATTAGACCCTGGATAATCCAGGGTACTCCCCCCCATCTCAAGGTCCTTAACTTAACCACATCTGCAAAATCCCTTTAGCCATTTAAAATAACACTGTTCAGGAGCTCCAGGGATTAGGACATAGACATCTTGGTTGGGGGGGAGGGCATTTTTCTGCCTCCCACAGGCTCCAGACCCGGGTCCTGGCTCCCAGCCAAGGAGTGAGGCAGACACTTGAGCTCCAAAGTCCATCAGCGCTTGGCAGTAATGGCTTTGTCTCCATTTGTTAGGGAGCTCCAAGACCCACAGTGTCATTGGAAGGATGAGGATCCGAGCAACGAAAGGAATGAAAATACTTAAGGACTCAGGGAGTCGGGGTAGAGGGACCAGCCAGCCTGTAGCCCCCAGATCTGAGTGCAGCACGCTCAGATCCACTTAGCCACTGCGGCCACGCCCACCTTCAAGTGTGTGTCTCCTTCATCCTGAGAAGTGTTACAGCTTCCCATCCCTGGATTCCTCTTTCGCATCTAAACAAAGTGCTTTCATCAGTACCAATGCTCTGCCCATTAACCCTCATAGCAGCCCTGCAAGAGAAGTAACATCACCCCCTTTTACAGACAGGGAAAACTGAGGCTCAGGGAGGGAAACTGATTTGTCGCAGTTTCTCAGAGTTTCCCATGACAAAACCTAAGATTTCTCTATTTTTTTAAAGTAAGCTCCACACCCAGTGTGGGGCTTGAACTCATGACCCCGAGATCAAGGGTCACATGTTTTACCCACCAAGCCCACCAGGTGTCCCCTTAAAGCCTAAGATTTTGATGCCTCAATACTGGTCACCAACATGTCCAATACTCCCCTTCCTGGCACACGGTGGGCTTGTACTTCCATGCCCTCTTAAAGTGAGGCATGGCCCTGTGACACACTTTGGCCAATGACATGTGAATGGAAGTACCCCTCATAGAGGAACCCTCAAGGACCTGAGCACAGTTTGCCACATTCCTTCCTTCAGGGTGACCAGTGATGTTCCAGAGAGTGGAGGCCCCATCAACCTGTGTCCCTGAGTGAGGGCCACCTGGAGCAAAGCCTCTGTTGACTCACGATGGGCTTAGAGTGAGTGAGAAACAAATCTTTGTAAGTGGGGTGCCTGGTGGCTCAGTTGGTTAATCGTCTGACTCTTGGTTTCCGCTCAGGCCATGATCTCATGGTTCGTAGGATTGGGCCCTGTGTTATACTCCACGCTTAGCGTGAAGCCTGCTTAAGATTCTCTCTCCCTCTCCCTGTGCCCTTTTCCCCAACTTATGCACTCGCACTCTTTCTCTCTAAAATAAAACAAAACAACAAGAACGACACAAACCTGGGCTTCCCTGTTTGGTAAGTAGCACTACCAACCGCTAGCTTAAGCCATGAACCTGGGTGTTATCCCCAACAATCTCCACCCGTCAAAACCAATTAGTCACCAAATGTTACTGATTCTATCTCCCAAACCTTGCTGGAATCTGTTCACTTCTCTCCGTCCCCCCATTTCTTACTACGGCTTCTTCACTGTCTCCCTGTCTCTAGCCTGTTCCCCACGCCACAAGAACAGTGAGCTGTTTACAACCCCGATGGTACCACTCCCCTGCTCAAACCCCTCCCATGGCTCCCCAGTGCTCTTCCTCAACTCTTCAGCTCGGTTCGCAAGGTCCTGTCCAGGCTGGCTCTGCCTGCGTTTCTGGCATCGTCTCTTGCCACTTGCTGCCAGGATCTCACCAGGCTGAACTACTTTCAATTCCTCTAATGTCTGGGCTCTCTTCCCACCGGGCCTCTGCACATGCTGTTCTCTCTGCCTGGGATACGCGTCACCCTCTCCCCTCCTTCCCCTGAGTCAACTCTTTTTAGCCTCATGTCTCAGCTTTCATTTTCTCCAGAAGGCCTTCTCTGATACCACCTCCTCTCGGTCTGGACTAGAAGCAGCCAACATCGCACCCTGTACCTCCCCGGGGACAACACTCACCCCTGCTGAGACTGCTGACTTGGCCGTCTCCTCTCCTAGCTCAGGGGGCCTTTGTGGGCTGTGGCTGGGGCTGTCGTGCTCAACTTCGTGCACAGGACTACACATAGTAGCTGCTTAAACAATATTTGTTGGGTGAATGGAGGACATGAGCAAATATTTCTGGAGCACCTGTGTGCTAGGTCAAGCACAGTGCCGTGCTCTGGGGCTCCAGAGCAAGAAGAAATCTAAAGCAGCTTCCTGTCTGCATGGCACAGGGATTACCTTCAAGAGGAGAAGACCAGTGATAAGCCATTGAACATATAAATAGTTGAGAGAGAGGCGCCTGGGTGGCTCAGTCAGTTAAGTGTCTGACCCTTGATTTCGGCTCAGGTCATGATCTCACAGTTGTGAGATCGAGCCCCACATTGGACTCAGCGTGGAGCACAGAGTCTACTTGGGATTCTCTCTCTCTCTCTCTCTCTCTCTCTCTCCTTCTCTCTTTGCCCCTCCCCCTTCACGCACAGGTTTGCCTACAGGCACTCACTCTCTCTCTCTCTCTCAAAATAAATAAATGACTTAAAAAAATAGTCGAAAGAATTTGAGCTAGTGATAAGTGCCCTAGAGAACATAAAGCAGGCTGTCCTGCTAGGGACTGGGTGGTGAGGGAGGGTCTCCAAGGAGGTGAGGCTTGAGTTGGGCCTCAGTAATGAGAGGAAGGTGGCCGTGAACCTTTTGGCCACAAAAAGGTTTGGGGAGACACATTCCAAATCCCTCAGTGGGGATTTAGCCTGAGCTGTAGACGGGCCAGAGAGAAGGGCACTCTATGATTGGAGCAAAGAGGAACGTGCTAAGAGAGGAGTCAGGAAAAAGTGGCGGGGGGTGAGATCACTTGGGGCTTTCTAGGCTGTGGGGAGAAGTTTTTTTTCTAAGGGCAATGGGAATCCATTGGAAAATGAGTGATACAGGTGCCCCAGATGTCAGCCTCTTGGATATCTTCCACGTCTTTCAACTTGCTGAGTGCACCTTGCCTCTCAAAATTTACTTAAAAGGACCCAGCCACGTGTCTCCTGTTACAGTGGGACACCCAGCATCCCTACCAGAAACCTCAGGAATTCTTCAGGAGCTTAGATTCTGCCAAGCACTCCTGACTTTCGCTGATGTCTGAAACTTCCATCTGCTTTTGCCTCCACCGTGACTCTCCTTTTTCCTGTTCACTAAGCCCTTCATTCCTGGTGGCACCAATTCCAGGCTGTGCCTGTACCACACTTGGCTGATGCTTTGGAGCAAGGACCCAACAACCAACTGAAAATTGAGAAGCAGATACTTTGTTTTGACAAAGCCCTTCTATATTCATACACACCACCCCACACATTCACATGCCCAGATAACTTTTACTCATTTCCTCCACTCTAGCCCTAACGGCCTATGCCAGTGCTGAAACCCTCCCTTTCCCCTACTATGCTTCTTTCTTTCTCCTCTCTGTTTTGCAAACCCTCTGACTCCTGCCTTTTGGTCATTGTGCTTTTTTTTTTTTTTCTCTTTTAAATAAGTTTCATCGAGATAAAATTTGCTTATCGTAAAGCTCACTCTTTTCAAGTTCACAGTGCAGTGGTTTTTTGAGTATATCCACAGGGTTGTGCAACCATCACCACCACCTAACTCCAGAACGTTTCGTCACCCCTCCCCCCAAAAAACCCTTATGCCCATGAGCCATCGCTCTTCATTCCCCTTCCCCCAGCTCCTGGCAACCACTAATCTACTTTCTCTGTGGATTAGCCGATTCTAGACATTTCATAGATGCGGAGTCATGCAATAAGTAGGTGGCCTTTCTAGTCTGGCTTCTATCACTTAGAATAAATAACGTTTTCAAGGTTCATCTGCGTTATAGCATGTATCAGGACGTCATTCATTTTCTTTTTCTTTTAATTTTTAATTTTTTAAAATTTACATCCAAACTAGCATATAGTGCAACAATGTTTTCAGGGGTAGATTCCTTAGTGCCCCTTCCCCATTTAGCCCATCCCCCCTCCCACAACCCCTCCAGTAACCCTCAGTTTGTTCTCCATATTTATGAGTCTCTTCTGTTTTGTCCCCCGGACGTCATTCATTTTCTGGTGGAATAATATTCCTTTGTGTGGACTCAGCCAATTGTGTTTATCCATTCATCTGTTGATGGACACTTGGGCTGTTTGTACCTTCTGGCAATTATGAATAATGCTCTGTGAATATTGACGTACAAGTATCCATTTGAGAATTTCTTTTCAATTCTCTTGGGTACGTACCTAGGAAGGGAATTCCTGAGTCATGTGGTAATTCCCTGTTTGACATTTTGAGGCACCACCAAACTTTTCCACACTGGTTGCACCTCTTACATCCCACCCGCAATGACCTGGGTTCCAACACTCCACATCCTTGCTAACTTGTTATTACCTCCCTTTAAAAAAAAAAGAAAAAATTCTAAGACAAAAACAAATGAAATTCTAGCCAGCCTATGGTTGTGAAGTGGTACCTCCTGGTTTTGATTTGCGTCTTTATTTTTTAAACATTTTTGGGGCACCTGGGTGGCTCAGTCAGTTAAGTGTCTGACTCTTGGTTTCAGCTCACGTCATGATCTCACGATTTCATGGGGCCAAGCCTGGCATCAGTCTCTGGGCTGACAGTGTGGAGCCTGCTTGGGATTCTCTCTCTCTCCCCTCTCTGCTCCTCCTCCACTCATGCTGTCTCTGTCTCTCTCAAAATAAATAAATAAACTTAAAAAAAAAAAAAAGTGTCGCATGCTCCACTGACTGAGCCAGCCAGGCACCCTACACCTTTTTAATGACTAATTATGTTGAGTATCTTTCCTTGTTCTTATTGGCTATTTATATATCTTCTTTGGAGAAATGTCTATTCAAGGCCTTGCCCACTCTTCAATTGGGTTCTTGCTCATTTCTCATGCAGAACTGTCTAGCTATCTTATCCAAAGCCTAGCCTCCAGGGCTAGCTTTCCAAAACTGCCCTTTTTGTTTTGCTCATCAAAGCTGGCTGTCCTAATTGGAATTTTGCTGCCTTCTGTGTATCTATGTCATTTTGTCTTATTTTCACCATCACAACCAGAGGATGAAGGTAAAATCCTTCCCTGATTTTACACACGAGTCTTTGGCGATTGGCCAGGATCACACAACTGGTTAACTAGGGGGAGGGATTTGCAACCAGAGTAAATTCCCAAAAGCCCCACGCTCTTTCTACTAACTAGCTAGTCCTAGCTAGTCTCAAGATCTCCCAGTATTCTTATCTCTACTGCAGAAAAGGGAAACTACAGAGAAGGCTCTGGAGCTTCTCCGGATCACACAGAAAGATCGGGGAATCAGATGTAGGGACTCCCACCCCAACCCACAAATCCTTGCCCGAGTCCCACCCGCTCAGTGCTCAGTGCCGCGGGCCCGGAGGGAGCGGCACGGCTTGGCCTTTCCGGCCCAGTCGGGTCGCGCCTTCCAGCTGAGTCACCGCCCTGGCGCTGGCGGGGCGTGGCGGGCAGAGGAGAAGAAGCGAGTAGGAGCCCGTCCCGCGTGGGAACTGAAGCCCCACCCCTAGCTCCGCGCTAGCCTCCCGATTGGAGAGCCTGGGAACGGCACAGCCAATCACAGCAAGCTGCGAGTGCCGTCGAGACGAACCTAAAGCAAAGGAGACGCCCTCTCCTCCCCTGGAAATAGCCCCTCCCGGACGCACCCGTTGGAGCTTTTGGGAGTGTTCGGCCCTGGCCCCTGGACGGGTGGGGCTGGCCGGAACCTGGGCCAGGGAGCCCTGATGCAGCCTATCTCGGCGGCGTGGGAAGGAACGATGGGGAATGACCGCCGGGAGCTTGGAGCGCAGGCGACATTTTCTACTCTGTGAGGCCTTTCGCAGCTTAAAAGGCTGGCCCACCACTCGGGCCCGGCTGGGGTCTCCACTCTTGTTTCCAGAGGGGAGGATTAACCTACAGAGGCTTGTTAAAACTGTAAAGCCAGTTTTTGAGTGAACAAATTAGAGAAGGGCACCCTTGAACACTCCCAGACATGCACACTAGACTGAGAGTCTAACCAGCCGCGCTCTTAGAGGCACCCGAGGAAAGGCACCGGGGGGCGCAGGGTCATACTCTGAGGATGTGGCCCATGTGGTCTCTGGAGTTGGCTCTCAGGGCTTTCGTGATATAGGCAAGGCTGGGAAGGTGATCTCTGGCTCTTAGTGGATTTTCAAACTCATAGTCAAGGCCAGATGCTCTGTCTCGGAGGCTGGCTCTGCCCCTCTCTCCAGCCACCCATCCTGGCCTCTGCTCCTGCTTGCACTTACTCTCAAAGACTCCTTGCAGTCTTTCTTTCCAGCTCACTCAGCTACTCATCAAATATTCTGAGCCCCTTCCTTGTGCCAGGCAGGGATGAAAAGCTCCATTGCAGGGCAAACCAGGTCTATGCTCTTCAAGAGTTTACAGTCCGGGCGGGAGATGAAGCAAAGATTCCATCAAAGCCTGATGAGCATGGCAATGGGAAAGAACAGTGTTAAGTGAGGGTCAGGTTACAGGGGCCCCTAGTTTATACTGGGGGGAGAGGCCAGGGAAAACTTTGAGAGGAAAGTTACTTTTCAGAAGAGGAAGAGGAGGCTGGCCTTATTGGGGTGGGAGGAAAATCAGATGGCTGGAATGGAGGTTCAACCGAGATGGTGGGTTTAGAAGGGAGGAGAGCCTTGTAGGCTCATTAAAGATTATGGAGATTATCGTGAGGGTACCAGTTGGCTAACTAGCGGTTTATAAGCAGAGGAGAGACATGAGATCTGAATTTTATAAAGATCACCCTGGGCATCCTATGGAGAAGAGAGAGCTTGTCGGGTAATAATACAGAAGTAGAGACTAGAGACTGCTGCATTAATGCAGGGGAGGTGAGGGTGGTTGGACTCTGGTGGGAGTGGTAGACAGTGAGCACAGGATGAGCTGTTGACCTGTCTAAAGGGAGCTCTAATGCTTCTTGGGTTCCTATTCATTCATTCATTCATTCATTCATTCTCCCATTCAGCAAGTATTTGAGCACCACTCTGGCCCAGAAGTGAATGCCCAGTCTGCCAGGGAAAGGGGCTGCTGTCTGACACAGTCAGGATAGAAGGCAAGAGGTGATGTCTGCAGAGGGGTTGGCGCACTCCTCTTCTGTGACCCCGCAAGTGCACAGTATTTGGACATTGATGTGGGGGTTCCTATGCATTGCAGCCCTCACCGGGGCCTCGGCTCCTCTCTGCTGCCAGCCCGGAATTACTATTCCTGCTTGGCAGATGGATAACCTCATGCTCAGAAAAGGGACTACCCCGACCAAGGTCACTCACCTTGAGCTAAAGGCAGACTTGGAAACTGGGTATCCGGGTTCCCACGGCTTCTCTCCTGCCCCTGCAGTCTGGCTGCCCACATTTGGGTTGTTTCAGGCTCAGAGAACCCCTCCACACCATCAGGCAGGGGAAGCTGCAGACAGAGGGGCGCCTGCTCCCTGCCTCTTTGAGCCCAGCTCCGGCCCTGAGATTGCTATATTATTAGCAACAGCCCATGGCTGCAAGGAGTATAGGGCCACCAGCTTGCCAGGGGACTTCGCATGCAATATCTCATTTGATCCATCTGGCCACACTGGCAAGTGAAGATTATTGTCCCCACTTTACAAGTGAAAAGACTGAGGTTTAAAGACAGTAATTATGATGCATCGTTGAGGTTCAAAGACTGGCAAATATGTATCCTTCGAACCCTGACCCCTTGCTACTGTGCTGGGCTCTGTAGGAGGCAAAGATGAACGGGGAGTGGGCTCTGCCTCCAGAAAGGAGACCATCTATAGGGATATAATGCATATACGTTCCTAGACCTTGTGTAAGACCCCAGGGTGTGGGTCTTTGGAGAAGTGTTATGGGCTCAGAGGTGGAAAAAGGCCTCAATCCTAGTAGACGTTATGGGAAGCCTTCTGGAAGAGGGAACATTTAAGCTGGGGTTTGGATAGGTGGGGAGAGGGTGATTGATCCCCTCTGTGTCCTCTTCCCGCATCCTGGGCTCATCACACCTACCAGTGCACCTGGTAGACGTTCAACGTTTGAGTGAATGTAGGGGTAAATGAATGGCAGAGAGACTGGATGAGGCTAGTGTGCAGGTGGCCTTGGTGACCAGGAGCAAGAGTCTCTCCCAGTCCTGCTGCTGAGGGCTACTGTCTGGAGTAGAGCCCTTGGATGGTTAGGACAGAACGATGAAACTTGCCCCTGTCTATTTCCCTGTTGTTGTGGGGGTTGGCACCGAGCATAAGTGCCGGGGTTTGGAAGTAAGGGGAGCTGGATAGGAGCCCTTTACTGGTGGGATCTTTATCAGCTGTGCAACTCTGGGACCTGGGATCACAACCTATTCTCCTGACTCACCACCACCTTCAGCCCAAACTGCTTGGCCAGATTTTCGGAACTAGCCCCAAAGGGTGCCAGGCACAGAAGGCATCTGTTCCCTTCATGTTCCTGTTGGACCTGAAGGACACTGTGACGTCCCAGCTCACCCAGGTCCCTGTTTCTGCGGAGCAGGTGAAAACATGTCAGAATCACTGAGGACCGGGGTGGTGGTTCTCATTTTAGAGCTGGGAATGAAGACAGCCCAGGGAACTCGATGGCCTCGAGACCTCACAGCTAGTGAGAGGCAGAGCTGGGGTCCGTGTCTCCAAAGCAGAGCCCTTCCTCACCCTCCTGCTGTCCTTGAGGAAGCTCCGAGGGCGCACCCCACCATCGGCCTATTGGGAAACAGGGTCAGCTGGCCGGGCTTTCTGCAGCGCGTCGTGCAGATGGGAGAGACGGCCCAGCTGCCCTGCCTGGCGGCCTCTCGCCCTCCCAAAGCAGCCATCCATCTTGCACTGATTAGGTCCAGCCCAGCAGCTTCCCGGATGAGCCGTGGGCACCTGGCCAGCCTGCTCAGCACCTTCTCTCCCCGTCTCTGTCTCAGGCGGTCTGTCTTCCTGTCCGTCCCTCTGTTGAATCCTTGTCTCTCTCCTTCTCTCTCTCTCTCTGGGTCTGTTGTCTCTACCACAGTGTGTCTATCTCTCTGTCATTACTGTTCTCTAATCTCTGTTTTTTTCGGGGGTAGGGGGGAACGGAGCTCAGCCTCAGGACCTTCTCCCTGCTCTTTCCCCTGCCTTGGGAGGATCCCCAGGACATCCAGCCCCTTGGGAATGCTCTCTACTCTGCATAACCCAGTGGATAAAAAAACTACAAAAAACAATACAACTCCCCCCCCCCAAAAAAAACAAAAAAAAACCCTAACAAAACAAAACAAAAACCCACAAACGACCAAGCAGGGTACACCGTGGTCACGCTCCTATTTGTTCAAGCCCTTGACTTCCTCTTCCCTTTGTTATGAAGCCCAAGAGGGCCTGAATCGTACCCATCTCGGAGGCGGAAGTGTGCCCCAGAGATCAGTTAGGGGAACAAGATGTGTGAGTGGCAGACCTCTGTGCCAGGCAGAACGGAGAGGTATGAAGGTCCAAGCCATGAGGTGTCCTGCCAGTTCTGCTCCTTCCAAATGCCTCGAGCAAGTCCCCTTCCTTGGGGCTCGGGCCTTGCAGCTCTGTGACTCGTCCCTTTGCCCAAACAGCCGGTCCCCGGTGGCATTCCTGAGGCCTGTGGCCTGATGCGAGTTTGCCTTTTCCCCAGGCCCTGCCTCCTGGGATTCCAGCATCCACAGGACAAGTGTCTTGCATCAGAGCCTCCGGGGGAAGCTCTTTAACCTTTAACCTTACCCATGACTACTCCCCAGAATTTTCTTCAGGCCTTGGGGGTCCTCTGAGAATGACGACACTCCTGTGTCACATCCACTTCCCTTCTCCCCACTCCCTGCTCTTCCCTGTCCCTGAGGCCTCCCGTGCCTGACTCCCTCCTGGCCTCTATTTCCCTTACCTAGCTCAGTCCTTGGCCCATCTGGGCCCTCACTCCTTTGCTATATCAGGCTCCCTCCCTGTCCCCCAGACCCTTGGCCCCTCAACAACTTGGCCACAGCTGACCACTGCCTGCTCCAGGTGATCTGACCTTCGCCTTCTTAGCTAAGACTCACATTGCCAGGGCTGCAGGTGAAAAGCACAAGTCTGTGCGGACAGGGGCCTTGTGTGGTGGCCTCTGGGTCCAGCCAGTCCTGGAATGGCCGGTCTTTCCCCAGCTCACTCCCCCATCCTCCCCAGATACTTCCTCAAACCTCCCTCCTCCTCTCATGACTCAGCAGCGAATGACTTCAGCTTCTCCTTCTCAGAGAAAGAGGTTCCCAGGAACCTCCCTGCTTTTCACTCAGAGACCCATCCACCCACCTGCCATCCCAGATGACCCCTCATCCGGGGACCCTGCCCTCTCCCACCTCAGCTCACCCCCCTGTCCCTCCCAGTCCTCTCCTCTTCCAGCCACTCTCCCCAGCCTCTCCTCTGAGCATTGAAACAACCCTCAGCCTCCTCCGGAACAAATAAAACCCTCCCTCTGCCTGAGCTGCCAGAACATAGGCTTCTCTCTCCTTCATCTGACCATTAAATTGCTGATGAAAGCAGTCGGCCCCACATTTTAACTCTTCACCCCTTTACCCCTTGCTGTCCAAATTGCTGGCCTAGGTCAACAAGGACGCCCTAACTCAAGAAAAGGCCTTCCTGGGGCTCCTGGGTGGCTCAGTGGGTTGAATGTCCGACTTCAGCTCAGGTCATGATCCCGTGGTTTGTACGTTTGAGCCCCGCATCGGGCTTTGCACTGACAGTGTGGAGCCTACTTCAGATCCTCTGTCTCCCTCTCTCTCTGCCCCTCCCCTGCTCGCTCTCTCTCTCTCAAAAATAAATATTGAGAAAGGAAGAAAGAAAGAAAGAAAGAAAGAAAGAAAGAAAGAAAGGTCTTCCTTTCTGCCCTCACATGAGTTTTCTGCAGGCATCTAGCAACATGGCCATAGAGCACCAGGAGGATCTGGTGATCACATCATTCCATGATCCCTGAGACACAGGAACTCTGGTTTTCCTGGTGCTCCCTCCAGGTCTCCTCTTGAGCCCATGTGTGAGGGCCTGCTGTTTCAGATTTCTACTTCCGGCCCCAACCTGGGCATCTCATTCGGATGTTCTTTCTTTCTTTCAACTAAATAAAATTTTAAATTTTATTAATTTGGTTTTTATATTTTAAGCCCAGCATAGTTAACATACATATAGTGCTGTATCAGTTTCGTGTGTGCAATACAATGATTCAACAACCCTATACTTAGATACTCTTTTTTTCAAATTTATTTATTTTTGAGAGAGAGAGTGAGCACGAGTGGGGGAGGGGCAGAGAGAGAGGGAGAGAGAATCCCAAGCAGGCTCTGCCATGTGAGGCGGAGCCGGATGCAGGGCTCAGACTCAGGAACTGTGAGATCTTGACTTCAGCTGAAACCAAGAGTCAGACGTTTAACTGACTGAGCCACCCAGGCGCCCCTAGATACGCTTTCACACTTGTCACTTCCCAACTGAGCCCATCACCTTTCCCTTAAGCCTGTTCTATCTTGGAGAATGGGATCATCTTGGGAGTCAGGCTGGGTATGTCCCACCTCCCACAGCCACTATGACGGCCGGCCCTGACCCAACCTCCCACCTCTCACAGGAACCCCCCCAAGTGGTCTCCCTCCCTCTGGCATTCTTCCCATCCAGTCCATCCTCTGTCCCAGCTGCCACAGTGCCTGTGTTCTAAAATGCCAATTTTTTCTGCCTTGCGTGAAACCTCTCCTAGCTGAAGATTCTGAAGGGCTGGTCCTTTCTGAGATTCCCAACCTTGGTTCCTCTTGGCACCTTTTTACTTGTTCTCTCCTCCCTAAAACCCAGGAAAGCCCCGTGATATCACAGATAGCCAGCAAAGCCCCGTGACATCATTGGGTGCTTCTGATCTGCACAGGAGAACCGGAGTTCAGATCATTTTAGAGAAGGTATCAAAATGTAAAGGTTTTAGTATTAGCCCAAGCGGCTTGTTTTGACCTGATGCGTCATGAGTCATTGGTTCCTCATTTGGCAAAGGAGGGACAGAGTTCCAGAGAAGAGAAGTAATTTGTTTAAAGTTATTCAGCAAGTCATTAGCGGAGCAGTTCTGTTCACTGTCCCAGGGCCCGGAACCCAGCATGGATGGCCACCACCGTGGGCTGTACACCTGGAAACTGCGGTCCCTCCAACTTCTCTGGGAGGGCCTTTGCTCTGATTCACTCCCCTAGAGACCACACTCCTTCCCATGAGTGAGTAAGTCACTTACTTCCTCCCTCCGTTAGAAACAGACCCAGCTGGGGGCGCCTGGGGGGCTCAGTCGGTTGAGTGTCCACCTTTGGCTCAGGTCATGATCTCACGGTTTGTGAGTTTGAGCCCTGCATCTGTCAGTGCAGAGCCGGCTTCAGATCCTCTGTCCCCGTCTCTCTGTCCCTCCCCCACTTGTGCGCCCTCTCCCTCAAAAATAAACATTGAAAAAAGTTAAAAAAAAAACATTGGAACATTGAAAAAACAAAGAAACATTGAAAAAAGTTAAAAAAACAAAACAAAACAAAAACAAAAACCAAGAGGGGCACCTGGATGGCTCAGTCAGTTGAGCCCCTGACTTCGGCTCAGGTCATGGTCTCATGAGGTTTGTGAGTTAGAGCCCACGTCAGGCTCTGTGCTGACAGCTCCGAGCCTGGAGCCTGCTTCATACTCTGCGTCTCCCTCTCTCTGCTCCTCCCCTGCTCACACCCTGTCTCTCTCTCTCTCTCTCTCTCTTTCTCTCTCTCTCTCTCTCTCAAAACTAAATAAAAACATCAAAAAAGAAAAAGAAAAGAAATAGGCCCAGCTGGGTGCTTCTGGATGGTGGATAAGGAGTAAGAGACACGTGAACCTCCTTTATGACCCAAAGCCTCCACTTACTAGCTGTATGACCTGGACAGGTTACTTACCTTCTGTGTGCCTTGGGTTCCTCATCTGTGCTATGGGTTCTCTAGTGTCTATAGGGGCATGGGAACAATCACATCCGCTCTCCTGTTCTTTTTTCTCACCTATTGGCCTTTCCCGGTTCTCTGAGTATTAGAGACTAAGGTGAGGACTTGGGGGGAGGAGCATCGATTATAGACCCCCAGGTAAGACTTGGATGTAGCTGGGCACCCAGCCTGGGTTGGGGGAAGGGGTGCTGCTGCCATGAGGTTGGAGACCAAACCCCTCTTTGTCACAAAGTGTCCTTCGGCCTCGTAGAAGCCTCTGTGCGCAGGGAATCGGTACTGCGTGTCCTGGGAATCTCTTTTTGGCCATCTTTCCGTTTGCATCGCATATCAGGCACTCTGGAGGCAGAAAAGCATGTGCTCAAACCTACTTTCCGCTGCTGGGGAAACCGTCCAGTGTGGAGACCACAGGGCTTCAGCGTTCTGGCCTTACACATAAAAGGTTTTTGGGGAGAAGCGTTCTCCTCCTTCTTGCAATGCTGGGAGGCAGAATGAGGAACAATGGACAGATGCTCTGGGAACAGGAGTGCTGTCCCGAAGAGGAAGGGCGACCTCAGGAGAACAGCAAATGATCTGTGGCTGGAGGGGTGCTAGCAAGGGCCGACGCCCAGGAGGTGGGGTGCCGCGTAAGGAAGGGATTCCTCTCCTGGACTAACAGGAGTCCTCCTATTGTCCCTTCCAATTATGAACCCCAAACTCCAGGAAGACAGAGAGGAAGCCTGGCTGGGCCCGAAACTCAGAGCACGGTGCAGGCCCCATGCTCTCGAGTCGTCTTGGCTCACTCGAGGCTTGGCATGGAGGGAGTGCCTCTGGCCCCTGCCTGTCCCGGGGCCCGGAGTGAGGAGTTGGTGCGGAGTGTCTGTCCCCTGGTGCAGCCTGGGCTCCCGACTGCCTGCTGCGTCAGCACCAGTGTTCCTATTACATGACCGAGTGGGATTTGCACTCTGGAAGCATTAGTGCTGGGCTGACTCGGCAGAATGGCCAACACGAGAAAATGCCAGTTCCCCCACCTCTCCCAGCCGGTTCTCAGAAGGCCTCACGGCCGCTTGACTTCCTCTTCAGGCAACCCAGCCTCGCCTCCTTCAAAGTTGCCAGGGCCTTTTGAGGTTACCCTGGCAGACCATGGGTGATAGGAAGAATCCCCCAGAGAGCTTTGAAAGCATACAGTTCCCCGGACCCCACCCTTAGAGATTCTGACCCAGGATGTCTAAGCTGCACCTGGGACTCTATATTCTCGACACACTCCCCCAACCCCAGGTATTGGGAAGCAGTGATGTCCAGCCAGCTTGAGAATCACTGTTTATCTGCTGACCCTTGACCCCCGATTCCTGTCCCAAGCCCTCCAGACCCGCTCATGTCATCACCATACAGCTCCAGCTGATGGAGAAATTGCTTCTTTGAGATAAGCAGGCATTAGTGGGCTCTCTGAAGCTTGCAATCCTCCAAAGATAGAAAGGTCCACCTCACTCCGTGTGATCAGTAGGCAGGCTGCCACCGCCTCATCACTATCAGTCTCCCACGAGTCCTCCGTTGGAGTTCGAAGCCTCAGAACGCTGCTTCAGACCCCTCTACCAAGTCAAAGAACATATTCCTGCCATCGTAGGATTCAGAGAGCAGGGTGGAGATTTCTCTTTAAGATTCGGTGGGGAGGGGCACCTGGGTGGCTCAGTTGGTTGAGTGGTTGAGCATCTGATTCTTTAAAAATTTTTTTTTTTAACGTTTATTTGTTTTTGAGACAGAGAGAGACAGAGCATGAACGGGGGAGGGACAGAGAGAGAGGGAGACACAGAATCGGAAGCAGGCTCCAGGCTCTGAGCCATCAGCCCAGAGCCCGACGCGGGGCTCGAACTCACGGACCGTGAGATCGTGACCTGAGCTGAAGTGAGGCTTAACCGACTGAGCCACCCAGGCGCCCCGAGCATCTGATTCTTGACTTCAGCTGAGGTCATGATCTCATGTTTCATGAGTTTGTTGGAGCCCCATGTTGGGCTCAGTGCAGAGCCTGGTTGGGATCCTCTCCCTCCCTGTCCCTCTGACCCTCCCCCACTCGTGCTCTAACTCCCTCTCAAAAAATTAAATAAACTTAAAAAGATTCAGTAGGGAATCTGAGGTCCAGATTGGTGAAGCATTTGGCCCAAGTTTACATAGCTGAGTTTTGGGAGAAGATCCTAGCTCAGGCGCCTCTGCTCTGGAACACCTATCTCTTTTTACTTTATTATTATTATTTTAAAGGTTATTTATTTATTTATTTATTTAATGTTTATTTATCTAATGCTTATTTATTTTTGAGAGAGAGAGAGCATGAGTAGGGTAGGGCAGAGAAAGAGATAGACACAGAATCCGAAGCAGGCTCCAGGCTCTGAGCTGTCTGCACAGAGCCTGACGCGGGGCTCGAACCCAGGAACCATGAGATCATGACCTGAGAGGAAGTTGAACAGAGCCACCCAGGCACCCCTATTTATTTTTTGACAGAAAGTGCACCACAGCAAGTTGGGGAGGAGCAAAGAGAGAGGGAGAGAGAAATGCCAAGCAGGCTCTACATTGTCAGCACAGAGCCCAGCACAGGGCTCGAACTCACAAACCGCAAGATTACAACCTGAACTGAAACCAAGAGTCAGATGATTAACCCACTGAGCCACCCAGGTGCGCCAGGAACGCCCATCTCGTGGGAATGGCACAGTTTATCTCTTTGTTTGAGACAATGACCCTTTTTTTTTTTTTTTTTTTTTTACTGTGACAGACATTCCATTGGTGTGGTAAATTTTGAATTTGGTTCTTTTTAGGGGAATGCAAAACTTAAAATGTAAAGATATGTCAGGAGCACCTGGATGGCTTAGTTGATGAAGCATGTGACTCTGGATCTCAGGATTATAAGTTCAAGCCTCACATTGGATGTAGAATTACTTAAAAAAAAAAAAAAGAAAATGAAATCTTCAAAAAAAATATAAAGATCTATTAGACTTTTCAATCTCTTCCTCTTCATAGGAGATTTTAGGGGATTTGAGAGTTTGGTCCTGGAGTAGGGAAGCTGGTTTGGTGAGGAGTGGTCAGCCTCCAGGGAGGCAGAACAGAGAATTTCTGCTGGTAGTGAGCCCCATGTCAACAGGCCCTTCTTTGAAATCCTGTACGGATGCTCTTCAAAACTATCCTTTCTGGCCATAGCCCTATCTGTTCCTGGGATTATTTACGGTTCTGCTTTCCCGAGTTTTTGCTGCAACTTGCCCATGACCATTGCTTTTGGGGTAAAACTTTTCAAATCCCCCTCAAGAGGCTAGACCATCACCGGGCCAATCCTTTCTCGAAGTGGAGAGTCCCTTTCATTGAACCAAACTGCCCTGAAAACCTGCTCCACGCTAGGCTTGGAGCTCAGAGGTGGCTCAGGTGGAGCTCTGTCTTTGAGGAACCTGTTTGTAAGACCTCAGGGAAAGACAGACTCATACATATAAGGGTAATAAGGAGATTTAACCCCCTTGCCGGAAGTATTGTAGCATAGGAGCCGGTAGGGGCTCCAAAAGGGAGCAGTTCAGTTTAACTTACAGTATCTGAGTCTGAAAGATAGGAGGTAAGGATTGAATAGGGGTAGGAGTAGAAGGAGTTCCCTGCAGAAGGCATAGCTTTTGAGAAGGCCCGGAGTTGGACGAGGGTACTACATGGCTAGGGAATGCCAATCGAGTGCCCTGTGAAAAATGAAGCTAGAGACGTAGGCAGGGGCCCTTAGGAAAGCCTTTAACTCCAGGCTAAAGCAAAGTGACTTTGGCCCATATGCAAGGGGAGTGACATGTATGGTGGAGCCAAGGCAAGGGAAGGAGAAGATGGGATGTCTATTTGGAAAGATCTTTTAGATCTTTTACTGGAGAGGCTGGGAAGACATTGAGGCGGGCCAGCTGAAAGGCTGTTGCTACCGGCTGGCAGATCTTAAGAAGCAGCCGTCTAATTCTCTTCTTTTATAGATGCACAGTCTGAGGCCCAGAGAGGTCAAGTGACTTGCTCAAGGTCACCCAGCAAGATCAATAGCAAAGTCAAGGCTTCAACCTGTGGGTCCTGCCTCCCAGCACAGGCTTCCTTCACTGCCCCACTCTCCTCAGGAGGGTGGGCCACCCACTGAGATTTCTTTTTTGTCCTTTGCTTCTGAATCTGTTACGTGCTCTGCCCCTACCACAGCCCAACCCTCGAGGAGAGTGACAGGGAAGTGTTCCCAGAGGACAGGGCGGGGAGTATTGCCTGCTTCAGAAGATGTTGCTGCTGCTGCTGCCACCGCTGCTGCCGCCTCCCCGCCAATCAGGGAGCTTTCTAGCCGCAGGAGGAAGCCAGGAGCCAGGGGATGGGACTGCAGTGATTTATGACTGCACAGAAACAGCAGGACACTAATGTCTCTGGCCGGCCTACTTGTCTGCCAGCTCAGCCAGAGAGCATGGATCTAAAGGTCACGTCCTCCAGGGCTGGAGATGGGGCAGAGGGTCAGCCATACAGGGTGCTTGCCCAGGGCCCTCATGTCAGGCCCATCACCAGAGGGCAAGGCCCCTCCCTTCCTGAGCAGATGCCAAAGGGTAGGTCCTCACAGCCTGGGCAGGGAAGGGTGCCCTTGCCATTGGGAGTCTGGACGATCTCCCTGGGTTTGAATTCAGTCACTGATCATCTGAGTCAGTCACTGATGTGTGATCTTTGGCTGGTCATACAGCCTCTCCGTGCCTCAGCTTCCTGATCTACAAAACAGGGACGATTTTGAGCCTCTCAATCCTTGGGATTGAATCATCTCCCAGGTCTGCAGGTACAGATTCCCTGTTGCCAAGGCTAAAGAAGAGGAACAAGCCGAATCTAGAACTTTGTCTTGTCGCGGCTGGGTGGGGCATTTAGCGCTCACTTCGTTTGATTTCTCACTTCAAAGTTGGGGAAATTAAAACCCTGAGAAGGGGCAGGCTTTGCACACGGGGGGGGGGGAGGGGGGGGGGGGGGGGGGGGGGGGGGGGCAGGCAGAAGGCAGGATGCTAGTTTTCCACCTCCTTGCTCCAGGTGTTTTTCAGCAGTACCAGGCAGTGGCGAAAGAAGCCAGAAGATTAAGCCATTTGTTCTGTGTAATGTTGCTATACCTCTGAAGCAGCCCTCTCAACATCCAGGCATGGCTGGGCTGCTGCAGCTTTAAGCTTAGAGTCTAAAAATAAAGACACAAAAAAAAAAAAAAAAATCAAAAAGGAAAGGAGGGCAGGGCCAGCTCTCCCCTGCACCATTGGAGGGAAGCTTTGATGTGGGGACTGCAGATGTCATTCCTCTTTGGCTTTGGAACATCCTTTTCTTTGCATCTGCTTTCTTTTCCCAACCAGATTTGGCCTGGATTTTTATAATAATAATAATAATAATAATTATTATTTTAATGCACATTAAACCGGTGGGGGAAGGAACTGATGTGGAAAGGTCAGAGAGGCAGCCTGAAATGAGCCAGGAAGTTCCCAAGATTTTGCATCTGGGGCCTGAATCATTGACACATTTAATGCACAGGAGGACAAGCAGGGTTGGCTATGAGGGCTCATTGCCACGGACCTGCGATGCCCAGGCCTGGACCAGTGAGGAAGAGAGAGGAAGAGGAATGACTTGGTGAACACTCATGTAGGAGACAGGAGAAGGGGGAGAGTTTATTCACCCCCAGGACTGCATTTTTTTTTTTTTAACGTTTATTTATTTTTGAGACAGAGAGAGACAGAGCATGAATGGGGGAGGGGCAGAGAGAGAGGGAGACACAGAATCGGAAACAGGCTCCAGGCTCCGAGCCATCGGCCCAGAGCCCGACGCGGGGCTCGAACTCACGGACCGCGAGATCGTGACCTGAGCCGAAGCCAGACGCTTAACCGACTGCGCCACCCAGGCGCCCCCCCAGGACTGCATTTTGCTGAGTGTTGTGCTATGTCAGTGGTGGGGAGAGCAATTTCTAGACCCTCTCCTCACTCAGTCCATCTCCTCCACTTCTGCCGGGGCAGCCTCCCTGAAGTGCATGCATTCATTAATTCATTTCTTTATTTCATACATTCTACAGATTTACTGTGTGCCAGGCACCGTGCAGTGCTCTGAGGAGGCCACGATGATGGACGCAGGATGCAAATCTCATCATTTTTTGCCCTCGTTAAAATCTCTCACAGGCTTCCTACTTATTTCAGGATAAGGACTTCACTCCCTTGCCTGCCATTCAGGGCTCCTCCTGTTCTGGCTCCCGACTCCATCCCCAACCCCACTCCCGGTCACTTAAGGCAACACACACTTTGGATTCTTTGCCTAACAATAAATATGTCAGGGGAAAACGTGCCTCTGAGTCCTGCTGCCTGTGTCCTTTCCATGCTCTCAAATGCTACACATCCTTTTAAGAGCTGGGTTGGAAATGTTACCAACCTTCCTGGAGAAGCTTTTCAGAACCTCTTCCTATCCAGCCCGAAAGAATTAACAAACAAAACTTAACAGCACTTAAAACATTCTAAATTCCTTGAGGGCAGGATTCTGTGCCCTCTTCCTCTACCATCTAGCGTAGAGCCTGAATAGTCCTTCACAGAGACTCCTTCATTCTAGATTCTCATACACAACACTTCATATCCTGTTGTTGTTTTAACTCCTTATCACTTCCGAACATACTCGACATATTTATCTTTATCTTACCTGTTTTTTGGGGGGTAGGGTTTTTTCGTGTCGTTCCTTGCTGTACCCCATTGCTTAGAACAGTGCTTGGAACACAGTAGGTGCTCAACAGATAACTGCCGGGGGGGGAAAAAAAATGAAGCCAATAAAATGTGCAGTCAAAACTATGGATGTGTAAGCTCCACGGAATGTTGAAAACGGAAGCATATGAGCAAGAATTTGTCAGCCCGACCTCAGTGTGTGCGTCTTAGGTGGGGAGAGAAGGGTCGGTCAACCCTCAGATAACAACCTCATGTGAAGCATACAGTAGGCTCTTGGCAACAGAACTTAATCTCTGACACTCCACCCTGGAGAGGAAGGAGCTCCCCCGGGGATCAGCCTGAAGACAGCTGCATCCTTTCTGTAAATTAACCAGTATGCCCGGCCAGTATTTGTCCCTCCATGTTTTCACCTCATCAGGTCCAAGAATCTCAAAGTGCGTGTGGGGAAATGGAAGCCTGTGGGGGAGGGTGACAGTTTAGCTCCCAATATTAAGCTCCGTAATTCAACCCATCCAGCCGGCGGGCACCACCCTGGCAAGTTTGGACCTACGGTGGACGCGTGTCCTCTCCTCTGTCCCTCCTTGGCCTGCTGCTACTTTATCTCTGAGATGGGGTCCAGGGCTGAGGTCCTGGCCCCCTCACCTCGTAATTTCCCGGAGAATATGGGGCGGGGCCGTGAATCAGCACTCGCTAAGACTGAAGCAGCCTCAGTCCCCGCCAGGGGTCCCCCGTGGCCGCGGAATTAGAACCCCTCCCTTCACCTCCGCTCGCGCGCTATGACCATTGGGAGATGTAGTCCTAACTGCCCCTTTGTCCTTGATCTCTCCAACATATCACCCCACCGCCGGGCAAACTACAATTCCCAGGGGCCCACGCGCTGGGGACCTGGCAGGGCGGGGGGCGGTGTGAGGGGCGAGGTTGGGGGTGATCTGGAGAAGCTGAGGCGCGGGAACCGGGGTAAAGTGAAGAACGGGGAGCACTGTCGGGGGGGCAGCGGGGAAGGGAGGGACGCCCAGAAAGCGAAGGTAAGCTGAGTTGGGGAGGAGAAGCCCGAGAGGCGGAAGGGCCGGGGCGGGGCCGGGGCGGGGTGCGCGGGCGGGTAGGCGGGACCGTTTGCGTCACGCGGCGTGGGCGGGGCCGCAGGGGGTTGTCCGCCCGCGGCACGCACAGCAGCCGCAGCCGCCTCGCGCCTGGTCCCGCGGTCGCAGCTCAAGCCGCAGCCTCCGCGCCGCCGCCGTCGCCGTCGCCTTAGCTGCTCGCTTCGTGGGTCGGTCTCTCCGGCACACGGGCTCCAGCCGCGCCGTAGCTGCCCTCCGAGTCCTTCAGGCCGCCCCGGTCTCCTCACCCGGCCCGATCCAGCCCTCGAAGATGGTGGACCGCGAGCAACTGGTGCAGAAAGCCCGGCTGGCCGAGCAGGCGGAGCGCTACGACGACATGGCCGCGGCCATGAAGAACGTGAGTTTCTCCTCCCCTCCCCCCGCCTCGCCCCAGTCCCTTCGCAGACGCGGGCCTTCGCGTGGACGGCCCAGGGACTAGTCGCCATTCGCGACTGCAGCGTTGACTGCCCCTCCCCACCCACTCGGGGAGCTGGGGAGGGCCCCGGCAGCGATAGGGACCCGGGTTGTGACGCGGCCTCTCCCCGAGCGTCCCCCAGGGCCGGCGGCGCTGCCTTCTCGGCCCTCCCCGGACTCGGGCTGGGCCGGGATCTTGCAGGGCTGGTCTCGGGAGCGGGGTCTCTGGCCCCCGCGTCTCCGGGTCCGCTGGGGACTTGAGCGGGGGCCGTGAACATCCTTTGTGCCCCACTTCCCCTCCTCCCAGCCTGGGCGTGGGGGCGGGGGGACCGCATGGATGCGGTTCCTCTTTCTCTCCCTGGTGTCTGGGCGGCGCCTTTCCCATTCACTCATCAGGTCTCCTGGTTTTCTAATACCACCCCCCCCCCCCCCCTATCCCCCCTTGCCTCTCCTGACAGATCCTTTAGAACCTCCACAGAAAAAACGTAGGCTCTCCTGAAAACCTGGGCTCAATGGTGCAAAATCGAAACCTTGCTGCTCTCACGTTTTTGTTAACAAAAGGCTCCTCTTTCTCTATACCCCAAAGCACGTCCTCTTGCGGGGAACGTATTTCTCGCTAGCGTTTTCATTGATCGTTCTCGACATGTCATCTCCGTTTTTTCCTAACGTGTTTTGTATTGAAAAGGGTAGGTATTGTCTTTAAAATAAAGGTTATGCATTTAGCTGACTGGTTTAATTTGTGACAAATGCTGTTTCTTTTTTAAATAGGCACACATCTGTTGAAATTCCTATAAGTCGAAAAAATATTCTCCCTAATCTGATATTGCAAACAAAGCAGTGGTGGGAGGCAGTATCAAGTCATTCTAGAAGATTCTGCATTTGTCATATTGCAGAGAGCCTAGACTGGGTGGAGGCTGGGAGGAGTTATTTTAAAGGAGGAAAAAGTCTTTTTTTTTTTTTTTTTAATAATTTGTTCTGTTAGATACATCCGAGGCTTAAAAAAAAAAAAAGCTAGCGCATCCTCATGCTGATGAAAAGAGAATACTGATCGCCAGTTGTCGCATTTTGTCTGGGATGCAGATTCCTGTCTGTATTGCACCATTTTGTCAGTAACACTACATTTATCTAATGGGCTATCAAAGAGTTTGATATTAGAGGAGGGGGCAAATATTGAGCATTATTAAATAAAACATGGGAAATTACCTGGTTAATGATTTAGGTCTCCCACTGTCTTAACATTTAACTTCCTGTCTTATGTAACAAAGGTTTTTAAAATGCATCTCCAGTGTGAAGTGGATTCAGGAGTGTATCTTGCGTGTTAATTTTTTTTAATGAAGCAATGTAGGTATCCCAGCTTAATCCTTGAACAACTTTGCCGGTTCATAAAAGATAACAATGCTGATGCTTTTTTATTTAAGCCGGCTACCTTACCAAAAGATTTTTATCTCATTAAGGAAGAGACTTGATTCTGAAATGGGGACTATTGCCGTGTTAATGTATTGCCACAGATGCTACCTTAAAACATTTTAAAGCTCAAATGAGAAGTTCTGCTCTTAATAGATATCAGTGTTGGAAATATGTTTAGTTCATGTTATTTAGACTCTTCTAATTTTTCCATATTTCTAGTTTCACAGGAAAGTGAGTGACCTCGCACCTATATCCATAGCAACCCAGTGATGTCACACACAATGACACAGAGGCTGCAATGCACCTAAGGGCTGGTAGGGAGTATGCAAATGGCATTTGTCCAAGGTAATGCAGAAATTAGCAGATAAGCAGGTGGAATTGAGGACTTCATCTTATCCACCAGATAAGAATTGGTCCAGAAAATAAGAATAATCATTTACCTTTAGGCATGCAGAGCAGTGACCTCTAGATATGCCAATTCATTTTCCAATTTCTAGTTTACCCACAAAAGTTTATAAGCTACATTTGTATTTTTAAACATTTGTCTCATTGTTAAAATTGGACAATAATGGAATAAAGATAGAAATTTTAAACAAGAATATGTCTTAATCATAGTGCTGGGGTGGGCTGTATACTTGAGTTTTTTGCAGATTATTAACTTGGCAGGTGTTAATAAAAACCTTAAAAAACTCTTGACTTCCTACTGGGTCGTTTTCAGTAATGTTAGAGAGTGAGAACTGGTTACAAAACACAAGGCAAAAGTTCTCTTGTGCCTCTGGTCCTTGTCAGTATGGAGGAAAGGGCAGTTGTAAAATAAAGCAGACCTTTCTTCAAACCTACTTACTGAGGAAGTGTGCTTACCTCTCCGGCCCTCATTTTCCTCATCTGTGAAATAGGTCAATATCCCCTTGAAAAAGGTGTGAGGATTAAGAAATTAGTAGGTGTTCTGGGGCGCCTGGGTGGTGCAGTCGGTTAAGCGTCCGACTTCAGCCAGGTCACGATCTCGCGGTCCGTGAGTTCGAGCCCCGCGTCAGGCTCTGGGCTGATGGCTCGGAGCCTGGAGCCTGTTTCCGATTCTGTGTCTCCCTCTCTCTCTGCCCCTGCCCCGTTCATGTTCTGTCTCTCTCTGTCCCAGAAATAAATAAAAAACGTTGAAAAAAAAAATAAAAAAGAAATTAGTAGGTGTTCGAAAATAGTAACTATTTCTAAAACTTTGATTCTTCCCCTGTTTATGAGAGTCATCTCCTCATGGAGAATTTGGGAAAGACAGAAAGATACAGAGAAAAATACTCTGTCCTGTCACTCAAATGAGTGTTCTTCTAAGGCTGAAATCCTAATGATAGAGGGATTAAGACTATTTGCATTTAATGAAATTATCCTAGTAATAATGTCACTGGGGCCTGTGTGGAGGAATAAATTGTGTGTGGGTGACATAACACAATAGGAATGAAAAGCGGCGTGCAATATTTTGAAAAGGAAGAAAGAGGGAAGTTTAGGGTTGGGTTTTTTCCTTAAGTTATTATTTTTTGTGTTAGTAATCCCTATGCCCAGTGTGGGGCTCGAACTCAGGACCCCAAGAGCAAGAATCACACGCTTCCAAATGAGACAGCCAGTTTATTTATTTATTTATTTATTACTGTTTATTTTTGAGAGAGGGAGAGACAGCATGCAAGTGGGGGAGGGGCAGAGAGAGAGAGAGATCTGAATCAGGCTCCAGGCTCTGAGCTGTCAGCACAGAGCCTGACGCAGGGCTCGAACTCACAAACTATGAGATCATGCATGACCTGAGCCGAAGTTGGACGCTTAACCACCTGAGCCACCCGGGCGCCCCAAGGTTTAATTTTTAAGAGAAGTGTGTAGTCTTCCATTTAAGGGGAAAGGGAACACCTAGATGTTTCTTGTTAGATGGTTCTGTCCTGTCCTTCGGATTTTAATAGCCTCTGAAGAGAAGTTAATAATCTAAGTAGGATACTAGTATTCGCCTCCGGAGGGAGAAAAGCTTCTGGGCTCCTCTTGTTGAAGTGACCCGATTGGGGGGTTTGCTTGCAAAAGGCCTTCTTAATTCTATTTAAAAAAAAAAAAAAAAGTCTTGCTGGAATCAATATAGTTGAAAATTCTTCCTATCTTAAATATTGTGTTTTTCCTACTAGCCCTTCCAGGAGGGGCCAGATCAATAGCCATTATCACTAATGGAGTAATGACACCTCTGTAGACTTCAGAGGTGGAGTTCTGCCAGCCATTATTCTAAGTCATGTGGTTTCAATTGTTCTCTTCTTTGGGGTGGGAAGGATACAGATAACAGTTGGCTTTTTATGTAGTAGTCTTTGCAGTAACTGAAATGACGATTAAGTGCCTTTTCTAATTATTAAAAAAAAAAAGCAACCTCCCGTGGATCTTTTGAATTCTATCCAGATAAAAGGTGCTGCTAAACGTGTATTCTTGTTAACAGAGCTTTGTGTTAACAGCAGACCGTGGGGGGAGTTTCATCCCCTAGTATTGGCAGGAAGCCTTATTTATTTGTTAAGCCTAACTCCTAATCGTTAAGAAGAAAAAATAATTTTGTTTTTATTGAGGTAAAAGTCAACGTAACATGCAGCAAACCGTTTTCAAGCGTACGGTTCAGTAACATTTTGCACATTCGCAATGTTGTGCAACCGTCCCCTCTAGCTGAAAAACTGGGAGAATGCCGTTTCTAAAAAGGATGATGGCTTGGCTATAACTGGCTGGATTTCAAAACATTACTGATTCAGGAATGTGTCAATAATGAAGTAACCACAGCAGCTTACAGCCACTGGTAATCGGGATCCTTCTCTTTGTTTTCTAACATCTGGACCTTTTTGGCATAAATTGAAAAGAAAAGAGACTTGTCTCAGCTAGATTAAGATTTCCATGGAAGTTCCAGAGCTTAAAAACCATATGATGGTCCCCCAAATAAATAACAATGTATCTAAAATCGGAACAAACTATTAATCATTTGGAGATTATGGAAATTTTGCTGGGTTCGTACTAGGACTCATTTTCCACTCCAGTGCTGACTTCGTTGTAAATGATTTCTCTGCTGTGTGGCAGCAGTCCCCTAATGAGCACCGCACGGCACCCTAATGAGCACCGCGCAGTGCTGAGAGGGTTAGCTGTTCAAGCACGGATGCTACACTGATAGTCCTGTGTATATGATGTCACACACATCGTTTGGGGGCTTCTGAGGCTGCCAGGAGCTTCTCCCTCCCATAATCACCAGCCTTAACCCTTTTATCTGGCAGGGCATCTGACTGTTTCTGTATTGCTATCAGATTCCGTGGGATGTGGGAGAAAGAGAGCACAGGCCATCTTAGGTACTTACTAGTCAAAGGAGGAAAAAAATTACACATAAACCACCGTCTTTTGTTCGTTTGAGTAAGCTCTGTGCCCAACGTGGGGCCTGAACTCAGGACCCTGCGATCAGGAGTCACATGTGCTACCGACTGAGCCGGTCAGGCGCCCATCTTTTGTCTTATTTTCTAAGTTCTGTTAGTGCTTAACCAGATATTTAAGGTTATAACCAGAGGATGCTATGTTTGCTGCCTTTGTAGGTTGTGAAGGCTGCCAATATCATCTGCCTTTTGGCCTTGCCTTTCATAATCCCTTTCCTCTTCTCCCCAAATTCTGTTTTAGGTGTGAGCTGTTGAGTTTGGTTCACTACCACCACATCATCCTACTTTTTAAATTGGGCACTTGTAGAGATCCTTGAGTTTTGTTTTTTCTAATTTATAAATTTGAACAGTGCACAAAACCGTTCTGTGAGAAATGATCAGTAGAAGTTCCCAAAGGAGAGCTTTAGTTTAAAGGTAAATGGTTAAATAATTGGTCTGGTCCCACGATCTTGCAGCAACAATAAAAATTACATCTTAAGGACTTGGCATGAGTCTTTTGTTTCTTTCCTTTTTAAAGAACTGGCGAAGTCTAAGCTAAATTTTCATCAGCATTTCACCTGTAAGGGTGTGTCCTACAGAGGGAGACTTTTCCTTGTATAAATTGAATACCGTTAATGTGCTGCATAACGTTAATTCAGTTGTGACTAGGTAAATGGAAATGAGAGTGTTCTCACATACACAGATTTTTTTTCCCCCCTTCTAAGTTTTTACTTAAGTGATCTCATGACCCCGAAATCAGGAGTCGCGTGCTCTTCCAACTGAGCCAGCCAGGCACCCCACATACAGAAATTTTTAAACATGAGGTTTAGAAAATAAATTTCCAAAGAAACTCCTCGGTCTTATCCTCCTAATCTTTGGAGCAATACCGTATTTTTGGAGAGATGGATGAAAGCTGAACTGAGTAGGACCCAGGTGTAGTGTCAGCTTTCTCCTCTTAATTCTGTTACTAGAACGGGGGTGTCAGAGCTGGGAATAGGACAGTGACAGCAGTGGGCAGCTGCACATGTAATGACAGGAGCTTAAGAGGAATCCCTTAGCCGCCCTCCCCCACAGCCAAGTGTGTAGGGCAGCTGTGGCGGTGGAGAGAAGGGTAAGAGGTAATCAGAGGAAGGCTTTCATTTTTATTTATTTTAATGTTTGTTTATTTTGAGAGAGACACAGAGTGAGTGGGGGAGGGGCAGAGAGAAGGACACAGAATGCCAGGCAGGCTCTGCACGCGGTCGGTGCAGAGCCGGACTCAGGGCTCGATCCCACAAACTGAGATCATGACCTGAGCCAAAACCAAGCTTGGACGCCACCCAGGCGCCCCAAGAGGAAGGCTTTTTTTTTAAAGACGCAGGTTTGTTTTGAGATATATCATTTAAATGTCCAACACCTTAGCTCCCATACTTTCATAACCTGGATCTAGGAAACCGTGGTCTCTGGGGCCGGTACTTTAAGGATGTGGAAATAAACTTTCTTTTGCCTGAATTGTTCCAGTTCAGGACCCTTCAGTTGAATACAGCGCTCCTTTTGTAGCTAACAAGAACTGGCAAATGAGTATGTGTGTGCCCTGGTGGCCCAGCATGGATGGTAGCCTTGCAGGTAATCCCACGCCCCCTGCCGGTGCAGTTCTCCTGCTTGAGCTGGACAGGTTGGGTGGGATAGAAGCTATTGCCAAATGATGCCCCGCTCTTCACATACGACCTATATCTAGTCTTTGTAACTACATCTGTGTAATAGAAATAGACGTTAGACACTAAATTTTTTCTACTAAGTCGAAAATGACCCAGTCCAGAAGGGCAAGGAGAATTCATGGGATAGGCTCAGAAAAGAGCATCCTGAAGCAAGGACAAGCTAGTTGGGAACAAGTGGGTAGTAGAGAAGGAATATTCCTTTTTTTTAATTTTTATTTTTTAATTTTTTAAAATGTTTTAGAAAAGGTTTTAGTTTTAAGTAATCTCTACGCTCAGCGTGGGTGCTCAAACTTAACAACCCTCAGATCAAGAGTCACATGCTGCACCAACTGAGCTTGCCAGGTGCCCCTAATTTTTTTTTTTTTAAGTTTATTTATTTATTTTGAGAGAGAGAGAGAGGGTGGGTGGGGAGTGGGGGACAGAGCATCTGAAGCAGGCCCTGTGCTGACAGCAGAGAGCCCGATGCCGGGCTTGAACTCACAAACTCTGAAATGATGACCTGAACAAAAGTTCAGACGCTTAGCCGCCATCCAAGCGCCCCTAATTTGTTTTCTTTTGGGAAGGAATATGGTAGAGTATCTTGAATTTGGGGATGCTGTTAATGTCCTTTTTTTTTCTTTTTTTAATTTTTGAAAATTTAGTTATTTTGAGAGAGAGCGCGCGCGCAAGTTGGGGAGGGGCACCGACGGCTAGCACAGAGTCCAGTGCCAGGCTTGAACTCGTGAAACTGAGATCATGTCATGACCTGAGCCAAAATCTAGAGTTTGATGCATAACCAACTGAGCCACCCACCTACGGGCCCTGGGATGTTAATTTCTGAGGGAGTCTTTGGAGTCATCGTTGGGAGTGATGACTGATGACAAAAACGTCTGACCTTTATGATGCTAGAAAATTTGGGGGGAAAAGATAGGTATCCCCATAATTCCCCATGCAGGGGTATATGTCCATCATGTCTTTTTTTTCCTTGGGGTTTAGGCTTGCTTTTGTACCGTGCCTTCTCCCTTGACATTCATTATTTCAAGGAGTTGTTTTTTTTTTTTTTTTTCTGTTACTAGTATGTTCAATGGCTGAATAAGTCTGTGGATGGGTCATAATTTAATTATATTTTTATGTAACATCCATGCTCTTTGCAAATTTGTGGTAAAATTGCCATGAATATCTTTGTGGCTAAAGCTTTGACCACAGTTTATATATTAGGACCGAGACCCAAAAGTGGAATTTTTGAAAGCATAAAATTTTAAGCCTTTTGAAATCATCAGTAGTACTGCGTGTTCTTAAAAGTAGTGAAAAATGTAACTGAATAGGTAAACATATACATGGTTCAAAATTCAAGGATGCCCTGTTGCCTTTTTACTACATGAAGAAAAATAAACTGAAGACATCTGCTCTCAACAGATCTCCCTTTTGTTACTTTTTTCTGGTTGGAATGACTGCCTTTAAAAAGAAAACCCTGGGGGCACCTGACTGGCTCAGTCTGAAGAGCATGGGACTCTTGATCTCTAGGTTGTAAGTTCAAGCTCCACGTTGGGTGTAGAGATTATTCTAAAAAACGGACGTTAAAATAAAAAGAAGGGACACCTGGGTGGCTCAGTTGGTTAAGTGTCCGACCTTGGCTCAGGTCATGATCCTGTGGTTCATGGGTTCGAGCCCTGCATCAGATTCTGTGTCTCCTTCTCTCTCTGCCCCTCCCCCATTCGTGCTCTGTCTCTCTCTCTCAAAAATAAATAAACATTTTTAAAAAATAAAAAGAAAACGATATGAAAATTTTCAAAACATTTGTTGAGATGAATAGCAGAGTAAACCTCCCCATAACCTGCTTCACCAGGTGGCAGCATAGTAGTCAATCTTTTTATCTACGTACAAGCCTACTGGTTGGTCCCCTTGGGATTTACCATCTTGGAAGATGGCTTCTTACCGACCTAAAATTACCCCTTTTTTGCTGTAAATGGTCAAGTTAGCAGTAGGGTCTCCCTACATTTATTTAAATTTGGCACCCTGCAAAGTAGTTTCTTGCTTAAACCATTTAATCCAGATGGCGGCTGATTGTCACTTTTCCCTTGATTTTAAGGTGCTTCTCTTCAGTTGACATGCAGGTGATGTGTTATCTGTGGGGTAAGAGTGTGATCACTACAGGACTGGGATTCCTTTCTTGCTGCCTTTTTTCTTTAGGGTGGGGGAGGTAGATTCTTCTGACAGAAGAGCTAAAACCCAATGAACTTGCAGAGGATGATGCAAGTAAACACGTTTTGCTTTTGTTTCGCCTTGTTACTTGCCAGGCATTTTTAAAAAATCCTTTTTGCCTTAAGGTCAGTGTCCTGCTGAGTGTGGGGGTGCATGGGCGGGTAGATAGCATATGTAATAGCTGTCTGAGCCCAGACAGCCTGGCTTTGAATCCATGCTCAGAAGTATGGAGCGGACCAATCTAATGATGCTAGCAGTAATTTAGACGGATATGCTGCCGTTCTATTTATTTTTTGCCGTCTGAAGGTCCTGCAGTTAAAACTTGAGATTTTTGGGACAGGATCCGTTTATTGAGGAAAGGAAAATAATATGGTAAACTTCAAACAGGTATAGTAACGGCGTAATGGAGTAACAGGGCACTGAAGTCACACTGGACTTCAGTGGCTCTTTCCTAAAGAAGTGATGCTGGCATAGTGTCTTGGGGGACTGCAAGGGAGGGGGGAACATGTAGAGGAAGGACTGTCCTGGGAGAGGGAATAGCATGTGTAGGTTCAGAAGAGCAGAGTGTGGTGCGGGATTCATTGATTCACTGTTGGTTGCTGCAGTACTGTGCATTTGAGGGAATATTAGCAAAGGAGTCCAAAGAGGTAAGTAGGAACCAGTTTATTGAAGGGCCTTGTGGAGTTTGAGTTCTTTCTCTAAGCTCTGGAGAGTCATGGAAGGATTCTAGGCAGAGGAGGATCGTGATCTGATTTTTGGCCTGGAGAGATTTGGAAACTCAAGGACAGTGAGACAAAGGGAGGGAGACTAATTAGAGCATTGCAAGGGGTCTAGTTTGAAGGAGGAGAACCTGGACAAGGATAGTGAGGGTAGATCAGAGACAACTTGATGGTCAGAGATAGAATAAGAAAGAGGAAGAAGGAAAAATGATGGAGAAGAGGAATGCAGCTGTCCTGCAGAGTTTGGGGAAGCATTTAAGTGGAAGTAGATAAAAGATGATGGCTACAAGACAGTACATGAGGAGCACTTAGAGTAGTGCCTGGCACAGCATAAGTGTGTGTGTGTGTGTGTGTGTGTGTGTGTGTGTGTGTGTGTGTATTTTTAGATGTTAAATATTTTTATTTATTTTGAGAGAGAACGAGCAGGGGAGGGGCAGAGAGAGAGGGAGAGAGGATTCCAAGCAGGCTCTGCAGAGCTGGATGTGGGGCTCAATCCCACAAACTGAGATCATGACCTGAGCTGAAACCAAGAGCTGTACTCAACCTACCGAGCCACCCAGGTGCCCCAAGTAAACATATTTTTTTAGGACCAACTAAAGACTACGTTCTGGTCCAAGAGCTGGAGAATATGTGTCCCATTCCCCCCCTAGAACTGCCATTCTAGTGGGGGTCACTGTATATCCATGGTGGTTAACACCAGGCGTAGTAAGGTCACCTAGGGAAAGCAGAGAGTTGGAGTCAAAACATGTAACCCTGGGGAATAGCACTTCTATAGTTACCAGAATGAGGAAGCCGAGTTGGTAGTGATGAAGGCAGAAAACCAGGAAAGAATGCTAACGAAGGGAAGAGCGTGTCAAGAAAGGGGGAGTGGTCGGCAGTGTTGGGTTCCTTTACGAATAAAAATTTAAGTTGGCTTAAGGGAACATTGGTTAGGGATATGAAATGGGAAGGGGGGCGCCTGGGTGGCGCAGTCGGTTAAGCGTCCGACTTCAGCCAGGTCACGATCTCGCGGTCCGTGAGTTCGAGCCCCGCGTCAGGCTCTGGGCTGATGGCTCGGAGCCTGGAGCCTGTTTCCGATTCTGTGTCTCCCTCTCTCTCTGCCCCTCCCCCGTTCATGCTCTGTCTCTCTCTGTCCCAAAAATAAATAAAAAACGTTGAAAAAAAAATTAAAAAAAAAAAAAAAGAAACGGGAAGGATAGTTAATGGCATTTTACTAGATGGGTACAGGGGTGGAGAGGTGGGGAGTAAACGAAAGGAGGAAATGCTAGGAAGTATAGGCTTACTTTCTTTTTTTTATTAAAAATTTTTTTTACATTTATTTATTTTTTAAGAGATAGAGCACAAGTCAGGGAGGAGCAGAGAGAATGAGACACAGAATCTGAAGCAGTCTCCAGGCTATGAGCAGTCAGCACAACCCCAACGCGGCTCAAACTCACAAACCGTGAGATCGTGACCTGAGCCGAAGTCGGACGCTTAACCGACTGAGCCACCCAGGCGCCCCTAGACTGAACTCGCAGAAGCTTGATTTTGTAGGAAATAAAGAGATGGAAAAAAAATGAGATTAAAAGGCATCACTTATTTTCACCCTAAACTTGGGTTATATGTTAACGGGAAAGAGCAGGAGAGGAGGAGGGAACATACAGGGGAGAGAATGACTGACCACTGGGCACATAGAGGGAAGAAACACTTAGTTGGCGCATAGGGAGGAGGCAACGATAGGAGAAGTTGTTTGCCAAGAAAAGGCTTTGGAATCTGCTTACCTAGTGGTCGCTTTCCTCTACAAAGAGGCAGTGGTAAGCAAGGATCGCTAGGCAGTGAGTGCAGAGGGTCAGAAAAACCCTAATGCGCAGCGGCTGGTCTTCTCTTGGTGTCTCTCTCGGTCTCCCTCCCTGTCTTTACTCGCTTCAGTTTTGGGTGGAAGAATAAAAAAGGCTGAGTGATTGGACTGATTGCGCATTTGAATGCTTTAGAGCTCGTGGAACAGAAGGACAAGGCACAGGAAAGTGTATATTTAAACAAAAACAATGGAATTGGTGAATCTTAGAAGAAAGGAGTAAAGTCTGAAGGGGAAGAGAAAGGATGGGATTCAAGAGCACAGTGGGAGTGCCAGTAGGTGGGAGTGAGGACTGGTATTACTGGAGGTTGTAAGAGTTTGATTTTAAAAGTGAGTGATTTCTCTGGGGGTCGCCTGGGTGGCTCAGTCAGTTAAACATCTGACTCTTGGTTTCAGCTCAGGTCATGATCTCATGGTTTGTGAGTTCGAGCTCCACATCAGGCTCTGCATTGGTATTATGGAACCTGCTTGGAATTTTCTCTCTCCCTCTCTCTTTGCCCCTCCCTGGCTTGCACTGTCTCTCTCAAAACAAGTAAAATAAACTTAAAAAAAAAAAAGCAAGTGATTCTGGAGCGCCTGGGTGGCTCAGTCAGTTAAGTGTCCCACTCTTGATTTCGGCTCAGGTCATGATCTCATGGTTCATGGGATTGAGCCCTGCATCAGGCCCCATGCTGACAGCATGGAGCCTGCTTGGTATTCTGGCTCTCCCTCTCCCACTTGTGCTCTTTTTCCTCTCTCAAAATAAATAAGCAAACTTGTAAAAACTTAAAAAATAAAGTGAGTGATTCTGAACAAAGAGGTCAAGGGTGTAGCTTGGGTGAGAAGTTGTCAAATTTGATGAGATAGCTGAACTATTGTTCATAATGGATTTGGGGGAATAGCCTTGGATAATGGAGGTGGAACAAGAGATATGGACGTAGGTGAACAATCCCAACGAAAGTGAACGTGACGTTGATTCTGGGAGAAGTTGTAGAAGCAAAGAAAAGGCCTAAAAGTGGAACTTATTGTAAAAGAAAGTCAGTATGGGTTTGTAGAAGAAGCTGTTTAATTTTTAACTAATTTTGATTGAATTACTTTTTAGAATAGGGTTATTTGACTACCAGCCAAGGGAACACTGGAATATGTATACCTGAATTTTTTCAAGACATTCAGGTCAGGTGTTTTTCCTCCTATGTGGGGTTACACAGCAAAGTTTTGACAAATGTCCTAGTTGTTAGAAAGTGAGATCAGACTGGAGCAGTGGGTGGAATCTAGGGTAATGAAATGGCCTTATTTTTTTTGCTTAAAGTCTTGTATTTTGGCCCCCAAATTCAGCTTTTCATTATTCCATGTGGTGCAGATGGCACTTAACAATCGCACCTGTTGGGGGCAAAGAGACCTAGGGTGTTGATTGAGATCGCAGTAGGAATTCAGTCTGATTGATTTTCAGAAGTTAATTTAAGCAGAATTTAACACTGCAAGATAATATTAAAACAAGTATATAAGTGAGTTTTTGTTGATACCAGATTACCCCAAACAAAGATTTCTTATTTCTCATGATTCTTTTGTTTGGCCAAGTATTTTTGGTTTAGGCCAGCCTCAGTTTGGCCAGATGAAACTACAGTGGCCGTGGAAGTTTCCTAGCAGCAAGCCCTTCCTGACTCTCGAGCACTTTTCAGGCCTTTGCTTGCCTTATTATACTCGATAATATTCCACTAGTTAATGTAAGTCACATGACCGAGTGCAGCCTATGGGGTGGAGAACTGTATTCCATTTCTTCATAGGAGGAGCTACAAAATGATAGTGAAAAGGAAGATGTGTACAGGGTTGGGAAGAAATATTATTGCCACTTTTGCAAACAGTCTGGGCTTGATACATCATGTGTAAATTCATGTCACTTACACATTCAGAAGTGACTGTTAGGTAACATGGTGATTCATTGGTGAGTGCAAGGTGGTACCTGCCCCTTAAGGACTTCAGTCTTCTTGGGGAAAGGAAAGGTATACAGTTAACGGTACAAAGCGTTAGGAATCGGCAGCATGTTGGGGCGCCTGGGTGGCTCAGTCGATTAAGTGTCTGGCTCTTGATTTCCACTCGGGTCATGATCTCACAGCTCATGAGTTTGAGCCCCGTGTTGGACTCTGCACTGGCAGCACGGAGCCTGCTTGGAATTCTCTGTCTTCCTCTCTCTGTTCCCCTGCCCTCCCCCACCCCCTGCCCTCAAAAATAAATAAATAAATAAATAAAAATTTACCAAAAAAACAAAAAAAACCAAAAAAAACCCAGTATAAAAGGTGGAAGGTAAAAGTTACACAGAGTAAGCAGTGATTAGAGCTGCCTGAGAATTTTTCAAGAAGCGTATGTAGTATTTGAATTAGGACCTGCTGGATATATAATTTTTCTTTATGGGTTCTGGAAGTGTGTTTAGGTGGTTGGAAAAGCATGAGAGCACAGAAGTGTGTGGTATGAGGAAGAATGTGAATATCATGACCCGAGTGTCGGTAACTTGGTGCAGGGTTTTTCTACATCGATATTTGGACCGTATTATTCTTCGCTCCTGTAGGATGGCTGTCCTGAATATTGTGTGGCAATAGCATCTCTGGCCTTTGCCCGATAGGTAATATCTCAGTAGAGTGGTTTTCAAGAAACTGCTGTGCTGTACCATAGTTTATACAGCACTTTCATACACGCCAGTTTGTTTCATTTTCAGCTGGGGGAGTTCCCCCTTTCCCACCAAAACACAGATCTGTCGTAAAAGCAGCAGTTATAAATATTAGCTCATTTGTTTGCTGAAGCTTGCAGTCTTGTATTCTAAGTAGCAGGCTGAAGGGCAGTGACCAGGGAGCCTCTTTGGGGGAAGAGAGTCGGGATGGGCAGGGGAATTGTATCCAGATCATAGAAAATAGTAAGCAGGCGAGATCCAGAGATAGGAGGGCTCTCTTCACCTGTATGAGGAATTGATTCTGGCCCCAAAAGATAAAATTCTTAAGGCTAGCCCGTGGCAGTTGTAGGGAGATGAACTAGGTTTTAACATGAAGTGAATCTCTAAAGGTGGGTTTAGGCTGAGTTCTCCCGGAAAGCATGCAGGTAGAGGGTAGAAGACATTCACTCGGTCTGTAAGAGGGAAGGGAGCTCTGGTTTGCTATTCGTGTGGATTGTCTGTATTTCGGGAAGTTAAGTAATCTTAGTGTGTTTCTCTCCTTGGCATTTCCCTCGCCTAATGGCGGGATTGGATGCTTATTATCATAATGGAAAGATAACCTGTGGTAGGGAATGTAAATTTCTTAGCCCTTTTCAGGTTTATGTAAGTATGCGTGAGCAATAAACATAACACAGTACTCTTGTTCTCATTTTGAGGAGAATTAAAAACACAAGGTTTGTGCTCTGTTATAGTTACTTTCCTTTGTATAAGCCCATGTATTATGAAGCACGAAGTATCTGGAATTCTGAACTCCTCAAACATGTGAGTTAATGTTTAATTGCTGGTATGTGTGAAAGTGCTGTGTAGACTATGATACAGTGCAGCGGTTTTATTTTTATAGCTTTATTGAGGTAAAATCCACCTACCAGTCACCCATTGAAAATGTACAATTCAGTGATTTTTTTTTTTTTTTTTTTTTTTAATGTTTAATTTTGAGAGAGAGAGCAAGAGCACGAGCAGGGGAGAGCAGAGAGAGAGGAGACACAGAATCCGAAGCAGGCTCCAGGCTCCGAGCTGTCAGCACAGAGCCCAACTTGGGGCTCGAACTCAGGAACCACGAGATCATGACCTGAGCCGAAGGCGGACGCTTAACTGACTGAGCCACCCAGACACCTCTCAGTGGCTTTTAGCATGTTCAGGGTTGTGTAACTGGCACCAGTGTCTGAGTCCTGGAATAAATATTGTCATTCCCCGCAAAGAAACCCTGTACCCATTGGGAGTCACTGCCTACTCCCCTGCCCCCAAAACCCCCGAGCCCTAAGCTACCCAGCAGTCTGTGTTTCTAGAGATTCGCCTGTTTGGGACATTTCCTAAAACTGGAAACCTACAGTATGTGGTGTTTTGTGAGGGGCTTCTTTCGTTCGGCATCGCATTTCCAGTGTCCCCCATGTTGTAGCCTGTGTCCCTCCTCTGTCGTTTGGATAATACTGCATTTAATTTTGTCTGCTCACCAGCTGACAATGAGATTGTTTCCACTTTGGGGCTGTTTTGACTAGTGCTGCTGTGAACATTTGTTTACAAGTTTTTGTGTGGACGTTATGTTGTCGGTACTCTCCTCTGTACTTACCAAAGGGTGGAATTGCTGAGTCACGTGGTAACTCCACATTTTGAGGAACGTTGTGCCGCAGTTCTTAACCCGGAGAAACACAAGTATGGATTCCACACACTACTGAGTCTTCAAGGGTTAGGGCTGCGGAGGGAGATACCTTAAAAAAGCTTCCCCTTCCTTGGTTAAGAACTAGGCCTATAGTGGAAGGCATATAGGATTTTGAGCCATTAGGTATGGGTTCCATTCTGGGGCCCTGAGCCTTAATGTTCCTAACTTTAAAATGGGAATAACAGTACTAAATCATAAAGCGTTATCTGGAGGACCAAAATAGAAGTTACAATTTGGTAAAGAACCCATTTCTGATATGACGAAAGTTACTTAGAAAGATACGGAATAGATGGATACTTTCTCAACATGGTAGAGAAATCTCTTTTAAAGCGAAAGTGAGTATTTAAGAATGAAACACTGGAAGTATTCCATTAAATTCACAACCAAACAAAGATGCCCATGATCAGCGATAGTAACATTGCCCTTGTGCATGCAGGAAGATGTGATTACAAGTATAGGAAGTATAACTACGGGAAAGAGAGTGACACTTGGAAACCAGAAGATTATGTAGGGAATAGGGGCACCTGGGTGGTTCAGTCAGTTAAGCGTCTGACTTCAGCTCAGGTCATGATCTCATGGTTCGTGAGTTCAAGCCCCGCATCGGGCTCTGTACTGACAGCTCGGAGCCTGGAGCCTGCTTCGGATTCTGTGTCTCCCTCTCTCTCTCTCTCTCTCTCTCTCTCAAAAATAAAATAAACATTAAAATATTTTTTTAAAAATTCAGAAAAGTGTTGGATTTAACAAAGATTATGTAGGGAATAAAATGGGAAAATATACGAAATAATAATTGGTTTAATGACAGGGCTGAAATCTATGGTATATATACTATATACTGGTCCTAATCTGTATAAAGATACAGTGGAAGATTTTTATACAACTAAAATGAATGGAAAAAAGTTGTTCTTGGTAGGGGTGGGGTAGTGAGCACTAACCAGCAGATATACAATCATTTATATCAATAAACTAGTTTATATAAAATTACTGGCTTCAGCTTTTTTTTTTTTTTAAACTCGTTTTTCAGAATTGGCTTTAAACTTTAATTGTAGATCTGATTAACAGGGTAAATTGTGGAGCGGGTTTGTTTGGGTATACCGTAATGGGTCAAAATTCAACCTTCTCAATCTTGACTGCCTCCCAGCCACTCTGTTTTCAGACCTTTCTAGAAAGTACACTGAGAATACACAGATACTTTTTTTTTTTTTTAATTTTTGAGAGAGAAAGGGAGGAAACACAGAATCTGAAGTGGGCTCCAGGCTCTGAGCTGTTAGTATAGAGCCCGATGTGGGGCACGAACTCCTGAACCTCGAGATCATGACCTGAGCCGAAGTGGGCCGCTTAACCAACCGAGCCACCCAGGCACCCCTACACAAATACTTTCTGATTGGCTGTCTTAATTCCACTGTATGGATGTGTCCTAATCTAATAACTAGTCTCTTACCGAAGACCATTTAGGTGGCTCCAGACTTCAGCTGTTAGCAATAACGCAGTGAATCCCTTTCAAGAAAGGGAATTGCAGAGGGTCGCCTGGCTGGTTCAGTCGGTAGAGCACGCAACTCTTGATTTTGGGGTTGTGAGCTTACTTTGAAAAGAGGGGTGGGGGCTGCAGAGTCAAAAGTTGTTGAGCAGTTGTAATTTTGATAGTCCTTCCCAGATTGCCCTCCGATAAAGGTTTTGCCAGTTTATAGTTTCCCACTGTAAGCGAGTGCTTTACCCATGCCATCACCTTCATAAGTCGTCTGACTTGAGATATTGCCCGTCTGATCAGAGAAAAAACGAACATTTGTGATGGATGAGGTTTGGGTGCTCTGCTTGTGTTTCCCTTTCTTTCAACTGTCCATTCCTTTTACTCCTTTTGCTGTTGCTGGTTGGTCTGAAATTCATTTTTAGGTCTGTATTAGAGAAATCAGCCCTTTCTCTGTGATGTGTCAGCAACGTTTATATCGTCAAAGAACACAGGGCTTGAAGCCACAGGGCCCACGTTTATGTCCCGTCTCTGCTGTGTGTTTGTGGTGTGCTTTGGGGGAAAAATCATTTCGTATCTCTGCCTCACACCCGTGAAGTAAGTGTGATGTCCGCCTCTGTAGAGTGGTTGTGAAAAAAAACTCAGGACTTGGTGGCTGTCAGAAAAGCCCCGGTGCTTGGCCAGCTCTCCTGTCACCTGTGAGACCTTGCAGTTGGCCCTGATGAATATGAAGTTACATGACTGTTGTAGGATTGTTTTTTTTTTTTAAAGCCCAGCTGATGTTATTTTCTAATTAAAATTTCCTCTAAACTGCCCAGGTAGCGTGCTACTCTCAGAAGATCCACCTGTGTGGCTGGTGACGTAAAGTGAATAAGTGTGTGCCCCCTCCAGGATGTCTGTTTTGTCTTCGCAGAGTGGTGGCGTGGGACACGTGCTAGATAGATGCTCAACAAATGTCTGGTGGATTATCTGATGCATGGCTTTCAGTACATTTTCCTTGTCATCAGACCTTACAGGACACGTTCTATCAAGTTTTCCAGAATGAGTGTACTACAGTTGTGCTCAGGGCTGTTGATTTATTACGGTGAAGCCATACTGAGCGAAATCAGCAAAGCAAAAAGGTGCCTCGGGCAAAGAGTAAACCAGGCCCAAGCGAGAATCCTCTCCCCCAGGGGACTCCTGCTAGGGACTCCTACGTAGGGTGTGTGTGTGAAATGGTGTCTGCCAAGGAGTTTCATAAGAGATTTAGTGACCACGGGTTTTACTGGGACTATTCACATAGTACTTCCTGCCTAGCACATACCAAAAATGAAGACTCCTAGAAGGAAAACAGGTGTTTACCATGAACCACATTGTTTGCGCAAACAGTTTAGGGACAGGGAGCCATTCTTATCTGGGAATGATGGGAACCCTTCCAAAATTCAAGTTCTCAGATGCCAGCCAGGGGTCAGCTTTGCCAGCAGACCTTTCTAAAGATAGCAGTCTCCAGTTAACTCTTCCACGCAGACTATAATTCAAGTTTTTCAAGTTTAAAGGCGTTTTACTCAGGCGAGACATAGCTTCAGGTTATTTTGTAAAGTTTTTGTAGTTATTTAGTAGACTGGTCATCTCTAGAATACAGGATTAGTTCTGTATTCAAGCAGAACACTTGAAAGTGTTTCTTTCCAATGGTTTATTCTTCTGTCTGTACAACATATAGATACTGTGTCCGTTACATGGACGCTGATGCCCGTCCTGCACGTTGTCACCTTGTTTTTTTCTGTTTTTGGCATAGGATGTTCCTATACAGCAGTCACTGTGTTTATCTTTTTCATTTCTTCTTGGCCCTTCTGGGTGGTTAGTACTCCACACCTGAGGGCCCTAAAAAATGGAAGACGGGGCCAAATGTTATACCTAGTGTCTGCTAGCCCTCTTTTTTCTTTCTACTTTTCTTTAATAGACTTTTTCTTTTTCTTTTTTTTTTTTTTTAAGAGCAGTTTCCGGTTCACAGCGAAATTGAGTGGAAAGCACAGAGTTCCCATGTGCCCCCTACCTGCCCTGCCACCGCCTGCCTGCACAGTGTCCTGTGCTGTCAGTGTCTTTTGACTGGTCTGTTAGAGTCAGTGGGCCTAGACCTACCGTCCATGGTTTGTTTACATTAGGGTTTATTCTCGGTGATGCATGTTCTATGGATTTTGACGAGTGTGTAATGACATGTACTCGCCATTAGGGTATCCTACAGAATAGTTTCATGCCCTAAACATCCTTTTTTCCACCTGTTCATCCCTTCTGTCTTATTTTTTGGGGATGTGAACTCAGTTCTTTCTGGAGATTTTCAGCTTTCTTAAATCAAGATGTCTTGTGGTCACCACCATAACTGTTGTTTTTTTGTTTTTTTTCATTTTTTTTTTTTAATGTTTATTTATTTTTGAGACAGAGAGACAGAGCATGAATGGGGGAGGGGCAGAGAGAGAGGGAGACACAGAATCGGAAGCAGGCTCCAGGCTCTGAGCCATCAGCCCAGAGCCTGACGCGGGGCTCGAACTCACGAACTGTGAGATCGTGACCTGAGCTGAACTCGGACGCTCAACCGACTGAGCCACCCAGGCGCCCCGCATAACTGTTGTTTTGTAACTTCTTTGTAAGCTTCTGCAAGATAGGAATAGATATTATTTATTTATATATTTTTTAATGTTTATTTGTCCATTTTTTGAGAGCACAAGCAGGGGAGAGGCAGCGAGAGAGGGAGACAGACACAGAATCCAAAGCAGGCTCCAGGCTCTGAGGTATCAGCACAGAGCCTGATCTAGGGCTCGAACCCACAAACCATGAGATCATGACCTGAGTGGAAGCCAGACACTCAACCAACTGAGCCACCCAGGTGCCCCAATAGAAATAGATTTTAAATAAAGTAAGCCTGATTCAAGTTTTTTCTTATTTAAGAAGATTAAACATTTGAAGTTGTGTTCATTACAATTTAAGGTCCTTGATAGAGAAGTTGAGGAAATTGTAAATGACTCAGTGCTCTGAATCTTGGGGTCAGAAAGTCCTCTAAATAGCTTTCCAAGAATCTTGAGGGTTGCTGATCTTTGGTTGAAAAGTCTCTGCATCAACTCTTAGGGGAGAACAGTTGACACTAATTAATATCTGATTCCTTAGCAGCTGGGATTTGGGGAGTTCTAGTTCTTAACCTGTCTGAGAATACCAGATTTTCTGGGTCTTTTTACTCCTCTGTTTATCTTGAACTCACCGAAAGAAATTTGAACTTGGACTAGTATCCTAGGAGTTGAAAAGACAGAAAGTTTCATTTTGTTTTTAAGCGGAACATGTGACACGCCAGAGAATACAGACTTTCTACATTTTCCAGCAGCCGTGACAGTATATTTTGGGGACCATATTTAAATGTGTTGCATTCGTAGAAACAATTCAGTGACTGTTTTTGAAAAATAAGTCTCTCCCTTCCCAGATGATACATCTCTCTTATCTTCCCACATCGAACACTCTCCTTCTATCTTGGTTAAACCTTTTTTTGGACACTATGAGAATAATTTTTTTTCTCCCCTTTTCAAAAGTTCTCTTGACTCTTAAAACTAGCCTGTTTGGGATCTCTTGTTTGAACGTAAAAATCACAGGTTAATTCTCACACAAGTCATTTTGATCTTAAGGAGTTTTTGAAGTGCTTGTTTAAGGCTCCTAGAGGAACCTCATCTTTCCTTTGAGCGGACTTTTTAAGAGTTCAAGGTTTTTCCCTCTAACTTAGTTCTTCAGTGGCAGAGAACATCTGGGTATGTTCCAAATGTGGTCGAGTTACTATATCTAAGGGCGATACTGCCGTTTCATAATCTCCGTGTGCCCGTCTGGGGCAACCGTGCCGTCTTGACATAAGCACATTGCTGCCCGTGGGCTCTGCAGCCCTACTGCATTTGCAGCAGGAGACCTGACAGTATAGGGTACTGGTGAGGTCATTTGAGCTTTAAATAGTTGCCGGCTCTGGAAATAAGGACAGCATGATTTAGGGGAAAGGCCAGAACTGGATCTCAATGGCCTTAGGCACTCTGGCTTCTTTTTGCATCGGAGACAGTTATCAGGTTGCACTAGAGGCGAGTGTCCAGTGAATATAGGCTGGAGTCCTATGGTTTGCGTGCCTGAGGCTTACGGAGGCCTCTGCCTGTTTGAAAGCCAGTCTGGGGAGGTTTTTGTTTTTGTTTTTTTTTCAGGCTATATGATGTTGAAGTTTCTGGAAAGGAAGTGATGTAAGGTAGCTAAAGAAATTTCAGCTTTGAACAGAGAACAGGATGAAATGGAGAAGCGATACTTGATAGAGGGATGTAAGCTAGCAGATTGTTATGTAAGAAATTTAGAGGCTTCTTATGCTGAGAATTAAAATGGAAAACTATTCAAGGCATTCTCAAAAGTAATTGCTCACCTCTTTGTCACTTTATTGAGTCAAGAGCACTTTACCGTTCATCTGATAGGCTTTTTTAATTTTGAAAAAAATTAAAAAAAATTTTTTAATGTTTTATTTATTTTGAGAGAGAGGTGGGGTAGAGTGAATCCCAAGCCGTCTCCATGCTGCCAGCACAGAGCCTGACACAGGGCTCGAGGCAGTGACCCGTGAGAGCATGACCTGAGTGGAAACCAAGTCAGACACTCAACTGACCGAGCCACCCAGTCGCCCCTCATCTGATACACTCTTAATAGTAATTTTATGAAAGAGGCAGAACTCTCATTTTAACGGATAAGAAAATGAGATGCCCAGGAGGATGAAATGCTTGCACCCAAGGTCACTTAGTAAAATGGTGGGCCTGGGAAAACCCCAATCTTCTGGGTTATCTGAATATGCCTCAAATCATCAGGAGTGACAGTGTGGTCTGTGGGCTGAGAATAGTGTCTCCAGAGCCTAGAACATATAAAGAATTGGACGGGAGACGATACAAGCCACCTTATTCTGGAGAAGTGGAGTTTCCACAGGGCCACAGGGGTCAGAGGTCATGGAACAGAAAGCACCTGTGTCCTGATTTCCTTCTGCACAAAAACCCTGTCTCCTCACTCTGTCTCATGTAGGCCATGTCTGGGGAAGGTCCTGTTCTCCAGCATTATAATGGGGAACCAGTAATGCATAGCAAAAGGGTAACATAAGAAAAGCGGCTGATGAGTTTAAGAAATACTTGCAGATAGGTCATTTGCCGGATATTGTGGGAATTAGCGAGCAAAGCGTGATTAATTCTTTCAAAGAATGAATTGCTTGCCGTAAATTAATATGCATGATTTGGTTTGTGTTCTGATTTAATTATCTCCTCAGAGATACTGTTTAATTTATACAACCAGTTGCACTAAGCATAACCCTCCCCACCTCCCCAGTTTATAAAAGTGCCATACAGACCGAATGTGAATGATTCACACGTACGAAAAAGTCTCTTGGTATCCCAACTCCTCAAAATAGTTTTGGTATATCATTTTGGATTATGTCCTCCCCCCACTCCTCACATCTATAAGTAATATAACACTATGTAGAGTGGCCAGTTTTTTGTTTTTTTTTTTTAAATTTTTTTTTTTTAGCGTTTATTTATTTTTGAGACGGAGAGAGACAGAGCATGAACGAGGGAGGGTCAGAGAGAGAGGGAGACACAGAATCTGAAACAGGCTCCAGGCTCTGAGCCGTCAGCCCAGAGCCCGACGCGGGGCTCGAACTCACGGACCGGACCGCGAGATCATGACCTGAGCCGAAGTCGGACGCTTAACTGACTGAGCCACCCAGGTGCCCCTAGAGTGGCCAGTTTTAACTGGGGTTGGAGGGAGAGACGGGGAAGGTTTCAGAGAGGATACGAATAGAGGATATTAACTTTTTTTAATGTTTATTTGTGAGAAAGAGAGCTCAAGCTGGGGAGGGGCAGAGAGAAGAGGGAGACACAGAATCCGAAGCAGGCTCCAGGTTCCAAGCTGTCCGCACAGAGCCCAATGTGGGACTCAGACTCACAAACTGTGAGATCGTGACCCGAGCCGAAGTCGGATGCTTAACCAACTGAGCCACCCAGGCGCCCCTTAACTTGGATTCTTGACACTTGTATAGTATTTCAGGGAGGGAAGAACAAAGGGCAGAAGTGCGAAGTTTTTGTTTTGTTTAGTTGCAATTAAGGTGTCATGACTGGAGCCACAGGTAGGAGAGGACGGGACAAGGTCCTCTGTAAGACTTTATGAAATACTGAATGAATCGTGGTTCCTGATGTTGTGGCTTAGCCATTGACTTAGTATAACTACCAGTGTAGATAGGATAGCCAGACAAATAAAAAATGTGCCTTTGGATAGGAATAAAAAGCCCTATCCTTGTAAAATTTTCTATTTCACATGTTGTCAGACAGCGGTGTCTGGCTCTGATATGACAGACATCAGGTAATATAAATTAAGTCAGTGCAGTGTTACTGACTTTTTTATTCTAAGCAGTTGTGTGCTAGTCCTAAAAATACAGATCATTGGTGGGACATTGCTTTACCTTCCTCAGGGTGATTAATCTTTGGGGTGATGAAGATCGAAACTTGTCGAAATGCCCACATGGAAAGAAGCATTAATTCCTATTGGCCACCTCAGCTTAGAAATACCTTGCTCATCTCTCCATTCTTTTGTGTTGCTCGTAGCATTAGGCCGAACACAGCAACAGGTCCGTGTTCTCCCAGTTGCTGACGTATCTCCGTGGCCAGACTCAGTCCCTTGCCCCCGGTGGTTTTGATTTCCCTTCTGAGATTTGTAATTCATACGGTCTTAACACAAGAGCAGAAAAGCCTTCTCATTTCTCAAATGTCAACTTGAAGTTGACTCACAATATTCTCCCTGAAGAGGGACGGAACTGAGTAGACAGGACGAGGTTAGAAGGAAAGGGTCAGTCTGATTTCCTAAAAAACTGTTGAGGTAGGTTGGCCACCTGTGCTTAACGACCCCCGGGATTTGGTAGGTAGGTATGTAATGTTACAGGAGAGATCTGTTGACCTTTTGCCACGTAGATCAAATTTTGGTTTGTCCTCTAGGAGCTCGACTTTGATCGTTCTTCGGAACAGCTATGTGCTAAGCATGTGTCCTTTCCCGGGGAGGAAGCAGGGGTTCAGGCACCACTGATGAGCAGCAGTGTTTTCCTTCTTTGTTGTTCGGTCCGCCTCCATCCCCTTCCGTACACCCACACGGCCTCAGTTCTCGGCTGTTAATCACTTTAATCAGCCGACGAGTCTGTTTGTGTTTTAGTGGCACAGAGATAGGATTAATCCACTGCCGTCATCTGGACCATAACGACTCCTCGTTCTCTCCTCCTAACAGGTGACAGAGCTGAACGAGCCACTGTCCAACGAAGAAAGAAACCTCCTGTCCGTGGCCTACAAGAACGTAGTCGGGGCCCGCCGCTCTTCCTGGAGGGTCATTAGTAGCATTGAGCAGAAGACCTCTGCAGATGGCAATGAGAAGAAGATAGAGATGGTCCGTGCTTACCGCGAAAAGATCGAGAAGGAGTTGGAAGCGGTGTGTCAGGACGTGCTGAGCCTGCTGGATAACTACCTGATCAAGAATTGCAGCGAGACCCAGTACGAGAGCAAAGTGTTCTACCTGAAGATGAAAGGGGACTATTACCGCTACCTGGCTGAAGTGGCCACTGGAGAGAAGAGGGCGACTGTCGTGGAGTCCTCTGAGAAGGCCTACAGCGAGGCCCACGAGATCAGCAAGGAGCACATGCAGCCTACTCACCCCATCCGATTAGGCCTGGCTCTTAACTACTCCGTTTTCTACTACGAGATCCAGAATGCGCCGGAGCAGGCGTGCCACTTGGCCAAGACCGCTTTCGACGACGCCATCGCCGAGCTCGACACTCTGAACGAGGACTCCTACAAGGACTCCACTCTCATCATGCAGCTGCTCCGCGACAACCTAACGCTCTGGACGAGCGACCAGCAAGACGACGACGGCGGAGAAGGCAACAACTAAGGCCCCCAGGTGGACTGGCAGCGCACGCTGATGCTCCTACCGCAGTCTTTATTTTTTTCCCATGAGTGGGGGGTCGGGTGGGGGAGGGGAAGGGAGGGACGACCTTCCCAGGGAGAAGCCCACGACCTGTCCTGTCTTTGATCGCCTCTTTGACGTTTTTGCCAAAACACCACTAGTGGAAAGTCAGGTTAGCTGTGCTGGTATTGGAATAGCAGCCTCACACTGGCATACGGACTGTTCTGGAGATGAATGCAGGTGGAGCTGTCTGTCTTGAGTCTAACTTCTTGCCAGAGTAGGGTTTGGAGTCCAAAAGAAAACTGAAAAATGGAATGGCCCTCATTCAGGAAGTTCTGTGGTTCCAGTAAGGATTTGTATGTACATACGCTCTTAATCTTAAGTTCTGGGTACTTCCTAGCTCATCTGTTTTTAGCCGTGCGTTTTTGTTTTGTTCCGTTGTGTTTTTTTTTCAGGGTGCACTCGACCAGCCAGGGAATAGTTTAAATCCCAAACTGACAGACTTGGGACAGAAGGTATATTTATCCTTGTGGTTTTAGGCCTTGCCAGTTTTCTGAAGTCTCCGATTAGTCGACAGTATTAACACTAAATTGCAGTTTACAGTATTTCTACATGACAGCCATATGTAACATCAAGCCATCGAGTGTGCGTTTTTCTTTGCTGGTTCTTTTGGCTTTCCGTCCTTAGTCAGCCTTTACCCGGGTTGGTGTTGCTGTTCCCTGTCTCCTAGGCCAAAAAGGCTTGCCTGAGGAGAACCCGAGCTACTTTAGGTTTTGGTTAATAGGTGCTTGGCAGGTGGCTGTGGGATTTTTGTCTTTCTTTCCTCTTAACTTCAATCCGCCACAAAAATGGATTACTCGCTTTAATAGAAACGTTACACACCACAAAAATAGAGAAAATTCAGGTCTGTATGTCATTTATTGTGTTGATATTTTCAGAGAACTCCTGATTTTTAAGCTGCCACAGCTCCTTCCTCAGGGATCATGCTGCCATTTCACTCTTCACTTGAGTGCTCCCCACTGTACCTTCTGCTGGCGGCGCCCAGGGGGTGGAGACGCTGTGGGGCTGCAAAGGCTGGGCCGTCCTCCTGAGAAAGTCTGCGGTGCAGTGTGTGAAAATTCAGGTGCTAGAAGCTTACTGGTAGAAAAATCCAGAAGGAAGAGCTCTTCTAGTCATACACATTCTGTCCAATGGCGGGAGCCTCCGTAAGCATGTCAGTCTTTTCCTCCCCGAAAACACTCCTTCCCTGAGTAATTGTTGTAGGAAGATGAACTAAAATCATCCTCGGATAATAAATAACTCCTACTTGACCAAAACTTTTTCTATATATCTATATTTTTTTCTTTTTAACGAAAGCATCGAAGCTGGAGAGTCCTTTTCTCTCGCGCGTGGTCGACGCATGATTTGGAATTGAAGGGAAACGACCTTGCTGTTTTCCACAAATTTGTTCTCAGTTAGCCTTCGGTCCTTCATTTCTCATTTTGGAAAAAATCTTTCTGAAAACGCGAACCGTTGAGTATGTGTTCAGTCTTTTTTAGAAGATCAGTAACCGTGTGAACTCCCGAGACAGGTAATGACGCCAGACTTGTTTTGTCTGTTTCTTTTGTTTTATTTAGTCAAGGAGAGGTATGAGTAATAATTGAGGAAACACTGACCGTTGCTTTTGCTGTTACCAAAATTGAACTTACGGTTAGGAAATGGATACGTGTGACAGGATCCAGGTGACCGTGAAGACCAGAAGTACGACGAATTGATGCTCTGTGGCATCGCACAGTTTATACAGCGTGACTTTCCTTAGAAGGTTCCCTCCATACGCTAGAGCAGAAGTCCCAATTAACTGAACCCTAGCAGTAAACTCCTAGAAGAGAGCTGTACAGCTTTTGTGCCATCACTGGGGCCTAAAGTCAATGCCATGGATGGGAAAAGATTGGGGGTGGGGGGAGGGGGTAGGTGGGGCTTTTCCTTAACTTATCTTCATGTCCAGTGAGCAGTGTTGTGTCCTTTCTTGTAGCATTTGGAAATGATTTACTGGAATTACAAAACCTATTTTTTCTTTCAAATTTCAGCTTTGGCTCTGGCTGCTTTTTAGAATAATGCAAGATAAAATTATACCCGAGGGCTAAAAATGAAGAGGGGATGGGAGACTTGATATTTAAGCAGCTTGAATGGTTTCTTTTCTTTTCTTTATTTTTAAAGAAATGCACTTGCCTCTGATACTGTCTCTCCAGTGAAATGATTACTCCTCCATTACTCTATTGATACAATATTGTGCATGCTAGTGTTGTATTTCTATACAGTAGCTTGAAATTTATTAACTTATACTGTAGGTGTTATGTATTCCTATGACAAAAAAAAATTAAGTCTTCAAATTTTTTAAAGTTTTTTTAATTTAATTTTTCCTTTTGGGGGTACAGTTTGCTCTACCAAATAGTGATCGTAACAAATTGATCTGTTTTGGATGTTGCTATAGTGACATGCAGTTATATATTTTGTTTTTAAGGGGGGGGGGAGCAAAAGAAACACCAGTGTTAGCTTAATCTTAATGTCTGGTGTTTGTCATGGTGAAATTATAACTATTACAGTGTAGGAGAACAATGAAGATGTTCTCTGAATGAGCCTCTGTGCTTTTTTGTCATGTTATGCAGTGAACTATTTTTAAGGTCTAATCAGTGATTATTTTTCCAACTCCGTGTTTCTCTAAGGAATTCTTTCACACACGGACCATTCTTAGCAGTTTTCCTCAGTGATGGAATATCATGAATGTGAGTCATTATGTAGCTGTCGTACATTGAGCAAATAAACTTACAGATCTGATGTCAGTGCCACTTAGTTTTATTTAATGAGTGTAATTTGCCTTTGAAGGTTTGCTTGGACGCGGGGGGGGGGGGGGGGGGTTCTGTCCCCCTGTCCGCTCAAAGAATGAAGTTGGACTGGGGGCAAGGGACAAGACTGTATCGGAAAGCGCCGCTAGCTAGGAGTCAGACCGGGTTTGCTGACCTTGAAAAACCATAGCACCTTTGGAGCCTCCGTTGTTTCTCTTACAAGAACGAGCACGTTCAAGTAGATCTCTAAAGGTCCTTCTGGGGGTATCATTTGGTAGAAGCACAGACCTGAGTTTGAATCTGGCTCCCTTCTGGGCCTCGGGCAAATTACAGAACTTCTGAGCTTTGGGGGTGGGGGGGGGTGTGGGTGTGAATGAAAACTGGGTCACGTGCCTGGTTTGGTAACTCCATTAGTTTCCCAGTATTGTTGGAGATCTCATGAAGTCTTAGATGAGGTGGTTCTTTGCACTTAAAGGTGTTGGTAAGTAAAACCGTCTTGTGGTTTTAGCCCCTCTGAGGTGGCCAGCAGCCTTAGTTGGTGTGGGCTGAGCTCTCAGTAGCCCACTGTTGGCTGATGGCAGCTGTCAGAGTGTGGCCACCATGAGAATTGCATCCCTGGGTGTGTGGGGTGTGTCCTGCCTTGATCACTGTGGGGAGGGATATTTGTCTGTAGGAAGGAAGAATGCCAGGACAAAGGCTTTCCTCGTCAGGTTGGGTTTGCTCCAGGAAAGAGGTGGAGGGTTGTGGGGTTTTTGTTGTTGTTGTTTTAACTTTTTGAGTAATCAGAATTCACATTTTAGGAATAACAATTTGTGTGACCGAGTTTTTGCCACGTGCTGGATGAATTCACCCCTGTTGGCTCGTTTGTCACTCAGAACCACCCTGAGAGTGCCCCCGCAGGCATAGCTGTGGAAATAGAAGTGGCTGCCGTGCCCAAGTTCCCAAGATGTCACAGCCCCAGTCCTGGGCCCTCCTGAACTTGGCCTACAAACACCAGGCTGCTTTTGCTCAGCCAGGAAGACCAAGAAACTGAGCGTCAGCCAGCATCAGCACATGGTGATTGAGCTCTTTCAGTGCAGGAGATATTGAGGGTATAGACCATCAGACGACATTTTGCCAATAGGACAGTAGAGATTCGGGCATCATCAGAGCAGTCAAACTGGGCTAAGTATAACAGGCTCACCAAGGCTCATCAGAAAGAAGGGTTAGCTCCTGGAAGGTGCTGCCATTATACTCCTGTTTCTTCTGTGTAACTTCCCATTATGAGTGCCTGGAATTTGCTCAGAGTACTTGGACGGACACTTAAATTTCTCTTGAGCTAGGACGCTGTCTGTTGCTGCATTTCTATCCAGTTTCGAAGAATATCAAAAACCAGATATTAAAAATAACTCATTTGTTTAATAAAAACCCATGACATGTTAAGTAATAACTTCAAGAACAGTAATTGTGTGCCCCCCCCGCCAAAAAAAAGAGCATTGTTTTTACAGTTTTCCTGATCTCTTAGTAGAGGTCAGCTGGACTCTCTATACCTGCTCCTGCACTCGATCTGTTGTGATGTTTTTTTGAGCTGAAGTATTTGGAAAGGGAAAAAAAAAGAAGTAGTTGGAAGTGGATGGCCTTAAAGAGGTCAGGAACTGAAGGATGCCCCATGTGAGGCACCAATGATCGAAGTCCTCTTCCTCAGTGCACTCCAGAGTGTTAAAAACAACATCGTGTGAAGCAATTAAATAACGGTGATGGGTAGGGGTAGGAGAGCAATTAGGAAGAGTGGATCCACTCTACTTGGGGCGTCCCCGTAAAGCAGAATTCTCCATTCCAAGGCTGGGGCGGAAGGGCTGTCAAACGAGATTTAGTGGCAGGGCACTTGAGTGTAGCAAGCGAGTTGCTGTTCGGTGCCAGTGCAGTTTTCCCGCACTCTATGTGTAATTACCACACGCGTTGGCCTCTGCGCTGGTCAGCTGAGACTGCGTGTTGACCAACGCTGGCTGATCGGAGTGGCTGAGAGTGGCGGCCCCCTCCTGGGTGTACAGTTCTCCAAGCGTGGAAAAACAGCCTGCCGAAAAGTAGCCGGGTAACACTTGTCTAATTCTCGGAGTTGACAGTGAGCGGTAACCCAGCCTAATCAGAACATTACAGTGTGGTATACCAGCTTGCTCGTTAGTCTGCTGGTTTGAATTTTACAGTTCTGGTATGGATTGGGATAAATGGTAGAATGGGAACGGCCACAAACCCTGCCTCTAATGAACCAGACACCTGTGGTCCGTGAGAGGGAGGGCGGGGGCAAGAGTGGCTGGGTCAAGGTGACAAGAGCCTTCAGTACCAGGTCAAGTTTGCTGGTATCTTGTGTTTGTACTTCATCCACACCTGGCAAGACAAACGGGCCAGGATTTCCCATTTTAAGTAGTACTCTGAGGTGGCATTCAATTATCCACCTGCAGGAGAGGAAAGTCAGGAATTTGGGGAGCATTAGCTGGTTTTGGGGGTTTTATATCAGTAGGTAGTGCAGGCACATGAAAGTACACCAGGGTGTAGTCTAAAACAGGCTTTTGTATTGTCTTTGAGCTAAGACTGGTTTTCCATTTTAAAAGGGTTGTAAAAAAAGTGCAAAGGGACAGTATATTGCCCACGAAACTTAAAATGTTTACCATCTGGCTAGTAGTTGGGTGACCCCTGGTTCATCAATAACTCACTCTCCCACACCCTTTTCCCAGCCATCCGTTTCCTCCTCTTAGAGGTAAACCACTGTTCTCTATTCTTACCTGGCTCAGTTTGAGACAGTAGAGTTGACTCTGGCTTTGAGATGGAAGGATTTCTGCTTCCGAGCAGTGACTATTGGTCCAAAGAAGGTTTTGCCTTGTGATTTTAAATACGGTTAATTGAAATCTGGTGATCTCAGTGAGTACTTCTTACTTGGATACTTTAACCGTGTTTAGGGGCACCTGAGTGGCTCAGTCGGTTAAGCATCCAACTCTTGATTTCGGCTGGGTCCTGATCGCAGGGTTTGTGAGTTTGAGCCCCACGTCAGGCTCTGCGCTAATAGCGTGGGGCCTGCCTGGGATTCTCTCCCTCTCTGCCCCTCCTCTGATCATGCCCTCTCATTCTCTCCCAAAATAAGTAAGCTTGGGGGGGGGGGGAATTACTCTAAAGATATAACTCCATTTAAATGGAGGTGGTGTTGGGTGGGGCACTGAACCTCCAGCATTTTGAGAAATTTCAGACAAAAAAGCTGAAAAGAATGGTATAACCAAATACCCACTGTATCTTGTGGAACTTTGAGAGTAATGACATTTACTCCCCATATTCATATTTCTCTCAAATATCAGGACATGCTCTCACATGGCTACCCCATTGTCATCACACCTAAGGAAATCAATAATTGCTAATGTCACCCCATATTCAGGTTTCCTTAAGTTATCCCCACAATGCCTTCCCCACCACCAGCTCGGATCTAATTAATTCATTAACTGGATTTCATTATTAGGTTTCTTTAGCCTCTATTCCTTCCACCTCTTTTCTTTTAGGATAATGACTTTTTCAAGAAACCAGGCATCTTCATGAGATGGGTCTTTTTTAGAGATTTCATTTAAGTAATCTCTACACCCAGTGTGGGATTTCAGCTTACCACTCCCAACATCAAGAGCTCTGCTGATGGAGCCAGTCAGGTGCCCCTCAAGAGATGGTCTTATGGAATGTCCCACATCGCAGGTTTGTCCAGTTTCCTCCTGTGTCCTTTAACTTGTTCCCAGCCCTGTGTGGGCACTTGCCTTGCACAAGGGTTTTGCTTTGCCCCTCCGTCCAGTCTTCAATGGTTTACGTGAAATTAAATGGGAGCCTCATAGTGCTCTACTGAGAATCAGGTGATCTTAAGCAGTAGCCAGCACCAGGGCCTGAGAGGGAGTGCCTGCTGCCCAAGGGAACCTGAGTCTTCTAGGCTAGGATGTTTTGCCTCCTTTCAGCCCTCTCTTGCCTCCCCCAGATGGAGAAAGTCTTATGTAGGCACCCGGTCTCATTTTGACTTCGCAAGCCAGCACACATGCACCCCACAGGGTGAGTCCTGGCGGTCTGCAGTTCTCCCCCTATGCCTGGGGAAGGTGGCAAAACAGTGTCGCCCACCATGTTCCCAGGAGTTCTCAGGAACAGGCAGGCATGTCTGAGAGGCTGTCTTCATACTGAATGAATGTACATCAGAAGAATAAATCTAGACTCGTTTTAAACCAACCTTGGTATAAACTGGTTCTTCCTACAATGATGGACAAGTTCCCCTACTTACTGACTCTTAGGGACCAGGAAGAGACCTCAAACCCTTCCTTCTACCTCTTAGGCACTAAGCCCATACAGATTTTAGGGATGGGGTTTTGATAGCTGGTGGGTTCCTTAAAGCCTAGTGGGATTCTGGGTTCCATAAGGTTATCAAAGCATATTGCCTTCCAAAAGTCCTTGCCTCCCCAAATATGGAAGTATAAGGTCATCATGGTTTACAGGGTTTTTGCCTTCTCCATTTGCAAACTGCTTAGTCTTTAAAACAGTCTAATTTTTAGGCTTTGCGCCCAGTGTGGGACTTGAACTCAGAATCCTGAGATCAAGAGTTGGACGCTTAAACGGACTGAACCACCCAGGTGCCCCTGAAAACATTTCTTTTGGGGAATGTTGTGGTCCCTCAGTGATGAGTTCCAAGATGCAGGGCATTGGATTGTAGGCAGACTGAGAGTGAAACATAATTCTCTTGCCCTAAATTTGAAGATCGCATTGAAAATAGAGACGAGAGATGTAGGAAATAATGGCTGGGTAGCCGGGTATAAAGGACGAGCAGCTTTTATGGCTGACTCATTTGGGGGGAGTCCCTTCCCATGCAGTCTCCGTAAATTCTGTCCAGATCCCCAACATCCAACCATCTACTACATCCCACTGCTGGGCAAAAGCAAAAGGAGCAATAATAATTGCTCCCCGAAGTATTCTTTAGCCTGGTGGGGAAAGGGCCAAAATAAGCCTGCATAGCAGAAGTAAAAAACAAAAACAAAAACAAAAACAAAACCTTGGCCCATCCCTCACGGCTTCCCCCCAGAATTGACCAGCGACGAGTGGTCAGGCCGCTCTCGCACCATTACTTTGGGGTGCTGAATGGTTTGCTGTGCCCGGGGCGCGCGCGCGCGCGCGGCAGCGGGTTGGGGGGTGGGGGAGGGTTCGGCATCTACCTGGGCCCGGCCCCGCCTAAGCGCTGTCCCCAACTGGGCCCCGCCCGGCTCTGCAGCAGGTCCGCGTCTACGGAGCCCCACCCACCCCGGGATTCCGCCAGGATCCCCCCGGGTTCTGCTTCTTGCAAGCCTCTGCGACACCGAGGCTGGACCCAGACCTCAGGGCCGCCTCGGCGCCAACCCACGTAGGAGCTCCATCCTCCGGCTTCTCGGGTCGCCTCCCATCCCAGACACCCGGGCCCGCCAGGCCTCAGTTCTGCGCGGGCACACGGGCGAGGCCGCGTGAGTAAGCCGCACAGCCCCGCGCGCCCCCCGCAGGTGCTCGCCCCCACCACGGTCCCGCCACGGGACTAAGAACGAGCCCGCGCGCGCTGTCAAGAACTGGGGTGGGGAGGGGGAGGGCGTCTGACCAGCAGGAATCGCGAAGGTTCCAGGACCGGCCAGATACCCGGATGGGAGCTGGGCGGGACACGGCCCGCCTTCCAATCTCCGGCAGTGGCGAAAGCCAATCACGGGCCGGTCTGTCCCGTTCCTCCAATGGTCGGCCTGTTGCTAGCCCCGCTCCCCGATCTGCCCCCGCAGCTGCCCAGGTCCGATTCGCTCCCGACCCGGCGCCCCTCCCACTCGGTCCTCCCTCTTCCGCCCTCCCCCAGCCCGCCTCCACTCTCCTCGTGCGCGGTCGTCACCCAGAGAGCAGGGGGGTCTGGGCTGTGCGGGGCGTTCTGAGGCCGTGTAGGCGATTGGTCACGTCTCCGGGCCCTGTCCATTGCCGCGGTCGGTGGAGGGAGGGCGTTGGAGGGGACAGGGCCTCAGGCGTCAGCTTTCCCCCTGACCCCGTGCCTGCCCCTCAGTTTGTGAACGGCCGGCACGACCGCAGATGCCCTGTGCGGGTTTGCGGTGCTGTCTTCCTCCGCAGCCGTCATGCGGCGCCGGCCCCAGCGGGCCACGTTTCCCGCAGATTGCAGAGGAGGAAGCCGGGCTCGACACAGCCGGCTCGACCCGCACAGCTGAAGAGAGGGCTCAGGGCTGGTGGCGACTTGGGTCTGGCACATGCTGGCCCCGTGGCCCCGTAACCTGGCGTCCAGATGCAACGAAGCGCCCCCCCCCCCCCCGCCCGGCCTGTCTTTGGCGTTCAAGGCTTCTCCAGCCTCACCTGCCGCCCGCCTCACGTCACAGCCTCGTCCTCCTTCGGCCAGTGCTTGTTCCACCCCTGAAAAAGCCCTTTCTTTCCCAACGCCTTTAAAGAGAGACGCCCAACTTGGAACTGCGTGATGGCCGCCCAGGGCCAGCCCCAGAATCGGACGTTGGAAAGGTTCAGGAGGGCACGCACCCCAATCTCTGCCCCAAACATCTCCCCAAGCAAAGAGCTAATTCAGCCTGAGGGCCTGGGAGGGGAGACGGCTGGGTCAGCTTCAGCGTGGCTGGCTACGGTTCTCGAAGGTGAAATTTCTGTCGCTCAGCCATGTCTGTCGTGTTCCAAAAGGAAGGGCTGTGTCAGTGGCAGAAAGCTTAGGAGGCCGGGCTTTGAATGCCCACCCTACCCCGTCCTAGCTGTGTGGTGTAATCTCTCAAGTCCCTTAGCCTTTCAGGCCGACAGTTTCCTGATCTGTAAAATGGGACTAATACAGTCCACCTCATAAAAATGCCTAGTGTGGCTGGGTGTCCAAGACTTGTATTTGTCCGTGTAGTCGGCTTCACTCTGCAGAGGAAGAAACCAAGACTTTGTAACTTGCCTGAGTTCCCACAGTTAGTATGTGGGCCCAATGAGGGGTTGACCCAGGCAGTTTTGACGCAAGAGGCAGAAGTCGTAACCACAATCCTCTGCTGCCTCTCAGTGGCATGGGGTTGCTCCGAGGGTTTCCTAAGCTAAGCAGTGATTGACAGCTAGCAGGTGCCCAGTGCTTGCCAATTGTGATAAGAGAAATGGTGGCGAGTATCTATGCGGCAGGGCAGAGAAGGGGCCTCCAGGCCTTGGCTGCCAAACCCTGCAAAGGCAGAGAAAGGGGTGGCTGGGGGTGAGCTGGGTCCTCCAGACCAGAGCTTCTAGGAGGCTTGAGGGCTCTCAGAGACTGAGGCCCAGAGCAGAGAACAGGGCCAAAGGTACAGAAGGCGCGGAGCTGAGGGCGCCAGTCCCCTGCCCCATTTCTGCTCTGGGCCTGGCAGGACCTAGAACGAGGGCAGAGACTCCTGAGGGTTCTGGGGTAGGCAGTGTTGGCTCTCTGGGAGAGCACCAGGGGGCAGTCCTTGACTGTCCTCTCTGGGCCTGGAGGAGGGGAGGGTGAGGACGCCCAGCCCCAGAAGGTCCGGCAGGGGGCAGTCAGAGCCTGCCTTGCTTGGCACTTGGCTCCGTCCCCCCTCCCAGGTGGGGCCTAGGCTGGGCTTCCTTTCTGGAATTGGCCAGTACCACCAGCCCAAGGCCCCAGCTGGCAGGGCCTGCAGCATGCTTGGTGGGGATTGGTTTCTCCTCCTCTACAACCTCTCTTCTACCCAGGAGGCTCCAGGACCCCTGCTGAAAGATTGGCCTGTGGGGCCACGCCTAGGGTTCAAGGCTTTCAGGCTGCTCAGGCCTAGAGAAGGGGGTTTTCAGCAGGCCCACTGAGGGGATTGTACAAAAGATAGCTTACCCACCAGGGCTCAGAGAGAGATGGGGGTGGAGTTCAGATGGGGAGGGGCTCAGAATGGAAGGGGGCATGATGAAGTGAGAAAGTACAGCGATGGAGGGTGGGGGTTCAGTGAAAATGGAAGAACTCTGAGAAAGGGGGGGAGGTTTGGAGAAGGGGTTTGGGGGTGGGGAGGGATGCAGTGAGGGGTGGGTCTGAGTAAGGGGGGGGTGCAGTGAGAGAGACAGGGAAGGCCAGCAGGGCAGCAGAAGGTTGGAAGGGTCTGGGAGAGGGTGGGAGAATTCAGAGAGAGAGGGGGCTTAGGGGAGAGGGCTCACTGACCTCTCTGGTCATTCATTCACCTAAGTAAGTCCTCAATGTCCCTGTCCCATTGCCAGCCTGAATGAACACTCAGACTCAGCCATCCTGGAGGGACTTTCAGAAAACCTTTCAAACTATCTTGTGGAGGGGAAGGATGTGAGAAGGGAAGGGTTAGCCGGACCTGCCCTGGAGTCAGGGCCAAGACTGAAGGAAGGCCTTCCTTCCCCATGCCAGGCCTTGTTGGTCCTGCAGAGAGCTGTCCTTATATCCTTGGGCGCCCCTGGGACTTTGGCCTTCCTACCATTGTTAGGAGACCCTGGGCAGCTGCCAATCTTCACGATTCTCCCTTGATGCCCATTCTGCATAGGGCTGACAACACTGACAACCCAAGGCAAGAGGGGCCTCAGAGGTCACCCAGACTCTCAAAATGGAAACTGAGCCCAGAGCAGGGTGGGCCCCAGACCATATCTCCAACAGGGATGGAGCTGGCCTCAGCCCAGTGCTTTTTCCTGAACACAACTGCTTATGCCACCTCAATCCATTTTGTTTTTAAGTTTTATTTATTTAATCTCTACACCCAACTCGGGGCTCAAACTCACGGCCCCGAGATCAAGAGTCGCATGTTCCCTGGACTGAGCCAGCCACGCGCCCCTCAATCCATTCTTTAATCCAAGCCTTCCTAGTAAGTTCTGCCCTGTTTGGCCTAGGGGAAGGGGCGGGGGTAGACTTTCTTCCTCTGAAGCAGCCCCCTGGACCACTGGTGCCACATCTTGATCCAATTACTGCCACCATAGTCTGGACAGGGTGGTTATATCAGGCTGGTAGGTGTACAAGGCTGGAAGGAAGGGTGGCAGGGGCCATTATGCTACAGAGACTCCTCCCAGGGCTGGTGGGTTTCCCCAGGGTCCCCAGACGTGACCTTTTCTCTCTGGGTGTTGGGAGCCCTGGCTGGGCACTTGACTTTCCTTTGCCCTCAGTCTGCCCCTCGGAAGAGAAGGAGGTGACTGGCTGGCCAGGGCTCTTCTGCCCTCCATGCTCCTACATGAAACCATCCAGCGGTTCTGTTACTGATCTGAAGCTGTCCCTTCTTCACCAAGCCTGGGATTCCTGGCATTTTTCACGCTGCCAGCTCTCCCAGCACAAGGAATGGTTGGCAGAACTGTCTCGTGAGAAGCCCATGAGAACATGGCTCATCCTTGGGATACAGAGTGAGATGCACGCAGTGAAATCCAAAGTCACCTGGCCAGATGGAAGAAGGGAGGACCCAGAGCCCTTAGCTAAGAGGGTTGTGCTGGGGATGGAGATATTTCCTGCTCACGTGTGGGTCTCCCCCCGTGCAACCCTGTGCTCCTCAGGACTGGCACACAGGGGCATTGTCTGGTGGACAGACAGTATATATTTTGGGGTGGGGGGCCACTTTCCTGGGAGGGCAGCATGGGAGGGGGAGTGGGGCTTAGCCCCCATTTCACTGGGTCTGAGCTGCCAGGCCCAGTGCCAGATTCTGGCTAAGACCAGCCTAGGCTTGCCCTCACCTATGCAGCTTCCTCCCTGCTTTGGTCCTGAGCTGGCAGCTCACTGCTGCTGTGCAAGTCTGGGCCAGAGGCCAAGCCCTGAGCTCCGGAGCTGTCTCAGATTCCCAGGTCCCACCAATTGCATGGGGTGGTGGGGCAGGGTAGGGAGGTGTAGGGGAGTCCAAGGTAAAGTGAGCCAATAGGACCCTGACCAGCCTGAGCCCTGCCCTGTCTTAGGCTCTGCCAGGAGACTTTGGGTGGCTGCCAACAGACCAGTGGGTCCGGGGTCTCTATCAACCATGGGCCAGGCTCCGGTCCTGCCTTCTCCCTTCTCTGCCTGGTTGCCCCTTCCCCATCACACAGGTGCTCTGACCATGCCCTTTGGACCCAGCACTAGGGTCCTCTGCAGCCATTCTTCGGGCTTTTGCTTCCCACCCCAACGTCTCCATGGAGAAGTCTGTGCCTGGCAAACCCTGCCTGAGTCGATTTTGTAGCAAGGAAGATGATGCTATCTGGAAACAATTCATTCCCCAGCAGCAGAGGTCTGGGGGTCTGCCTGGACTTACGGAGGCTGAGATCAGCAATCTGGGCAGGAAGCCACAAGAGTCAAGGGCTCAGAGCCTCAGCGGATCCCTTTCTTCCCTGCCCCCCACATCCCCACACTGCGGTCTGTTACCCCACACCACGGAGCCTGCTGCTGCCACATCCTGACATCTGTCCTCCTTTCCCTCTCCCCCTGGCGGGACCCATGCCCACTACACCTCAGCAGCACACTGTCCCCTGCCTTTTGACTGGTTCCTGCCAACCACTCTCCTCTAAGATCTGGACCCTTTTTCCTAAAGCAGGAATGCTTAGGGAACGCCTGGGTGGCTCAGTCTGTTAAGCGTCTGACTCTCGATCTCGGCTCTGATCATGATCTCAGTTTGTGAGATCGAACCCCATGTCCGCCTCTGTGCTGACAGCACGGAGCCTGCTTGGGATTCTCTCTCTCTCTCCTTCTGCCCCCACCCCGCTCTCTCTCTCTCTCAAAAGAAATAAAATAAACTTAAAAAAATAAATAAATAAAGCAGGATGTTTAAACCTCTCCACTGTGGTTGCCTACACTTAGCGTGGCCTTCAGGGCCCTCTGAGATGGGCCCCACTCACCTCCCTCACTTGCCCTCTTGCTCTCCTTCCTCCAGCCTGACCTTGCCAGTTTGCCAGCCCTGGCCTATGTGATTCCCCCTTGCCTATCCGAGGGTCACTTCTGGAAATCCCTTTTTCCTACTCCACTAAGACCCCACAGGATGTCCTGCCCCCCCACCCCCCACCCCATCTCTAACGGTATAATACTGCTTGTCACTGAGAGGTTTCCTCCATTTGGTCCCTTGAGCAGAGACTCAGACTGACTGGCTGGGTCCTATGCCCAGAGGCAGGGCCAACAGGGATGCAGATTTCACAACTGGGAGGGAGAGAGAAAAGGAGAGACCCAGGGATTGGCCTGGAACTGAGGATGGCTTGTGCACTCCACAGATCCTAGGGAGGCTGGAGCTGGTGAGAGGTGGCCACGGGGACTTGAGGTCCTCATTAGCCTGGAGCACAGAGCATTGCCTCTCAGGCACCCTTCTGCTGAGCAGTGGGGCCCTATTGCTAGCATTCACTGAATCAAGGCCAATGTCTGGAGTCTGCAGACCTGAAGGACATCCGAGGGTTTTAGAGAGGGCCCGACTGAAAATCAGGGAAAGGCCTGGAGAAGCTTGGAAATGCTCCTGGACCACAGCGGGTGTCCCAGTGCCCAGTGCCAGCCTGTCCCGGTGGAAACCTGCAGACATGAGCCAGCCAGTCTACCCAGGGGTGCTGGCCCAGACCCCATATCTGAGTGGTGGTGCTCTGGGCATAGGGCCAGCCCAGCCTCGGACTCCCCTCTTGCCTCTGCCCCATGGTGGCCCAGGCAGGCTACAGTTTTCCTTGTCTTCTACTTCGTTTCCTCTGGAAACTGGGGCCTGTTTCCTTTGCAGGAACTGAATCCCTTCCCGCCCACCTACCCTGTGCCCAGCTGTGTCCCAAGTGATGGCCTGAACCCTCAAGACCTCAAAGCTGCTGCCCTTGGACTCACTCCTGTGGTAGGCACTGACAGTCCCCTGAGCGCTGACCTCTACCTGCACCAGGACATGGCCTTGGACACTAGGATCCCTCAGCCCCCTCGAGCAGCCCTGGCCCCTAGGCTCACTGCATCCCCCTTCTGCTGTGGCCCCACCGAGCCTCTTTCGGTTGTACTTCAAGCTTGAAGTGTGGGACAACTCCATATGCCCTCCTCCTCTCCAGCCTTCCTGTCTGAGCTAATCTGCCCTCCCCTGCCTCAGGGCCACACTGATGTCCCTACCCCCCCCCCCCCCCAGGACTAGCCATGTGGACCCGGGCAAGTCCATTCACTTCTTTGAGGCTGGCGGCGCCCAGGTGGAAGGCAGGACCAGCCACACCTCTTGACTCGGGGATTGACGCGAGGATTACCTTGTCAAAGCTTGGCACCAGCTTTCCCACACTTCCAGTTCGCTGGCAGCCTTGCTCCCACTCTGACAAGACGTGAGGAGGCAGCCACACCCCTGGAGGCCAGGGCCATCCTGCTGCCAGCCAGATGGGAGCTGGCGAGCAGAGTGAGGGCGAGCCCCAGACGGGCTGATTCAGTTGGGACCACAGGAATGTGGACACGTCCAGGAGACACCTGAGATGCGGCATGCGTGTTGTCAGGGAGGAGGATGGCAGATTGAGGAGATAGGAGCTCAAGAAATGAATAGTGGTAGGGCTGGGTAGATGGGGCAGTGCCCTGGCCAACAGGCCCAGACCTGTGCTGCCAGCCGGGCCAGCACAATCCTCGTTCCATGTGTTTATTTATTTCCCTTGTTGGCTGCCCTCCAGGTCCAGCGAGGCCTTCAAAGCCAGGGACCCGCTTTGGCCTCCTGCCTGCTCCAGATTGTGGTATCCCAACAGGGAGCCCCGCACCAAGCAGTGGCAATTAAGGAGCTGCGCAGTGTTGAGGGTAACGCACTCGTGTGTATGTGTGCGCGTGGCTGTTCTCACAGACCCCGGGCAAGTTGGGCTGTGGGCTCAGAATGTCACAGTGTCTTGCCGCAGCTTCAGGCTCCGTGACCTTGTAGGTGGAGATGGTGTGGGATCTCTCAAGTTCTCAGAGACTTCACCCTGGGCTCCCAAACCCCCATCTGCTCTGTTCCTCTCCCAGATCCCTCCGAACCCTTCTTGGGCCAGGTGAGATGAGAGGGTGGTGGGTAGGACGAGGGCCAAGGAGAGGACCCAGGTAGGTGTGACTCTTCCTACCTGGGCTCGTCAAGGCAGGCCCTTCCTGGAGTGCACGTCTTCCCTGTCAGGGTCTTTGCCTCTTTTCCATCAAAGCCTGGGCCGCACTGCCCTCACCGTCTGCAGAGCGCCCTTGACCTGAGAGCCCAGGCCTGCTTCCTGCGTGCGTGGGCACTGGGGGGGTGGAAACTTCGACAAGGTCAACCTCCTCTCAGAAAGTCACCTGGAGTGCTACACCTCCCATACCTTCTACAAGGTCCTGCCCCTCCTGGGGAGAATAGTGAAGTCTCACTGAAGTCAGCAAGGGACTCCGAGCTCCCAAGAAGCTCCCCTCCCCCCGCCCTGCTCTGTCCCTCTGCACCTGACTGCAGCCTCTGAGTCCCTGACTGCCCAAGCCTGGACCTGGTTTCCCCCATCACAGCTGGTTACAATCATTTCTTCTCTCTTCGTGGACTCAGGGCCTAGCATGGGGCTCGGCACACAGGAGACCCTGGGCAAAAGTGATCAGTGTGTCAGCCAGCAAATGGCACGGAACCCCAGGCCATTAGAGAGGGCCCAACTGAAAATCAGGGAAAGGCCTGGAGAAGCTTGGATCTGAGGCAGAGGCAGAGGCTGGCAGTTGCTTCAAACTTTATTTGAGAAAAACAGAAGGTTAACGTATCAAAAGAGCATACAGGTTGGTGGGTGGGGATGGTCAGTGATGGCTACTGAGGCAGGGGGCAGTGGACAGCAGGGCTAAGGCCTTTACTTGGCTGCAGGCTGCTCCGACTTCCCAGCTTCTGGGCCCCCAAGCTGGGCACGTGCCTCGAAGGTGACAGGAATAGTGATTTCTGCCGACTGTGTGGCTGGCTTGGGCATGGGGGCCTCCACGGTGAGCGTGCCCTCAGGGGACAGGGAGGAGGAGACCAGAGTGGGGTCCACACCAGGGGGCAGCCTAGACAGACAGAGGAGGAAGACAAGAGTTACACCCCCATGCCTCACTGCCCCCCTCCGCCCCGCACCCCTCTTCCCGCCCCCCTCAATCTGGGGCCAAGACTCACGTGTATTTGCGAGTGAAGCACCGGGAGATGTAGCCGTGCTCATCCTGACGCTCTTCGTGTTTGCCTAGGGGGGAAGGAGGGGGGGGGGGAAGAGAAGGAGGTCAGAAGCTGCGGGGAGGGGCCCGCCCAAATCCACACATGCCCCAGTGAGTGGCCAGACTAAGCCCAAGGCCCCTCAGAAGCTTCTGGAAAGTTGGGTTCAAAGTAGGGTGGGGCTGGGCTCGGCGCCAAGGAAGCGCACACGCCCCCTCTGCGGACCCGGGCTTAGGGCAAGCAGCAGGGCCAGAGCCAGTCAGTTCCCTCTTCCCCGGGCCTGCGGGTGGCCCCGCGGAGATCTGGTCATTTGGGGGCGGGGCTGGAGGTCTCCTCCGGAAGGGGCCATTTCTTCCCTCAAATAGAGCACTTTTCGGGCCAGAAGGGCCCTGAGGAAGCACACGCAGTCCCCTTTCCAGAGCCGGAGCCGGAGCCTGGGGGCAGGGTGAGTCCCAAGTCTTCCGGGTCCCTTGGTGGAGTTTCCCTGCCCAGTTCCCCCGCGCCCACGGCTCAACCTCCCACCCCGCCCGCTTGGTCCCCGCAGGGCCGGGGGCTCACCGGTGATCTCCACCACGCCGTCCTTGGTCTTGACCGTCAGCTCCTCGGGGGCGAAGTGGTTGACGTCCAGGGACACGCGCCAGCGGTCGGCCGTCTGCCGGATCTCCGAGACGCCGCTGCTGAGCTGCCGGCTGAGCGCGCGGCTGTAGGCGGGCGCGGCCACCGCGGCGGGGCCCTCGACCGCGGGCAGCGGGCGCACGTAGCCCGGCCAGCCGCTGTGGCCCAACCACTGCGCCCACTCCTCGGGCAGCCGGGGCAGCCCGAAGGCCTGGTCGAAGAGGCGGCTGTGGGCCGGGTACCAGTCGCGGAAAGGGTCCCAGCTGGGGCTCCGCAGGAGCGAGAAGGGCACTCGGCGCTCGGTCATGTTGGCTCTGCTCCGCGCGTCTGGCTGAGGCTTGGAGAGAGAAGTGCGGAGCGGCGGCCCCGCGGCGCTTTTATGCGTCTCCAGCCGGGTATTTTTAGCAGGCGGTGTTTCAGGTCTCTATTAAAGGCAATGACGGGCTGGGGGCAGCCCCTCCCCCTGCATTCCTCCCCTGCACTCGGGGCGGGGGCGGGCCGAGGAAGGCCCTGCCCACATCTGGAACCTTCTGTTGTTTGACAAAACAAATGACTGGAGCACCGGTGCTGGTGCAGTGCCCGCTGCCGGACACTCGCGGGCCTGGACGGTAAAGCGCTGGGTGGCGCGGCTGGTGGTCAGTCCTATCCCTTTGCCCTGGAGGACAAAGCCCAGAGAAGCTGGGCTACTTGTCCCAGGCCACGGGTATCTAAAAGTGGCAGAGCCGGGATTTGAACCACAAGGTGTCTATGAAATAATGTCTTTAAAAGCAGTGTGGTGTCGTCGATGAGAGTGTGGGCTCTGGAGCCAGGCTGTCTGACTTCACATCCTGGTTCTGCCACTAACTGGGTGAATGTGCCCAAGTCAGACTCTGTGCCTCAGTTTCCCTATCTGGAAAATGGAGATGGTGATGATGATGATGATGATGATGATGATGATGATAAAAATGCTTACATCGTTGGGTTGATGTGAGAATTCAGCAACTTAAAGCAAGTAGAGATTTTAGGCCAGGGCCAGGGCCTGGTACCTGCTCATTGTTCATTGTTGTTATTTTATCTATCTGCAGTTAAAGGGGGGAAGAGGAAGGAGAGTGTGTTATGTATCTCTGTTGCAGAGGCAGTGACCCAGGTCGGAAACCCAGTGCTGACAGGGGGTCAGGAGGAAAGTTGTTGCAAATCCCCCCATATATCTTATTTTTCCTCGAGGAGCCCTGGACCGGGAACTTGAAAGGCAGTAACTCTGAATTTAGCCTGGGCTTTGCTGTTGACTTACTGTGATTTGGGGCAAGTCCCCTCCTTTCTCCAGACCTCAGTTTCCTTTTTTGTAGATTATTATCTCAAAGTCCCTTTTGTTTATGATTCCCACAGGACCAAGGGAGGGAGAGCGCTAGGCGGTACATTTCTCTCAAACTTGCTTGGAGCCTGAGGCCTGCCCTTGGGCCCCTACCTCCTGTCTGACCACCTGTGAGATCCAGGCCCCCACCTCCCACCTCTGGGAGAGGGTGCTGCACCTAGGCTCCTGCCATAATCCTGACATTCCCTGTCTCCTGCTTTCATAGGCATGACCCCCCTCCATTCTTTCTCCTGATTTATACCCTATTATCCCTCCTTTTTATTTTTTTAATGTTTGTTTATTTTGAGAGAGGGAGAGAGAATAAGCAGGGGAGGGGCAGAGAGAGAATCCCAAGCAGGCTCCATGCTGTCAGTGCAGAGCCCGACTCGGGGCTCAAACCCACAAACCATGAGACCATGACCTGAGCTGAGATCAAGAGTCAGATGCTTAACTGACTCAGCCACCCAGGTGCCCCTATCCCTCCTTTTTAGATGAGGAAACTGGAGTTCAAAGAGATATAGTGACTGGCGTACTGTCTCCTGTGAGACGCTAGCACAGTGAGCCTCTTGCCTCTCTAGTGCCCTAGCTCTTACCCTTGTGAGGCTCCTGCTTTGGAGTCCTCCACTTCTGCTCTTTAGGAGGCCCACTCTGCTTAATGCCCCTTTCCCAGGGCTGTGCTGAGGCTGAACCCCAACCAGTTTTACAGGGAGCCCTGTAGATACCTGAGAAACTAGAAGCCAGACTCCAGCCACTTGCTTTAATGAGCTCAGGGTAGCAACAAATCTCATGCCTTCTCTGTGTTTCCTCTTCAGGAGAGAGCTCCTGGATGCTTTTCTTTCTTTCTTTCTTTCTTTCTTTCTTTCTTTCTTTCTTTCTTTCTTTCTTTCCTTCCTTCCTTCCTTCTTCCTTCTTCCTTCCTTCCTTCCTTCCTTCCTTTCCTTCTTTCTTTTCTTTCTTTCTTTTTCTTTCTTTCTTTCTTTCTTTCTTTCTTTCTTTCCTTCTTTCTTTCTCTTTCTTTCTTTCTTTCTTTCTTTCTTTCTTTCTTTCTTTCTTTCTTTCTTTTCCATCTCCTCCCCATCTAGGAAGAGCAGGGGCCAGGGCATGAGTCTGAGGTTGTTCTGGTCACCTCTGAGCTCCTGGGACTTTTGTGGGCCAAGGGTACAAGGTAGATGGAACCCCTGTTTCTGTTCCACCTCCCTTGCTGGGTCATGTCATGGGCCCAGTGGGTCTCCTTTGGGAGCTACTGGCTGCCTCCCCCACCCCCGGCCCACAAGGGTTTCAGCTTTAGCGAGCCCCAGGCCTTCACTCCCTGGCACTCCCAGGCCCACCCATCCCAAGCTCTGTAAAGTGGAGGTGAGGTCAGGAGCCAGGGAGGGCCCTTGTCCGCCCCTGCTTGCCCACCTTGGCCCAGACTGGAGCCCAGGAGCCCCACCCTACAGGGAGCTGTCAGATGTGGTCATGGATGCTTTCAAGTGTGGTCCTGCCCGGCCCAGCCACGTTCTGGGTGGGGGCTGCTGGGCTGCCTCCCTGCCAACACTTTGTAGACAGAAGCTCCCTTCGTAGCTCCCTGCATCTTGCCCGAAGCCAGGGTGGGGAGGGTCCATTCCTGTTGCCCCAGCCAGGGAAGTTGTGTAAGCCAGGGCCCAACAGTTCCTAGCACCCTGCCCATGGTGGGTGGGGGAGGGCAGGACTGAGAGTTCATATCAATCTTCAGCGGGTCAGTTCTTGAGGGACCCTGCCAATCACAAGGGAAGGGACGTGGGTGGCTCTGGGTGGTGGTAAGGGGGTGGAGTGGGGGACAAAGTGGGTTTTGGAGTCAGACAAGGCTGGGCTTGAATCTGGGTGCTGCTGTTCACTGGCCTGGTGACCTCTCTGAGCCCGCCGACCCCATCTGCAAAGCGTCGGCAATAATAAGGCACCCGCGTTGCCGGGCGGTGGTGAATCTCAAATGTAGTAATGTATAGAAAGTGCCTGGCGCTCAGTAAGTGCTCATTGTTTTTAAGGAAAGAGGTCCTTTCATTTTGGATACTGAGATTTAGGCTAATGTGAATTACCCAGTTGTATGCATTCTAGAGCAGGTCCAAGTATCTTATCAAAGTCTCGTTTCTGAGATGAGAAAACAGAGTTAGAATTGCCCCAAGGTCACAAAGCTGGTAAGGGGGCGGGAGGGGGTGGTGGGGGAGTGGATTGGAACTCAAGCCTCCTGACTGAGGGGAGAGACTTTCCGAGCTGTCCAGGGAGGGCTGTGGTCTGTGAGCTTGTGGGTGCAGGGGGAGGTGTGCAGCCAAGGGGGAGGGAAGGTCGGGCCAGCCTCTCTGGAGTCCCTTGCTGCCCTGACCAGGCCCCCTTTCGGGAGGTCACACCGTTATTCCCTGGGCACAGGGCAAGGGAAGCAAAGGCTGAATGTCAGCCCCTACTTGTCTACCTGCCCAAATATTCTTTGACAATCTTCTACTGTATCATTCTGGGCACTGAGCTGCCAGGGCTAGGCTTTCTGGGATTAAGAGGACAACTCCACCCCCAGAGATTTCCCAGTAGCCACAAGGGGAGTCGGGGGGGGGGAGGTTGGCACTGCAGGGTCTGGGATTCCTTGATCAGAGGGGCCCCTCCCCTCATCCTTAGCCCCGAAGTCTGCGGTACTCTGCAGCAACCCAAGACCAGCCTCGGAGCCTCCTTGCCTGGCACTGAGCCCAAGGCCTTGGCCACACTAGCCACACCTTTGACAGGCCTTTGCCAACTGTGGCTGAGCCAGCCCCTCCCTCCCTGGCTCAGCCTTAGAGAAAGCTCGAGAGTCTTCAGGCAGCTGCCCGAGCTCCCTGGAGAGGCCTGACAGCTGATGGGTTGTACCAGTCGCTGGGCTTACTGGGAATTAAAAATATGGGCAGCAGTAATTAGAGCACATGGGGGTGGGGGGCACTGGATCTTTCTGGAAGCATCTAGATACTGCCCCTCTGGGAGTATCTCTCCAACCTGCCCGCCCCCTAGGCTTCTGGCTAACCTTGGGTGTCACCTCACCCCACCACCACTGAAAGGGGGCCAAGGAGGAGCCATGTGGGGAGGGCTGGGGATCCATCCCCTGGCCCCTCCCGCCCTGCTGTCTAGCAGAAAGAATCTGTCTAGTCTGGGAGTCTGGGGACCTGCAGTGTCTCTGGCTCTGTGACCTTGGCCAGCAGCCGGCTCCCGTGACTCATTTTCTTCATCTGTACAATGAGACCATTGGACTGGATGTTCTCGAAGGCTCCTTCCAGCGTGGTGAATCAACAGTTTCTCCTCCACTCGCCCTCACTCCCCCAGCCCCTCCGCACTGCCCGCTGTGCCATCTAATACTGCTGGAAGGGGTGTGTGTGTGGTGAGTGGAGGGAGGCAGAGAGGGAGGACCTGGCATCCCCTGTGGTGTCTGTGGAGGTGGGAGGCCCTACAGCCGGAGCGCCTTCATGTCTTGGGTGTCCTTGAGTGCAGGAGAGGGGCCTGGTGAAGGAAGGGCAGGTGTCTTGTGATCGGGCCTGTTTGCTGAACACACTCTCAGCCGAGAGGCCGGTGCGAGTCCAAGGGGCTTTCAAGAGCATCTCAGAGAGGCAGGGGATGGGAGACACTATCTGGGACACCCAAACTGGGCGTGTACTCTTGTGACTCGCTACCCTGGGTCTGGGACTGCGGGAAACCAATTAAGAAGGGAAAACACCACCAGAACGCAACACGGGAAGCCCTGCCCAGCCTGACTCCCAGCTACCGTATTGGGAGCACAAGGTTAGAGGGGTCCCCGAGGCCCCCATCTGCAGAGAGACCAGGAGAGGACCTACAACATCCCAAAGGCCCACATCCTGGGGAGGTTCCTCCCGCCCCATCCCCTCCACCCCTTGCTACCAGGTGCAGAATTGGAGTTTTCTATTTTCCTGCTTGCCTTCCTGGAGGTATTTTTTTTTCTCTTTTCCTAAGCTGTAGAGCAGAGTTTAGGCTGAACCCTCAGTCTGTGGGTGGGCAGGGGCTTTGTCCTCTCCCCCTCCTTCCCCGGGGATTGGACGCTGTTTCCCCAAGTAGCCGGGGTGGGTGCTGAGGACAGAAGCTTGGGGTTTCCAGGCTGACCTAGACCATCCCCCAGGGCTCCCTCTCCATTCAGGCCAGTTTTGTGCCTCTACTGGCCAGCCACCAACAGGCAATTTTCCTTTTCTCTCTGTCGCCCTCTAGTGTCTATCTGCCACCACCGCACCTTGCCTTTGGTTCATGCCCTCCCCCAAGGTTTCTGGAACCGCTCGCTCCCTGGCTCCCTGATTCACTTGTTTACTCGGTTGACAGACATCTCAAAGGTGCTTATTTGGGAGATGCAGAGGCCAAGAAGGCATGGCCTGGCTCCAGAAACTCATAGATTTAGGGAAAGATAGGCATGCCCACAGATAAGCTGAACAAGAGCTTAGGGACCTAAAGGCACGTACAGACCCCAAAGAGCTGGAGGGACCCAGAGGTGAGAGTGGGCATTGCAGCTGGAGATCGGGAAGGCTCCTCGGAGTAGGAGGCAGCTGAGCTAGGTCCTGAACCAGGAGCTCACCTGAACGTTTGGAGGTGGAGAGGGCGTGCATGGAGGGCCGGAGGAGGTGGGTCAGCTGGATGGGGTGTATTGGAGTCAAGGACAATGATGGGAGGGGAAGCTAGGTGGGGTGTGGGGCTTGAGGGAGGTGGGGGTGTTCAAAGCCCACGGGGTCTCCAGGCTGAAAGGAGAGTCTTCTTGGGTCCCCGTTTTCCTCCCCACTGAGCTGCACGCTCCGCTCCAGCACTCAGGCAGGGAGATGGACACCCTGGGTTCTGGTTCCTTCCTGCCAGATCTCCTCTCTGGGGTGGAGTCCGCGACCCTCTCCTTTCTTGGAGGGAAGGACCCCGGGACCTTATGCCCTCCCCACACTCCCCAGGTGCCCAAATCCACAGAGACCTAGTCTCACCACCTGCCATCCGGGCACCGAGTGTTTATTAGAGTCCAATTTTTATCCGCACCGCGGAGAAAGAGGGAGGGGAAAATAGAGAGGGGGGAACCCGGACCAGACCCCAGACCCCTCCCCCCTGTGGGAGCCCAGGGCAGATGCCCTGTTGGGCCAAGGAAGACTTTGTGAGATCCCTGAGGGCCCCAGGAGGAGTGGGCTGGGAGCAGCAGAAGAGGGCTGGGGGTGGGGGGGTGCCACTCGAGGTCGCAGGCCGAGGCCCTTCATCTAGATCTTACCCTTTGCTGTAGCACCCCTCTCCGGGTAGCCTCCACGGACTACCTCCCCACCAAATCCCGAGAAGGAAGCGCTCCCTCGGGCAGGCCCCGAAGTGCCTGTTATCCTATACCTGCGACCCTGTGCTGCCATCTGGCCCATGTCCCAGACACAGGGCACACTGGGACACCAGGGCTTGCTCGGTCACTGGACTGCGTTGCCTTCTCCCACTCCTCACAGGCTCTCTTCCATCTACCTCTTCTCTCTTCACCTTCTGACCTGAGCCCCTTTTGATGTCAGGCTCAGACGCGGCATAGTCTATACTTGCCACCTCTTGTCATGCAGAAGGCCTGGCTGCTGCTGCTGCTGCGGCCTTGGCCCCGGGGCATGGGGTGAGGGCCGAAGGGGAGAGCCTGGCCTGGAAGGGAGAGGTGGGACCAAGAGGAAGCTCCCCGGCTCCTCAGGCTGGGGCTTAGGGGCCCACCTAGTCTGGGTCCTCCTGGGCCAGGGGAGGGGTCGGGGGAGGCTGTGGGGCCAGCCTCCAGCCATCAGCCAGGATCCTGCAGCCAGCTCAGAAGGAAGCCGCTCCCCAGCTTGGATGGTGATGTACCGAGGGTTGGGTCGTTCTTCCTTCTGTCTGACTTAGATCCTGCCCGCCATCCCACCTCCTCGTCTGCGCGTTGATAGAAAGGAGCCAAGGGCCCTGTGGAGTGGGTGCGGGAGGCTTCCAGGTCTGGCACCTTCCGGGGTGTCCCTGGGTCCACCGAGCTGTCCCCAGCCTGGTGAGCTGGCATCAAGCGGGAAGGGGGACAGGGCGATCCCTGTGTTCGCAACGGCTCTTTGTTCCCTGGACACGGTGGGCAGGCAGGAGGTGGGGGTGGGGACCCTCTAGAAGCAGCAGAACCCAGCTCCTCCTTGTCTGCAGGGCGCCCACACTCAAGGTCTTCCCTGGCCCGGGGACCCCCTTGTAGCAGTGGGGTGCAGGCCCCCTCACGGGTCCTGGGGCCTGACCCCTCGCCTCTCCCTATGCCAGGGGGCACCAAGCTGGGTCTGTCCGGGCTCAGAAGCCCCCACTCTCTGAGCTGCTCCGGCTGTGGTAGCTGGGACTGGGGGTCCGGGAGGGGCTGCGTGTGCGGCTGCGGGTCCCGCGGCTGCGGCTGCTGTAGCTTCCGTGGCTGTGACCGGGACTGGGGCTGCGGCTGGGGCTCCGGCTTGAGTAGTCGCTGCTCAGGCAGCTGGAGGAGGACGAGGGGCTGGGCCGGTAGTAGGGGATGGGACGCTTTCGGGCACTGCCAGGAGGGAAAAGCTGATTACAGGCCATTCGGGTCCCTGAGCTCTGCCCCAGGCTCTAGCTTGGCCCCTCACTCAGGCCAGGGCTTCCCCAGCAGTGGCCAGGGCTTTCCTGCCTCAGTTTCCCCTGAGCTCTGGCCTTGGAGTGCCCTCTACCCCAAAAGGATCAGGCAGTCAGTGGTCACTTGCCAATTTCATGTTGGACCTTTTGTTTTTTGCTCACTTGTCTTTAGGGAAAGGGGACCCAGTCTCTGCTTGACCCGAGCAGGCGCTCAACAATTTGTTGAATAAATGAAACTTTTAAATATAGACAACTCGCGTCAACCAAGCTAAGTAGTGGTTTCTGTGCATGGGAACGGTTGTGGATATAGCCCAGCCCTGCTTCTCTCTTCCTCACAGAATCGAAGGATTTGGTTTTTCAGGTCACTTCAAGGGAACAAGGAGGAGACCCCCCGGCCATCGCTGCCCATGCCCATGGCCCAGCCCAGTCCCGCCGGCCCTTTCTCCTCACTCAGCTACCTCCCGCCGGCCCAGAGTTAGTTTGAAGCCAGGAAGCTGTGACCCAGAGAAAAGAAAGGAGAGTGGTTAAGGGGGCAACAGTGCCCCATGGCGTGGGGTTAATTCTGAGGAAGAAAACAGGTATACGTTAGTGGAAGGAGGAGGAGGCAGCCCGGGAGAGGGGCCGAGGTGGGTGCCAGGTGGAAGGTGCAGGGCTCCAGCTGTCTTAGGACCCTCTGCGTATGGCGATCTGGATCACCAAGGACTTGGAAGGGCTGGTTAGAGAATCAGTCCATGTTAGAGCTGAAAAGATGCTCAGGGAGCCCTGCTTATTGTTCAGACATGAGAACCGAGCCCCAGAGAGGCACATTGATCTCCCAAGGCTGCCCAGCAAAGTCTCAGAGCTGGGTTCAGAATTTTGCCTGTAGCCCTCTACCCCATGTCAGGGGTCTAGGGCTAGCAGAGTGATTTCCACGAACACAGACCATAATCTCACCCGGAGGCCCAGGCCCACGCCCACCGGTCTAGGCCAAAGAAGCTTTCTGATGGGGCTTCTGTCACATCAGCCACACCCTCTGCACAGCCCCATAGGACTGAGAGGGGCAGTGGAAGGGATGGGACCTCCCACAGCTGCCCCAGAGGGTAGGCCGCTGGTGCCCCCTCCTCCAAATTCCCCAGGGGGCTGGGAGGTGAGCAGTGAGGTTAGTGAGAAAAGGAGAGGCAGACAGATGACAGCTGAACAGAGCCAGATCAGCTCACATGGGCATCTCCCCTGCAGCCTGTGGGGAGGGGGTCCCCTCGGCCCCCAGGCCGGCCACAGGCCACTCGGCAGGCTGGACCTTGAGATGAAGGAGAAAAGGAGACATCATTGCCAGGAGATGGATGTGGGGAGGAAGGAGAGAGGGAGGGGCTCCAGGAGGGATGGCTGGAATCTTCCGGAGCTGAACTCCATGCCTGCTGCTGCCTACCCAGACCCGAGCGCACAGCCCCCTCCCCTCCGTGGGCCTTCAGACCCCTGCCTCTGAGTCCCACCTCCCCAGCACC